>NC_080572.1:143023412-143623412 GCF_030247185.1 Malaya genurostris | reverse complement strand
GTGGTGGGAATTCTTTCGTAGAATTTAGATTTCCTAGACCAGGAGCATTTTGCTTCGGTTTTGCTTTAGCACCACTCCCTCTAGCTGTAACTTTTAGAGGCCCTTCTGAGGATATCTTCGAACCCTTACTAGGAAGCTTGTGGGAGGATATATTTCTTCCCCAAGTAGCAATCCGCAACTAGTTCTAATGCGACTAAGTCCAAACTATGTTGCAACAAGAGCACGAATATGTTTTTTATGTTATACTGGTTAAAACAAGGTGACAGCAATGTTTCTTCATACCATAACCAGTTACGAAATAGTTATTTAGGTTTCAAATCACCACATCTTTTTGTCATATTGAATAAATTATAAATTATAAGCTATCGTAACTTAATCCAAACATATCTTTAATCACAACTTTATTTCTAGCTACTAGTTGAAAATAAGTTTATTTGACTCCAATATTGGCAACCCGTAACTAGTTCTGATACCACTTAGCCCAACTATGTTGCAACAAGAACACGAACATGTTTTTTATGTTATGCTGGTTAAAACAAGGTGACGGCAGTGTTTCTTTATAGCATTAACATTGAACTAGCTATCATTTGTAAGTTTTCGTTACTTGATTCTAACATATCTTTAATCACAGTTTTGGTTTTAGCTACTAGTTGAAAAAAGGTTGCGAAACCATTATAAATACGTAAGCGTATATGTAAATCGTTACTATGTGAATTGATGTAGTAATAACTTAGATATTACGAGATTAAAACATATAATTTCTTCATTGATTCAGATAGTTATCGGTAGGTTTTCCCAACGTTATGATAACGAAAATGCAAACAAAACAACCTTTGTTGGCTTGAATATGGCGAACACAATATGGAGTCTCAAGAAGTGTATGAAACATAAATAAAACCAGGATATTACTTTTTTCAAAACTACTTTTTGCCAAAAATAGTAAAAGGCAGAAAAGTCATTTTTGTTCTATGCACTGTCATAAACACGAAGAAAATAATATAGGGATTGAACATCGATTGTGATAATATTATAGTTCTCATGATATATGAATTTAAAATTATGAGAAATCACACTACTTGGAATAATTTTGAGCATTCTGAACATAGGGTTATTTTGTTGTTTATTTTTTATATCATTACAAACAGATTTCGATTGAAGGCGCATAAAAAACAGTTAAGTACAATTGAATTCCGCTCGACAGTTTTAAAATCGTTGTGAAATTTGTACCTTGTATTAAGTTTGTGATTTAAAGTACTGTTCTGCTTTTTTATTGTTGATAGAAAAGTATTCTGGATTCATTCAATGTTTATAATGTCGATGGTGACTAAGTTTCAACTAGTTTACTTGGAAACAAGTTATTTTCATGTTATGAAAAGATAAGTTATTTCAGTATGGCATTACAACGTAACGACAACTTATTTTTAGCTGACTTAACAACTAGTAGAAACTGCGCTTTTTGAGTCATGCAAGTGGTTAGATGTTAGTAACAATCACTCAAATATCTGGTTGCAAACTAGTCATAAACAAGCTAGCGTAACAAAAATTGTTACTTGGGTCTCTTTCTATAGCTTTGAGGGACAGCCGAAGATGTACCTTCCAAAGGGTCGTCATAATCACTCTCGTCATTTGACAAGCAGGCATATGGGTTCGTTGTTTGTTTGTGGGGAGTGGCACTCTTCAGCATATCGGCGAAAGAGCGTTTAGAATGTTCTTTCAGAGAACGCTTCATTCTGTCACCGCGAAGTCTATACGCGGGACATGCCGAGAGGTCATGCGGACCCTCCTTACAATAGAGGCACTTTTCAGTATCCTTACCGCAAGAGCCATCCGCATGTCCTCCCCCACAGTTGGCGCACCGGGGCTTATTGCAGCAATGAGAAGCTGTATGCCCCAATTGTTTACAGTTGGTACAGTTCATTACTCGCGGTACAAAGAGACGAACGGGCAGACGAACCCGGTACAAGAGGACGTAGTTGGGTAAAGCCGAGCCAGCAAAGGTAACTCGATAAGAATCTGATTGGGGATAAGATTTTGTTCCATCCCCGGCGATCGATACTGAATGCAAGCGTTTGCAATCCAGTATCTTGACATTCTTAAGTAAGGGGTCTTTAAAACAACCTGCTCCGTACTTAAGAATGTCCTCACAAGTCAGAGTCGAATCGGTTACCACGCCGTCTATTTCGACTTCACGAGCTGGTACGTACACGCGGTAGTCCCGCGTAAAGTGCTCATTTCGAACAATCTCGTTTGCCTGCTGAGAGCTGGTTAGTAAGACCCTGAGCTTGTCTGGTCGTACTTTATCTATTCTTTTTATAGTAGAATTTCGCGAGGACAGGTCACGAGATATTTTCAAAGTATTCAATTTTTTGTCGATTGATTTGGTCCGGAAATATACAGCATAAGGTCCGACCGGGAGTGCAAGCCCATCCGGATAGCTCTTAATGCGAATCTTACTGCTGTCAGCAGAAGTCTCCATCTTATCATCGGGAGGGGGAGGATCAGGTTCAGAGTTGCTCATGTCCTCACGGATAGTTGTGAGGATAAAATGATGAGGAACCGATAATAGAAAGGCGGGAGAATAAACAATGAGAAGACAGTACTTATCTTAAAATCCGGCTGATCGTCCAACAAGTTCTCGCTTTTGCAGATCGGTGGTGCAGATGGTGTGTAAAAATCATCCACGAGGAAAAAAAACACAATTGTCTATAATGTTCAACGTATAACGGCACTTTTCACCAGAACACAATATACAGTGATATCACAAGAGCACCCGGCACTGGCCAACTGTGCCTATTGATACTAACACTCGCTAGCACACAGAGAGAGCAAAATGACCTTGAGAATGGATTAAAACGCTCGACTGGACAAATGTTAAGAGAAACGTAAATACGCATCCGATCACATCGCCTGTTGATTTGGAACTGAATGGTAGTACACTTGTTTCAAGAGAGTTTAAAGCTCTTCTCGATCGTTTTAGCGTTATACATTGGCTGAATTTGAAATACTATTCTCAGGCCAATCCTGTAGAACGCGTAAATCGAACTATAAATGCTGCCATACGCTCATTCATCAAAGACGATCAACGCGTGTGGGATACTAGACTATCAGAAATTGAGCTCGTACTTAACACTAGTGTACATTGTTCGACGGGATTCACACCGTACTTTATTACGCATGGACAAGAGCATGGCTAGATCATCGCTATTTCAGACACAGCAGTATTTTTCCAGAAGAAGAGAAAGAAGCTCGGCGAAAAGAAATGTTTGCCAAAATATGCAAATCGGTCACTCAAAGTCTGACCAAAGCACACGAATTCTCTCAGAAACGCTACAACCTGCGCCATCGGCAGTTCGCCAAAGTCTTTGAACCGGGACAGTTAATATTCCGCCGTAACATGATCCTTTCGAACGCAGGAGAGTACTACAATGCCAAATATGAGCGGCAATACCTCCCTTGCAAAGTAGTGTCAAAAATTGGAACTAGTTCAGATGAACTGGAAGATTTGTCTGGAAAAACTTGGGATCTGGCCAGCAGTACATTTAAAACCTGGGTGAATGAACATTAAACATATTATGTGATTTTTCTTTGTCAAATATAAACCTTTTGAATCTTTTTCCTTCATTCTCAATTTTCCAACATGAGTACTCGAATTTAGCCGAAGTTGGGACAAGTTTCACTGTTTATACAAACTTCCCCAATCATGAGCATATATGTCATCTCAACCATTGACCGACTTTATCAAACAACAAAACTAAGCCCCAATGACAGTAAAGATAATTTTTGTTAAAAAAATCAAAAAAAATCATTCCAAATTTTATGGTAATTTCCATTAAAACAAACCAAACCAAAATAATCATTCGATGTTTTCCAGTAAATACAACCCATATTATCAGAACGATTGATAATTTACCTCTTAGATTAGGGCGCCCTAGAAATTATATAGAAATTAGGATAAGTGAATACAGTGAAGATGGATGTTATGAGAAACGATAATGTGATAGGAATGAATGACTGTGATAGGAACGAATAGCTATGATTGGAATGAATGACCGAAAAGAGTAAGTTGAACCGGATCAATCGAATCGATGGGTTAGAGAGAATGAATTGTATGAAAGAGAAACAATTGATAAAAAATAAATAAATAAATAAAGCTGCAGCGAGGAACACGAGAACTCTCGTGAAAATCCATTCAGAAAGAGCAGTAGATGCCCAAATTGCAACGAAAATCACCCCGCTCGATACAAGAAATGTCCGGGTTACATAACTGAAATGAGAATAGTGAAAACCAAAATTTATAATAACCTCATCTATGCAGAAGCTAGGAAACTATTTAAGCCAAAGCAACAAGCCTTCGCTAACGTACCAAGCAACGAGGCAAAGAAAAGGCGTGAAAACTCAGAAAAATTGGAAAAAGACTTGGAGGAACTCAAAAACAAATGTCGCTCAAAAATCACACAACTGGTCAATAGCAAAGGCACTTTAATCAAAAAACTGAAACAAGAGCTACAAGAAAGCCAAAAAATTTACATGCAGATTCTTGCTGAGATGGCCGCAAAAATCTCTGATAAACGTGGGGAACGCCATCTGAGCCATTATTTTTTTTATTATTTTTTAGATAACTATTTATTGGAATATGAGTTAAAATTAAATTATTAATATTTAAATTGGGTGTTCAGCCACAAGTGGTGACTTGACTTCAGCCTTATTATATATATATGATTTGGTTGTTACCATGAGGGCATCATTTGCTTCCGCAATTCTGAGATTTTTGTGTAGGGAAAATTCTAAACCTAGTTGTATTGTGTAATGTGGAAAAGGAATTTATATACTAACTTACTAACTAATACAGAGAGCGAATCGATTCAATTGAAGATTGCATCGATTTTTGTCGGAATTTGCTTATAATATTATGTGACATTACATCTAATGGTTCTATATTTGTGAGTCTGTGTAACTCATTTTTACTAAACCAGGGAGGACGCTTCAAAATCATTTTCAGAATTTTATTCTGAATCCTTTGAAGCGTTCACTTCCTGGTGAAACAACAATTCGACCAAATTGGTACTGCATAAAGCATGGCTGGTCTAAAAATTTGTTTATAAATTAACAATTTGTTTTTTGGACAGAATTTAGAATTTCTGTTTTCAAGAGGATATAAACATTTAATATATTCATTACACTTTGCCTGTATTCCTTCGATGTGATCCTTGAAAGTGAGTTTTTGTCATACGTTAAACCTAAGTATTTAGCTTGATCAGACCATGGCAATTCCCAGCCATTCAATTCGAGAATGTGATTATTGTTTGGTTTAAGAAAAGAAGCTCTTGGCTTATGAGGAAAGATAATTAATTGCGGTTTTGCTGCAATTGGTTTAATTTTCCATTTTGACAGATAATCACTGAAAATATTTAAACTTCTTTGTAGGCGACTGCAGATCTCTCTTAGATTTCTGACAACCAACGGGTAGATTTGGAAGACCAGAAGTGAAAATATTATACAAGATTGGAGCTACGCTCGAACCTTGCAGAACACCGGCTCGTACGGGTAGCAATTCAGATTTACAATTCTGATAGCTAACCTGAAGAGTACGATCAGTTAAATAATTTTAAATCATTTTGATCAAATAAATAGGAAACTGGAAATCAGACATTTTTGCTATTAAACCTTTGTGCCAAACACTGTCAAATGCTTTTTCTATGTCTAGAAGAGCAACTCCAGTGGATAACCCAGAAGATTTATTTGCCATTATGTTCTGATTCAAAGCACATGGACACATCCCAAAGACAACACCCGGGAAACCAAACACAACGACGACCTTCCCGCATTCAACCCCGAAAAAGCATCGGCCAACTACGGGAACCTATTTACGAAGATAACCCCGAATATCAAAACATCGGAGAAACAACCTCGACAAAGAGCAGACAACCATAGAGAAAACTCCCCAATCACCACGAGAAAAAACAGAATTTAACCTACTTTGCCTCATTATCAGCCAACAATGCCTTACATCCTGCCTTCCTAACCAAGAAGGCCAAACTTGAACTCATCAAAACTACCTTTCCCCCGACACCGGACAACAGTTTAACCAACCATCATCTGGCACCGTATTTCAACATGCACTAACATCACCACACTGCCAATCAGTTGGAAGCGACGGTACCAGCTATCCACTCATACAGCATCTCCCACCCGTTGCTACAAAAGCACTACTCAAGTGTTATAACACAATATGGGAGCGCGGGGAACTACCCTGGACTACGAGAAAAGTGCCTTAGTCGTCCCTATCCCCAAGAAATGCGAGGGAAACAGAACCATAAAAAACTTCCGTTCCATCAGTCTTCTCCCATGTATCGGCAAAATTATAGAAAGAATGGCAAACCGCTGCCTGTCAGCCTCCTTAGAAACTAACAAACTGCTCGACCAAAGACAATTCGCTTTTCTCCAAGGCCAAGGATCAGGAACCTAGGAACCCTTGGTCAGATTTTATGCGATGCAAAAGACCAAAATCTGCATGCCGACATAACCATCTTAGACATAGCCAAAGAATATAACCGACGACCTGCCACTCGGCTATCAAAACTGTATCGCAAATTTAACTACCCCTCAGTAACTGGTAATGTCAAAACGAAATCGCTTGATAATTTCTTCAAACTGGCAACAAAGGCAGAAAATTGTTGATTTCGACTAACAACTACCTTAACCTTAGTTACCAATTTTGTTTGAGGGAAAATAAAAAAAAATCTAAAATTTTCAATCGATTTGAACCTATGATTGGGCATAATTGCTCATTTACATTGATCTTGCAGGTATATAAAGTAAGTATTGTAGTCTACTTTAGTGCCGAATAGTAAATGAAATTGAGTTTTTTGACAGTTTCAGCAGTAACGACTGTTCTTCAGGGAAACCGCGTTGTTATGAAACTGGACGTTCATTCATTTTCGTTTTGGTCAAACTCGAATCACTTGAGTACGACGGAGAAAAACATTCAAATGTCGTTATGAAGTAGACATCTAATGATCATTCAAGCAGTTGTCACAGTCTGAATAGCAGTCGCAGTTCTCTGGATCACAACTGCAAATAATCTATGCAGTATTGAAAGTGTTTAATTAATTTAATGTAGATAATTTGAACATAAATATTGATAAAATTGCTTCGTTGTTTTTGTACTTAAATTACTTAAATATTTTTGGATTTCTTTACATGTTTTACTTACCTTCACCGTTGTCGAATCAAACGTGTTGATTTTTGTGAACGAAGATATTTTACCCCATATAGTCAATGATAGCTTAATTTAAAATAAATAAAATTTCCTTGATCAACACAGCTCCACATTTTATATCATATATCAAAAGCATTAGCTACACTGTTCAATAAATCAGTTCATACGATTAAATGAAGATTAGAGTTACGATTTTTCTCGTCATACATAGACTAACGTCTTTAGCATATGTGGGTTAACTAGCAGCTTTTCAAAGTAAAGTTGGTTATCTGGTTCAAGGTCCTTTATCAACTTATCAGTAATAGTGCTGTTGTTGTACCGTTGAATTCCACTATATCACGTCATTACACTCTCACAAAGTCACTATTTTCACAGTCACTATTTTTCCGAAGGTGTATCAAACGTTATAATACAGATACATATTTCGGAATGCTATTTGCATCCTTCTTCAGTGTATCGGTTTTATAAGTTTAAACCGATACACTGAAAAAGGATTCAAATAGCATTCCGAAATACATATCTGTATTATAACGTTTGATACACTTTCGGAAAAATAGTGACTGTGAAAATAGTGACTTTGTGAGAGTGTAATGACGTGATATAGTGGAATTCTACGGTACAACAACAGTACTATTAGTGAGAACATTCTACTAACAGCTCAAACAGAAATTTAGTGAACTTATCAGTAATCTTTTCGTACACGTTCCGGTTTCCTTGATATCAGCAAAGAAACGGAGTATGTTTTCGAGTCTCATGAACAGATTTATGTTCCCGGAACCAGGATGCTTCTTCGTTGGTTAGGAAAAAACCAGTGACTTTTTCACCACGTCATTGTTAGCAATACATTACCGAATCTCTTTCAGACCATTTAAATTTTTTTATTCAAATTTTCGGAGCAATAGCAACGAGAAACCTGAATCCGACTCTCTACTCTAGCAAATCAGCCAACGAGAAAAATAGATCCGAACAGATTATCACCGATGCCAGTAAAGCCGAAATGTGTTAGCTATGCTAAGCTAACCATCGGGAGCAGGGAAGTCATCTTCGAATTGATTTTCCATGAATTTTTAGAGATTAGACACCGACTTTGCCCTGACAGAAAGAGTGATAGGACCGATTTGTCTCCAGTATGATGTCATTTTATTATTTACCTGTAGCAAACCTGTTATGTTCCGGTGCAAACTGTTTGTTTATTTGTTTTGGACCTCCTTGGCAACTAGTTCGTAGCAACTAAACAGTGTCGCTCGAGAAGATTCTTTTTATCAAATACGAGGGATCACCCAATTTTTGGTAACTGATGGTAAATCATCAACGGACATATTTCTTGGCAATTTTTCTTCAGAGTGCCTGGTCGTGTCGTCGATATAGCCCAGTATGGCGAGAAAGCATACTGCTTACTCTACTTTTTGCTAAAGTTGCCTGGTTATTTGTTTTTTTTTTTATACGCGCCAAGTATCTTCATCGTTATCATCGGTATCAAAGGTTTCGTTAAGTTCTTGCTCGCTCGTTATCTACCATCCGTGTGTCACGAAGCTGTGGTGTAAACAAGATGGATAAAAAACAATGCGGCGAATGAAAAATGGATGTAAACGACATCGAACCGATGCGCTGCGGCTTCTGTGATGCCAAAACTGTTGTGGTATAAACACTAGAGGTGTGCGAGATGGCTTTACCCAAGGCAAGCTTATTCTCTTGTGCATCACTTGCAGAGAGGAGTTAAATGGTCGAAGCATTCGCACCTATATTGTTGAGACTCTAATGTCAACCGTGTCGCCTGACTCGCATATCGATTTGGTTCAATTACATGCGCAAGTCCAACAGCTTTCTGTAGCAGTAATTGCTCTGAATAAAAAAATTGACGGCATGTCGTCTTCTCAGCCTAGATGGCCAGCACTAAACTCAACTACACCTAGGGGTGCAAAGCGTCGCCGGACTGAAGAAAATAATACTGTTTTAGCTCCGATCGATTGTGGTACCAATCAGATCGATTTAGGCAATCTGTCCGTACGTAATATTACAAAAAATGTTTTGGCTTTACCTCTCTGGTCTCAACCCGTTGATCACAGACGATGACGTACGAAAAATTATTTCTCGCTGCTTTGGTGTAACTGAACCTAAAGATCTGGTACGGCTAGTGTCAAAAGGACAGGATGTTATGAATTTTTCGTTCATGTCTTTTAAAATTGGATTGGAGCCTGGCTTAAAAACTAAAGCACTAGACCCATCATCTTGGCTCGTCAGAATCGTGTTCCGGGAATTCGTGCATCTGTCAAAAAACTCAGATCGACGAGTGTTTCCACCAGTTCGGAGAGTTCCTAAATAAATCTATTTCCGTGCGCAATACTGTGGACGGTAGAAACCTTCGGGTTTCCACCAGAGGCGAGTATTTTCCAATTGATTTTTCTTTCACTACACTAAATGACCCCGCATTGCAGCATGAGGAACGGGACGAGGCACAAATATGGGTGTACTACCAAAATGTTCGAGGCTTGCGCACAAAAATCGACGAGTTTTTCTTGACAACGGCTGACTGTAATTTTGACGTCATCATTTTAACCGAGACTGGACTCGACGATCGTATCAACTCCCAGCAGCAATTTGGGAACTCTTTCAACGTCTTTCACTGTGACAGCAGCTCCGCAAATAGTGACAAATAAACATTTGGTGGCGTATTAATTGCCATCTCTCAGAAATATGCCAGCTCTATCATCGAAACGCAGAATGGGCATTCTATTGAACAAGTGTGTGCAAGTGCTACCGTGCGGGGAATCAAATTACTTCTGTGCGGTGTGTACATTCCTCCTGATAAAAGCAAAAATGTTGATTTTATAGATGCACACGTTTCAAAATGTTTCTGAGCTGTGCAGTAAAGGTTCCGCTAATGATATTGTTCTGGTGTGCGGTGATTTCAACCAGCCCCGGATTGTGTGGAATAAACGGCCCGAGTATACTCATTTAATCTGTTCCTCTTTGTTACCCATTGCAAGTACGGCGCTGATCGATGGAATGGATTATTTGAATCTTTGTCAAGCGTATCAACAAAGAAATCATCTCGGGCGATTACTCGATCTAAGTTTTTGCTGTTCAGAGCGTCAATTAGTCGTTGACCGTAGTGTTGCCCCTCTGTTACCCGTCGACCCGCATCATCCGCCTTTAGTTGTTTCGGTGCCCCTTGACTGTGTGAGCAATTCACGGTAATCGGAGCCTATTCATGAATCGAGGAGATTAAATTATCGAAAAACTAATTTTACTGCTTTACTAGAACATTTGTAGAATGTTGATTGGATATTTTTGCAAGAGACCGATAATGTAAATGAAATGGCAACGGTTTTCTGCGATGCGTTAATTCAATGGTTTAGCTCAAATTTACCTTACACCAAACGACCCATCAATCCTCCTTGGACCACAGGAAGACTTCGTGAATTAAAACGGGTTCGTAATGCCTGGCAGCGTAAACATTGTCGTTGGCATAGCTCTGAAACACTACGAATGTTCTAAAGTTCCAGTGAAAACTATCGTAGATTGAACGTGGGGTTATACAAAGCCAGTGTTTTGCGGGTTCAAACCGATCTTCGCCGGAAGCCCAAAAATTTCTGGAATTCCAAACGCAAATCTAGATCAGTTCCGTCATCTGTTTGTTACGATGCCGTTGCATCCAGATCAACATTAGAGTCTTGCGACTTGTTTGCAAAGTTCTTTGCTTCGGTAGATCCTGTGTGTCATCTTCGTTCACGAACATATCTGGTGTTCCTCAAGGCAATAACATGGGTCCATTTCTGTTCTCGCTGTTTTTTAATGACGCTATTTTTTTGCTCAGTGGAGGCTGCAAATTAGTCTACGCCGACGATTTGAAACTATATCTTGAGATACGCTCTATTGACGACTGCGTCCGTGTTCAAAAGCTTCAAAAGCTTGAATCCATTACATTTTGACTATAAAATTGACGGACAAACGCTTCAAAGAGTTGATCGTGTTAATGACCTTGGTGATTTGTTGGATTCTAAACTTACTTTTAATATGCATCGTTTTGCACCAATTACAAAAGCGACTCGACAATTAGGTTTTATTGCTAAAATCGGACGGGATTTTCAAGATCCTCACTGTTTGAAGTCGTTATATTGCTCGCTAGTTCGGTCTATACTTGAAAATGCTAGCATGGTTTGGAGTCCGTATCAGCTAGCTTGGGGGTTACGAATTGAACGTGTGCAGAAAAGATTTGTTCGACTTGCTCTAAGAAACCTTACTTGGCAACATCCGCATGATCTTCCACCGTATCCCGATCGCTATTGTCTGATTGGTCTGGACTCACTGGAACGGCGCAGAAAAATTTAGCAAGCAATTTTTGTTGCGATAATACTCAACGGCGATATTGATTCTCCTAAGCTTTTATCTAGTCTTGACTTCCGTGCTTCACAACGATCGCTACGTTCTACTGGTTTACTTCAACCGAGATTTCACATAACGACGTTTGGATTCTATGAACCGATAACTGCATGCATCAGAACATTTGGCACTGTTGAACACATCTTCGATTTCGGCGAACCTACACATAAATTTGCACAGAAAGTATTACGATCCACATTTTTATAACTTGACGACATTATATTCATTCATATTCACATCATTGTCGGATGAATTAAAAATAAATAAATAAATAAATAAACATGGATGCATTTCTCAGCAACTATCTTCAAAATCGTCAATTTTTGATCATCAACCTTCACCGAAGCCAACGAGGTACCCCAAGGCTCCGCACTAGCTGTCACACTCTTTTTAATTGCAATGAACTCTTTTTTCCGAAACATAACAAGCAAACTCCACAAACTGGTTTACGCCGACGACATAATCATCGTCTCAACAGGATAAAGCCTCAAATTCATTCGCAGGAAGATAAAAATGGCAGTTAACGTTGTTGCAACTCTCACCATGTCACTGCAGAAAACTCAATTTAACTGGACAATATTACCATACCCTTTCAACGCCTGCCCAAGAATCTCGGCATCATGATCGACCGAAAACTCACCTTCAATGATCACTATAAGAACATTAAAAAAGACTGCGAAAGTCGGCTGCGGCTTATCAAAACAAAAAGCTTCTGCCACTCCCGATGGAACCGGTTAATAGCAATTAACATCAGCAAGGCCCTAAGCAACAGCCGGATCTTCTACGGCTCCTCCTACGGAAATCACCTGTCTGAACCTTGACGATTTACTAAAGACGCCTACCCCACTACAGAATAGATCATTTCGGCTGGCTCGTAACATTCTTTCAAGCACTCCGACATATCCAGCTTGCGTCGAATCTGGAGTTCTTCCCTTTTTCACGGTACGCAAACACAACCATATTCAAGAGGGCTCTCGGCTTCCTACAAACAATAAAAAACAACGAATATTTTCGTCAAAGACCTAAAAGCAAAGAATGTGCCCAACTTATTATTGCGAAAGGCTTACACCAAATGATAAACGGCTCTGATATGCCCAAAATTGCAAAAACTACCCGACTGCGTCACCATGAGTGGTTTTCTAAGACCTCCCGTATCGATACCAGACTAACCCGATTACTTCGGGCATACCCACAACCAAACACAACTCGAACACACTTCCATCACCTAATCGAAGATAACTACCCCTTTCACCACCAAATCTATACCGAATGATCCAAACTAAACGACCGAGCAGGAGCCGGAACTCACAACGCAACCTCCAACCACAACTTCCGCCTACACTCAACATGTTCCGTCTTTTCAGCTGAAGCCTCAGCAAATGCCATGCCATCAAATCCAAACCATCTAACACCCCAACCCTAATCCTATCCGATTCCCTGGCAGCCTTAGCAGCCGTTGAAGCAGGCAACTCTCGACAACCATTCATCCAAACAATAGAGGATCAACTTGACGAATTCACTACCTTTTGTCGGGTACCCGTATCCGAGGCAACGAAGAAGCCGACCAGCAAGCCGCCATAGGCAGATCAAGCAACCACTATAGCACTAGAACAGTCTCCCCCGAAGACCTTACCAAAAATATTCCACACCGAAGCCACACTCAACTTCGTCAGAACCTGGAGATCAACCTCCGGCCACACCCAAAAAATCAAAGGCGTACCAAGCGGGATTTCCTGGAGCCCGCGCCACTACGGATCACATATTCGCGAAAAGACAAGTACTCCAGAAGTGTCGTAAATACAACGTACCCACGCATCACCTATTCATTGACTTCAAAGCGGCATACGACACAATCAGTAGAGAACAGCTATGGCAGATAATGCACGAATACGGTTTCCCGGATAAAGTGAAGCGATTGGTCAAAGCAACGATGGATAGTGTGGTGTGCTACGTCCGAGTATCTGGGACGCTCTTGAGTCCATTCGAATCTCGGAGAGGGCTACGGCAAGGTGATGGACACTCTTGTATCTTATTCAATATTGCTCTGGAAGGTGTGATTCGAAGCACGAGAATCGACACGAGTGGTACGATCTTCCGAAAGTCCGTAGAACTCTTTGGCTTCACTGACGATATTGATATTGTGACACGTAACCTTGAGAAGATGACGGAAACCTACATCGGAATGAAAGCTGAAGTTAGCCGTTTTGGACTGGGCATAAATGCGTCAAAAACAAAATACATGAGAGAAAGAGGCTCTAGAGAAGAAACACTGCGCCTCCCACCACGAATATTGATACTGTGGTCGCTTTTCTTTTAGCGCGCGACTAAGGCGCATCAGTTGCGTTCGGTAGCGATCTCCTGTGATGGTTTCACCCGGTTTTAGGAGCTCGTAGTAAATTGTTATTCATCTTTGAAGGTTTTTTCTCTTCCACCATCATGTTTGTCGTCGACATCGAAATCACCATTTTTAAAACGTTGAAACCACTCCCGACACATTCTTTTACTCAGAGCAGCATCACCGTAAGTTTCTGAAAGCATTCGAAGCGCTTCAGTTGCATTTTTTTTCGAATTGTAACAGAAAAGTAAAACTTCCCGCAAATGGCGAGAATTGGGCACATAAACAGACATTTTCGAGCGTGAATAATACAAGAACAACTGTCACTGAAACGGCGATGACAATTCGTTAGGCCTGAATTTGTATCAATATGCTGACGGCCAGTGGCCATAAATTTAATTTTCATCTGATATCATTCGATTGAAAATGAAATTTTCCCGCACTGAACGAATCAATCTGAATTAATTGATGCCTAAAATGCTCATTAGTGTCAGAAATTATTTAATAAAACAATAAACAATATTTTCATGAGACTGGTTTAAAGAAACAGAAAGATATTATCACACCACTAAGTGGATTAACAAGAGTTTTTTTAAATGACCATAAAAAAAGAAACTGAAATATGTCCTTACAATTAATAACAATTACTACATATATAGCACATGTTAGATATGTTGGATACTGGCCATGGATTGGCACTCCTTAACTCCCTTTTTCGTCCATCTTTTGCGGAGTGCTTTTAACACGCTTTTGATTGTGAGGAAGAGAATTATTACCGATAGTAACACTATTATAATAGTAGTGGTCGACCACTGTCTTGCCAGCTACTCCGTGTGATCATTTTGATTTTGATTTATTGTTAGCAGATGGTTTTTGTGGACTTCTTGTGTATTTTCCTCGCTCGATGAAAAGAAGCCCATTCTGACAGAGGTGTTATTTTGTCGTGAATACGACTTACTTTACTATGGGGTGCCTTTTCAAAATTAGCCATATGGAAGAATGGGCAGAACTTAATCGTGAATATCTCGACTTGTATTAATGGTAGCAACATAATTCTTTCACCATTTCATCAAAAATATGATCAGGAATTTAGGATAATATTTTGAACAGTGTGAGATAACCACAAACAACTCAAAAATCAAGTTTTCTCAAAATTTCAAAATAATGCGGAAAACTCTTTACTTTCGCTTGGATTTTTCGCGCAAGGACGACGATTTTGAGGTAGTCAGGCACATATCTTCAACTGAATGCGTATAAAAGGGGAACCGTGGTCGAAAATCGATCATTTCTTTTCGTGCGTTCGGTGGAAGCAGACGTCGTGGGAGTTGAACCTTCAACCAGCAGCGACGGAGAGTGCCTTTTGCGTGGTTAAAACCTCAAACGCTTAGGTAGCAACTATAATTCGCTTGCTGGCCTTCAAGGCGAGCAGACTGCCATCGCGAGAGTTAAACCATCAACCAGCAGCGACGGAGAGAGCGCCTTTTGCGTGGTTAAAACCTCGAACGCTCAGGTAGCAACTTTCATTCGCTTGCTGGCCTTCTAGGCGAGCAGACTGCCATCGCGAGAGTTAAACCATCAACCAGCAGCGACGGAGAGAGCGCCTTTTGTGTGGTTAAAACCTCAAACGCTCAGGTAGCAACTTTCATTCGCTTGCTGGCCTTCAAGGCGAGCAGACTGCCATCGCGAGAGTTAAACCATCAACCAGCAGCGACGGAGAGAGCGCCTTTTGCGTGGTTAAAACCTCGAACGCCCAGGTAGCAACTTTCATTCGCTTGCTGGCCTTCAAGGCGAGCAGACTGCCATCGCGAGAGTTAAACCATCAACCAGCAGCGACGGAGAGAGCGCCTTTTGCGTGGTTAAAACCTCGAACGCTCAGGTAGCAACTTTCATTCGCTTGCTGGCCTTCAAGGCGAGCAGACTGCCATCGCGAGAGTTAAACCATCAACCAGCAGCGACGGAGAGTGCACCTTTTGCGTGGTTAAAACCTCAAACGCTCAGGTAGCAACTTTCATTCGCTTGCTGGCCTTCAAGGCGAGCAGACTGCCATCGCGAGAGTTAAACCATCAACCAGCAGCGACGGAGAGAGCGCATTTTGCGTGGTTAAAACCTCGAACGCTCAGGTAGCAACTTTCATTCGCTTGCTGGCCTTCAAGGCGAGCAGACTGCCATCGCGAGAGTTAAACCATCAACCAGCAGCGACGGAGAGAGCGCCTTTTGTGTGGTTACAACCTCAAACGCTCAGGTAGCAACTTTCATTCGCTTGCTGACCTTCAAGGCGAGCAGACTGCCATCGCGAGAGTTAAACCATCAACCAGCAGCGACGGAGAGAGCGCCTTTTGCGTGGTTAAAACCTCAAACGCTCAGGTAGCAACTTTCATTCGCTTGCTGGCCTTCAAGGCGAGCAGACTGCCATCGCGAGAGTTAAACCATCAACCAGCAGCGACGGAGAGAGCGCCTTTTGTGTGGTTAAAACCTCAAACGCTCAGGTAGCAACTTTCATTCGCTTGCTGGCCTTCAAGGCGAGCAGACTGCCGGGAGTTAAACCATCAGCGACGGAGAGAGCACCTGTCATCATTTGGTTTTCGGTAGTCGTAACGAGAAGTTCAATTTTCAGATTGTAGTTCCGCAATATAGGTTTAGAATTCAGAGCCTACGTGCTGAAACTGTATTCCGGAACTAATTTGAGTTTCGAAATTGCAATTCTAGAATTGAAACTGGATTCTGAGTCTGTTATTGGTTCTAAATTTAGTTCTTGAACTCAGGATCCACTTCTTTATTCCAGACTTCTTCTATTCGGTTCTTTTTAGAACCATAATAATACTCCTAAAGAATTATGCGGAAATTTACTTTACTGTACTCTATAAAACCCATTCTGGTAGTCATGGCGAAAAATCGTCTTCATGTTTTAGAGCTTAGTTCTGGAATATGGGTTTAGAATTCAGAGTCTGCGTGCTGAACTAACTCAAATCGTCACCATTTTTTTTTATTATAAAGAACTATACTGCTTATTTCATAGTATTTAAGTGTGTTTCAAAATGTTTAATGTAACTAATCTGTAATTAAGTCTAGGCGCATCGTTTAAATTTCTAGTTATGAAAGAGGGGAACGTTGCACAATTCAAACAATCGATGAACTACCAATTCGAATTCGGAAGCATAAATAAAGCGTGTCATATTCGTATTCACGACTTCCAGTTATGTCTCTGACATTACACACCCGTACTTTTAAACTGGGAAATTGGATGTGTGAAGGTTCGGCCGATTATTGATCGATGATTGGAGTGATTGATTATTGCCGAAAACTGCATTTTTTAGTATCAGAGCCTTGAAATGTTGAGTTTGCTTTTATTTTCTATTAAGTAGACTCTGTTACGTTGAGTGTGTGTGCTGTCTTTGCTAGATGTGCTATTGCGACGTGTTCTATCAATGAATTGGGTGGCATTGCAGGGGACAGGTGTGTATTTTCGATTGGCTGTTATTTTCAGGTGTTGTATGTGCCGGGTAGGTTACTACTGCTTCAGCAGTGGCCGGGTGAACTGATTTTGGTTGCGTACATGTTGGTTTAGGGTGGCAGGTTATACTTTTATATTGGCACCTTACCTTACCTTACTTAACAGCTATAGTCCAGTGGTGTCCTTTGCTGTATCAAGCATACGTCTCCACATAACTCGGTCCATGGTTGCTCGTCGACAGCCACTCAAGGCACGGAAGCTTCTTAGATCACCCTCCACATGATCGATCCACCTTGCTCGCTTCGCTCCTCTTCTTCTTGTACCAGTCGGATTAGATTCAAGAACCATTTTTATTGGGCTGTCGTCCGACATCCTTATGGCATGCCCAGCCCATCGTATCTCCGCCATAGATGTTCCTCAGTACCGTTTTTTCGAAAACACTGAGGGCGCGTTGGTCCTCTGCCAACATAGTCCAGGTCTTGTGGCCATAGAGAACAACCGGTCTAATGAGCGTTTTGTAAATGGTCAATTTCGTACGGTGGCGTACTTTTCTCGATGGAAGGGTTTTTCTGAGTCCAAAGTACGCAGGATTCCCTGCCAAAACACGTCTCTGAATTTCTCTGCTGGTGTCATTATCAGCGGTCACCAGTGAGCCCAAATACACGAACTCGTCAACCACCTCGATATCATCACCGTCTATCAATATTCGTGGTGGGAGGCGCAGTGTTTCACATTCGGTTTCAACGAAACAGTGCGACTTTTTCCTATTCTTTAGAACCACTAGTAAGCGTGCTCATTATCTTGACACATAAATAAAAATTCACATTCGAATCACTTGAAAAATCACGTAAAATGGTTCCAAATGTCAAATTGAATATTATACGTGACGAAATTGAATGTTATGCGAACATCCCCTAAAATGAATAGAGTATCATCAGTTCGTTTACGTGAATTGATCAAACATCAAATAATGTACCCCGTATTCCCGGTGTGAAAAATTCAATTTTGAAAATGATGAACAGTGAGTCCTTCAAGTGTAAGTAGTTTGAACATTATTGAGAAATTTTTTTTGGTTGCAATTTTATATTACAAAACAAAATGAATTATGATTTTGATTTGAATTAATCTGTCAAATATGCCCGTTTTGTAAGGCTCACAAACCCACACCCACGATGTTAACGGTAGCTGGTGGTTTTTACAGCAATTGAACTTCTGTGCCACCTCCGGTGGAACCCTCAACGAGTGAACACGGTGAAAATAAGAGTATTTCGCGAGAAAAGATTTTCACCCGTACTTTTGCGACTTCACGTTGTCATGCATCGAGATTTTCAATTGTAGTCCAGTGAAAAGAAACGAAAATTAACTGGCAATATAGCCCAACTTGCTGTGCCATCAATCGGTGTCATTTCAAGAGAGGTGACACCACCCAGAAGTGAAGAATAAGAAGAACTTCTATGCAGATTTTCTGAAATAAATGTTCATATTTTTATGGTTCGAAAAGTTAATTCAGATCCGACTTCCGGTTCCGGTATTACAGTGCGATTAGTGAAAGCTTTCTATTTTATGAGTATTTTTTCATATATATATATATATATATATATATATATATATATATATATATATATATATATATATATATATATATATATATATATATATATATATATATATATATATATATATATATATATATATATATATATATATATATATATATATATATATATATATATATACAGTGCCAATATTTTGGGAACACCTCCGCTAGTGCTCGAAAGGTTAAGCACATCTAAAAAAGTCGCCATGCAAAATTCGAGCTAAATCGGATAAGGGTAAGGAGTGCGCCCGGCTGCAAAGATTTGAAAATTTTCGATCTTGAAAATTCACCATGAGATTTCCGAAATCGAATTTTTTTTATTCCTTAAAATTTCATGAAACGTCGAGAGTTAGTGTCAAGTGATTGCATAATCTTTTTATATGTAAAAGGTAATAAATGTACTTGTGTAGAAAAGCATCGTTACCTTCATTTTGTGATAATACTAACAAGTAGGTACAAAATGAATAAAAGATTTACAAACTTACATATTTTCAACCTGAACTATATAAATATAAACGTGATAACCCTGCACGCTATACGAAATTGAACAAAGCACGCTGCGAACGGAGCAAAGCCGCACGTACCGACGCGTACTAGTTTTGCATCGTAATTTTTAATGACGATTTGAATGTTTTGACACTCATCGCCCTATAATTTCGGAATCGGAAGTAGAATCTGAATGAAATTGCACATAATATTTAAAAACAACGAGAGCTTTAATTTTATTCATGATTCGTGAAAATCGAATTAATCGCCGCTAAGAAATCGATGTGAGTTTCGTTTTTGAAGCTTTTCTGCGCTATTATCGGTGCTTTCGTAAGCGGGAACCGGGGACTAGTAGACTAAAAGTAGTTTTATCTCACTAACTAACAAGATCTGCCAAGTAGATAAATTTAGCAGTAAGTTTTATAGAAATGTGCATCTCGTTTCGCCATCGCTTATGAAAAAATACTCATGAGATTGAATGCTTTCACTAATCGCACTGTAATACCGGAACCGGAAGTCGGATCTGAATTAACTTTTCGAACCATAAAAACATGAACATTTATTTCAGAAAATCTGCATAGAAGTTCTTCTTATTCTTCACTTCAGGGTGGTGTCACCTCCCTTGAAATGACACCGATTGATGGCACCCACTTGGAAAAAACCTTTTTCATGCTCAATTTTTCATGAAGGATAGTAAATACACTTCCATATGATATCTGTGTCATCTCAGCAATCTCACGGAGCTTCACTTTACGATCTTTTATTATAATTTTTGTCACTCCACTCACATTTTCCGGTGTAACGGCTTCCACAGGTCTACCCGAGCGTTCCTCGTCATTTGTGTCGGTACGACCACGTTTAAACTCGGCGAACCACGGACAAATCGTTGCTTTTGATGGACAAGAGTCCGGATAATATTTTTCAATCCATTGTTTCGCTTGCACGGTGTTTTTAATGTGGAACACATTTTTGTTTTCTATATAGGGGTGCAATTTAGAAACTAAAGACAAATACACGTAAATTTTAATTGTATATCATTGAAATGATGAATAATAGCTAGCCTATTGTGTCTGCAAAAAATCTCCGGCATACCGGATTTCCCTGCCATAGTCGACGGTTTTGAAGGAGTACGCGATATATCAAAGGGAAAGCAGCGCTCTGATTGGTCAATCGACGCAAAAGCGAAGCTGTTGGATGCACGCGATGCTATAAATAAAGGCAAAATTTTGGCTAACGTTTCAGTCCTACACGTAGCTTGATAGAGGTAGGTTGTTGCTAGACAGCAAGACAAAAAGGACCATAAAACGATTTGAAGCTTTAATTGCTATGCCCTGATCTTGTGTCATGAAAGATTGGATGAAATCCCATGTTATGTCGTTTCGCCTGAGAAATTGACAACTACCCCAGGGTAAATTTAGAGTGCATAAGATTAATTTCTTATTTATATAAGGTGAACTCGATTGATAATGAGAAAAAGTTTATCACATCAACCGAAATCGCAGAATGGTAGTAATGGTAGAGAAACGCTATAAAAATAACTACTTGCATACAAAACTTGAACACAAGCTTGGCGAAAAGAAGCTCAAATATCGATATCTGTATCGCAAGCATGTACAAAGATATAATTGCATACATGTGGGCTATTGATGTAATTTCGTCGGCTAAAAAACAAATAGAAATCATGACAAATATAGTCTATATTCTGGGTTCGCGTGTTCGGTTTTGGTTCATAATAAAGACTAAGCAGACTCTCGTGCATTTGCGGATTCAAAAGTGTGACGATTAATTGAAAATGTCAATCGTTAGAAATTTTGGTTGCCTTGTTCCACATGAATGGCTCGAACAAACCCATGGGGCTGATCCTTGTAGTTTTACCCATTAAAAACCCTTCTTAATCCACCTAGTGGTGTGATAATGCCTTTCTCTTCTTTCATAACAGTCTCATGAAAATATATTTCATACCTTCATTGAATAATTTTGGACACTAATTTTGACACCAATTGATTCAGATTGATTCGAGTAGTTCACAAAAGCATGCTTCAGTGTTTATGTCACACAGTCAGCATCATTTTTTCGAACTAGTACTTGACATTTGCGTTGCTTGTTTGTATGAGAACAGTGATGCTAATCTAAAAAAAGCCTTCTCAGTCCACTTAGTGGAATTTTCATATATCTTGAAAAATTACCATAGAGAGGAGTACATGAAATTTTCGAAATCGAAATAAAAACTTTCATGCCAAAAGGCTTAGAATTGCATGAAACGTCGAGATTTAGTGTCATCTCGAAAAAAAATTTGGGACTTCGAGACAAAAATTTTCCCAGAAAGTTGATTTTTTCAGAAAAAATTTTTTTTGAGATGACACTAAATTTCTATGTTTCATGCAGTTTTAAGAGTTTCGACATAAAAAAAAATTTCGATTTCGGAAATTTCATGTACTCCCTCCTATGGTGCTTTTTCAAGATCGAAAATTGTCAAACCTTTACCACCGGGCAGCATTCCTTACGCATGCCCGATTTAGCTCAAATTTTGCATGAAGGCTTTTTTCGAGGTGCTTAAACTTTTGAGCACTAGAGCTTAACGAAAATAGAGGTGATCCCAAAATTTTGACACCTTTATATATATAAGAACGGTAAAAATCAACGTGTTTTGTCGGTTACGTCACTTATACAATCATATCTCAGGAACCAAAAGTTACAGCCATTTGATCTTCGAACTTGATCAATGGCCCGACAGTAGCTTTCAAACGAGCCCAGGTTTGTTCAAATCGGTTCAGCCACCTCTGAGAAAATTGAGCGCGTTCAAATACAACGCTTTTTGTCGGTTACGTCACTTATACAATCATATCTCCGGAACCAAAAGTCTCAGCCATTTGATCTTTGAACTTGATCAATGGCCCGACAGTAGCTTTCAAACGAGCCCAAGTTTGTTAAAATCGGTTCAGCCATCTCTGAGAAAATTGAGCGCGTTCAAATATCTTCGAAAAGTGCACACACACATAGACACACACACATACACACAGACATTTTCCGATCTCGTCGAACTGAGTCGAATGGTATATAACACTATGGGTCTCCGAGGCTCCGTTCGAAAATCGGTTTTTCCAGCAATTCTAATACCTTTCTATAGACAAAGGCAAAACAATGTTTTATCAAAACACGAAATTCGGTTTTTTCCATTTTTTAAACAAACTACAAAACGACTTTACTCCAACCTCGATAACTTAGCTGTTTCTGGTCGGATCGACTTAAAATTATGACCCGTTTCAAGCAAAGGTTAGTACTCTAGAAAGACGTGGTTACTGGTTTACTACGAGCGCTATCTCTGCTTTAGTCTCGGGACATATTGATCCATGTGTTAATCCATGGACGAAACATGGATACATCACTACACACCAGAGTCGAAGCGGCAGTCATCTGAGTGGTTTTTCCATTTTTTTTAACAAACTACAAAACGACTTTACTCCAACCTTGATAACTCAGCTGTTTCTGGTCGAATCGACTTAAAATTTTGACCCGTTTCAAGCGAAGGTTAGTACTCTAGAAAGACGTGGTTACTGGTTTACTACGAGCGCCATCTCTGCTTTTGTCTCGGGACTTATTGATCCATGTGTTACACTAAGTAGATTACTTAAGTCTATTTTTAAAAGTACGTTGATGGTCAAGTCTTAAAAAGTTCCTCGATCTTAAAGTTCTCGGTGGTACGTTAATATTAACTCGAGAAAGTATATATGGAGCGTCAAATTGACCGATTAATATTTTTCCAATAAAAGCGGCCCTAAAGATATTCCTCCTTTTGGTAAGCGTGTCCATACCATGCAATCTGTAGCGATTTATATAGGGTGGTAATTCTGTAGGGTTATGCCATGGCAGAGATTTAAGAGCATAACGAATGAACCTAGCTTGAACTGATTCAATTCGGTTAATCCAGACATCTATGTAAGGACTCCAAACTACAGATGAAGTTTCTAGGACTGATCGCACAAGGGTGAAGTACAGTGATCGCAGACAATGTGGATCTTTGAACTCTTTTGTTATTTTGAATATGAATCCAAAATTTCGGTTGGCTTGAGCAATAATATAATAGTAGTGGTCTCTGAAGGACATGTGTATCCAGTAGTACACCAAGATCTCTGACAAATGATACTCTCTCGAGACATTCTCCGGAAACAGTGTAGCTCCAAAGAACAGACTTTTTATTGCGTGTGAAGGTAACTACAGAAAATTTGCATACACTAAGCGTCAATCGGTTACGCGTACACCAATCACAGAAAACATCGAGCTGTTTTTGTAAAACAATGCAGTCCTCTTCAGATCGAATGGTGAGGAAGAGTTTTAGATCATCTGCATAAATAAGCATGTAGCACTGCATCAGCAACACTAGGTACGGCGGCTCCGAACGTAAGGAACGACTGGTTCGACGACGAATGTGAACAGTTAGTGGCCGAGAAGAATGCAGCTTGGGCGAGCAAGCTGCAACACCGGACGAGAGCAAACAAGGAGCGATACAGACAGGCGCGGTACAGACTAAACTCGGTATCCCGTAGGAAAAAGCGCCAACAGGAAGACCGAGATCGCGAAGCGATGGAACAGCTGTTCCGTGCTAATGACACAAGGAAGTTCTACGAGAAGGTGAACCGTCCGCGCAGAGGCCATGTGCCACAGGCTGATATGTGCAAGGACACCCACGGGGATCTTCTCACGAACGACTGTGAGGTGATCGAGAGGTGGCGGCAGTATTTCGACGAGCACCTCAATGGCGATGTGGCGGAATACGAAAGTGGCGGCGCGGTAACGAACTCGGAAACGCGTGCGGAGGACGATAGACTGCCGGTCCCAGACCTCCAAGGAGTGGAGGAGGCGGTAAGCCGGTTGAAAAATAATAAGGCCGCTGGCGTTGACCAACTACCAAGCGAGCTACTAAAACACGGTGTTAATGCACTAGTGAAAGCACTGCACTGGGTCGTTACCAAGATCTAGGAGGACGAGATGCTACCGGAGGAATGGATGGAAGGAATCGTGTGTCCCATCTACAAAAAGGGCGATAAGCTGGATTGCTGCAATTACCGCGCGATAACTCTGCTGAACGCCGCCTACAAGGTACTCTCCCAAATCTTATGCCGTCGACTTTCACCGATTGCAAACGAATTCATGGGACAATATCAGGCAGGATTTATGGGCGAATGCGCTACCACGGACCAAGTGTTCGCCATCCGCCAGGTGTTGCAAAAGTACCACGAATACAATGTGCCCACACATCACTTATTCATCGATTTCAAATCAGCCTACGACACAATCGATCGAGAACAGCTATGGAAAATCATGCACGACTACGGATTCCCGGATAAACTGATACGATTGGTCAAGGCTACGATGGATCGAGTGATGTGCGTTGCTCGAGTATCGGGGATAAACTCGAGTCCCTTCGAAACTCGCAGAGGGCTACGGCAAGGTGATGGCCTTTCGTGTCTGCTATTCAACATTGCTTTGGAGGGTGTGATAAGAAGAGCGAGGAAAGACACGAGTGGCACGATTTCCAGAAAGTCCGTCCAGCTACTTGGTTTCGCTGATTATATTGATATTATAGCACGCAACTTTGAGAAGATGGAAAATACGTTCATCGGACTAAAAACTAAGGCCAAGCGGATCGGACTAGACATCAATGTGTCAAAGACAAAGTACATGAAAGGCAGGGGCTCGAGAGAAGATAACATCAGCCATCCATTACGAGTTCTGATTGTTGGTGATGAAATCGAAATGATCGACGAGTTCGTGTACTTGGGCTCACTGGTGACTGCCGATAATGACACCAGCAGAGAAATTCAGAGACGCATACTGTCACGAAATCGTACTTACTTTGGACTGCGCAGGATGCTTCGATCGAGCAAAATTCGCTGTCGTACAAAGTTAACTATCTACAAAACGCTGATTAGACCGTTTATCCTATACGGGCACGAGTCCTGGACAATGCTTGCGGAGGATCAACGCGCACTAGGTTTTGAACGGAAGGTTTGCGATCCATCTTCGGCGGAGTGCGGATGGAAGACGGTACGTGGAGAAGGCGAATGAACCATGAACTGCACCATTTGCTGGGAGGACCAACCCTCGTCCAAACGGCCAAGATCGGGCGGTTACGGTGGGCCGGGCATGTTGTTAGAATGTCGGAGAACAACCCGGTTAAAATGATTCTCGATAATGATCTGACCGGTATAAGAAGAGGCGCGCAGCGGGCAAGATGGATCGATCAAATTGAGGACGACCTGCGGACCCTTCGCATCTACCGAGGCTGGCGGCGAACAGCCATGAACCGAGTTGAATGGAGATGCCTCCTGTATACAGCAGAGACCCGCGTGGTCTACGACTGAAAGAGTAAGAGTAAGCATAAATAAGCTTGCATCATGGTGGCAGGATATTAAATATAAAGGATATTAAAAAATAAAGAAAACAGCAAAGGTCCTAGGTTGCTACTCTGAGGTACGCCTGACAAGTTGGAGAAATTATCTGACTCGTTATTTCCAAGTTTGACAGAGGGAGTTCTACCAACGAGATACGATCTGGTCCATTCAATAAATGTTTTGGAAGCACCCAGTTTTCGAATTTTCGCAAGTAAAATAGCGTGATCCACGCGATTAAATGCTGCTTTGAGATCAGTATAAATCGTGTAAACCTGTGCCCCATCTTTCATACTTCGAATGCAATGCGATGTAAACTGTGCTAGGTTTGTAGCTGTAGATGAACCTGGGAAAAATCCATGTTGATCTGTCGATATGTATGTTTTAATTTCACTAAACAGTACACTGCTCACGAGAACCTCGAATAATTTAGATCCGGCGCAGAGGGATGTAATTCCACGATAGTTTTCTACGTGCTCATTTCCTCTTTTAAATACTGGAAACAAATATTATTTTTCAGCATTGCGGAAATATTCCTTTCGAGAGTGACTGATTGAATATAAGTTTTAAGGGTGAGCACAAAGTATTTGCACATCTTTTTAATATAATAGCACGAATGCCATCTGGACTAGACGATGGTGATGACTTCAGCTTATTCAATGCAGTGAGTATATCAGCGTTGGTGAACTGGATGTTATTAAGGCTTAATACATCACAAGGAACATATCTTAGACCGGAATCCACCTGTGCTGAAGTAGACGGAACAGTCTCGAAAACACTTGAAAAGTGTTTAGCAAACAGCTTGCAGATTTCACCAGACAAACTTGAACTTTCAATCCCAAGAGTCATCATGGAAGGAAGACCATTCTCCTTGCTTTTGTTATTCACAAAAGACCAGAAACGTTTCGGGTTTTGTTTAAGGTTGGCTTGAATCTGTAAAACATGTCTCGAATAAAGAAAGCGATTATACGCCTTATAATTATTGCTGGCATGAGTGAATTCCCGCTTGGTAGTAGGATTACGTCGAATTGTATAGTGCCGAAGTGCAGCTGCTCTTAAACGTTTTAGTTGACGAAGGTGTCGATTTGACCAAGGTGGTTTTGGTCGAGGACGTGGGGCTGGTCTATGTAGTCTAAACAAATAGTTGAGCACAGATGTAAATCTTTCCACCGCTACATTGGCGTCTTTTGCATTGTCGAAGAGTAATTCCCAATCGATTGACTCCAATGAACTATTAAGTTTAATGAAATCCGTTTAAAATAAATCAAATTCTACATCTTCGACCACATCATTGAAACAGATTTTTGGTAACATATTAATTAAGCCAACAGAGGAGGATGATGCTTCATCAGCTTGACGCACGTAACAGTTCGCTAATGATTCCTCGTTAACGAACAAAAGATCCAAAGTGCGATTCAATCTATTAGTCACTGTGCAAATTTGAATCATGTTCAATAAAGACATCCTGTCTAACAGAGGGCTACTAGAACCCGATACGACTGAGGATGACGGATCGGCAGAAGCAAATCCATAGGGAATGTCATTCCACACAATACCAGGTTGATTGTAATCACCAAATATTAAATGAGAGGTTGAAGGGTCAAGCGAGTTTGCAACATTCATCGCTGAGTCAATATGCCGTAGTACTACGCTTACATTAATTGCCAAATCTGGCGGAATATATACAACACCGACGCATACGTTGAAATCTTGACTACCTATGTTCACCCAGAGCTGTTCGAGAGTACTGTTACAATTTTTGTTTGCTTTATACATTAATCTATTAGTTACAGCAATGAGTACACCACCACCTCTTGTTTTACCAAAAAATTTTGGATCGCGATCGTTCCGATAAACTGTGTATCCAGGAACAAACAACTGCAGTGAGGAGATGTCATCGTTCAGCCATGTCTCGGACAGTACAATTACGTCATATTCTACATCATAAACAGCAACGAAGAGGTCGTCGATTTTTGTGCGCATGCCTCTCACGTTCTGGTAATAGATTCTGAGTTGTGCAGTAGTTGAATCATCGTCGGGTATCTGCAATCCAGATTTGTTTTGAATAGGTGCAATATCGTTTGTAGCTTCAGAGAGACATATACCTTCCCTGGTTTTACCTGGAGAAAAAAAAGTACGGGTGTGTAATGTCAGAGACATAACTGGATGTCGTGAATACGAATATGACACGCTTTATTTATGCTTCCGAATTCGAATTGGTAGTTCATCGATTGTTTGAATTGTGCAACTTTCCCCTCTTTCATTACTAGAAATTTAAACGATGCGCCTAGACTAAATTACAGATTAGTTACATTAAACATTCTGAAATGCAATTAAATATTATGAAATAAGCAGTATAGTTCTTTATAATAAAAAAATCGTGGCTCTGAAAAGAAATTTTTATGAAAGCGTTCGTGATGAAGAGTGACGATTTGAGTTAGTTCAGCACGCAGACTCTGAATTCTAAACCCATATTCCAGAACTAAGCTCTAAAACTTGAAGACGATTTTTCGTCATGACTACCAGAATGGGTTTTATAGAGTACAGTAAAGTAAATTTCCGCATAATTCTTTAGGAGTATTATTATGGTTCTAAAAAGAACCGAATAAAAGAAGTCTGGAATAAAGAACTGGATCCTGAGTTCAAGAACTAAATTTAGAACCAATAACAGACTCAGAATCCAGTTTCAATTCTAGAATTGCAATTTCGAAACTCAAATTAGTTCCGGAATACAGTTCCAGAATCCAGTTTCTGCACGCAGGCTCTGAATTCTAAACCTATATTGCGGAACTAAAATCTGAAAATTGAACTTCTCGTTACGACTACCGAAAACCAAATGATGCGTCGCTGCTGGTTCAACTCCCGCGATGGCAGTCTTCTCGCCTTGAAGGCCAGCAAGCGAATGAGAGTCGCGACCTGAGCGTTTGAGGTTTTAACCACGCAGAAGGCGCTTTCTCCGTCGCTGCTGGTTGATGGTGTAGCTTTCGCGATGGCAGTCTTCTCGCCTTGAAGGCCAGCAAGCGAATGAGAGTTGCGACCTGAGCGTTTGAGGTTTTAACAACGCAGAAGGCGCTCTCTCCGTCGCTGCTGGTTGATGGTTTAACTCTCGCGATGGCAGTCTTCTCGCCTTGAAGGCCAGCAAGCGAATGAGAGTTGCGACCTGAGCGTTTGAGGTTTTAACCACGCAGAAGGCGCTCTCTCCGTCGCTGCTGGTTGATGGTTTAACTCTCGCGATGGCAGTCTGCTCCCCTTGAAGGCCACCAAGCGAATGAGAGTTGCGACCTGAGCGTTTGAGGTTTTAAGCACGCAGAAGGCGCTTTCTCCGTCGCTACTGGTTGATGGTGTAGCTTTCGCGATGGCAGTCTTCTCGCCTTGAAGGCCAGCAAGCGAATGAGAGTTGCGACCTGAGCGTTTGAGGTTTTAACCACGCAGAAGGCGCTTTCTCCGTCGCTACTGGTTGATGGTGTAGCTTTCGCGATGGCAGTCTTCTCGCCTTGAAGGCCAGCAAGCGAATGAGAGTTGCGACCTGAGCGTTTGAGGTTTTAACCACGCAGAAGGCGCTCTCTCCGTCGCTGCTGGTTGAAGGTTTAACTCTCACGATGGCAGTTTTCTCGCCTTAAAGGCCAGCAAGCGAATGAGAGTTGCGAACTGAGCGTTTGAAGTTTTAACCACGCAGAAGGCACTCTCTCCGTCGCTACTGGTTGATGGTTTAACTCTCGCGATGGCAGTCTTCTCGCCTTGAAGGCCAACAAGCGAATGAGAGTTGCGACCTGAGCGTTTGAGGTTTTAACCACGCAGAAGGCGCTCTCTCCGTCGCTGCTGGTTGATGGTTTAACTCTCGCGATGGCAGTCTGCTCCCCTTGAAGGCCAGCAAGCGAATGAGAGTTGCGACCTGAGCGTTTGAGGCTTTAACCACGCAGAAGGCGCTCTCTCCGTCGCTGCTGGTTGATGGTTTAACTCTCGCGATGGCAGTCTGCTCCCCTTGAAGGCCAGCAAGCGAATGAGAGTTGCGACCTGAGCGTTTGAGGTTTTAACCACGCAGAAGGTGCTCTCTCCGTCGCTGCTGGTTTAACTCCCGCGATGGCAGTTTTCTCGCCTTGATGGCCAGCAAGCGAATAAAAGTTGCTACCTGAGCGTTTGAGGTTTTAACCACGCAGAAGGCGCTCTCTCCGTCGCTGCTGGTTGATGGTTTAACTCTCGCGATGGCAGTCTTCTCGCCTTGAAGGCCAGCAAGCGAATAGGGATGGGTATCGATACTGCGATACTTCAAGGTATCGATACTTAAGCCTCAAGTATCGATTTTTTAGGATCGATACCGTGCAAAGTGGTATCGCGTGGTATCGATATTTTCATGGTCGATACCTGTCGATACTAGCTTAAAGTAAACATTATCTAGATCCCACTCTAATAGTCAATCAAAGAGCAACCAGCGACACCAAAGGCGCCCATTCTATCTGGCAATCAAAGTAATGTCCAAAGAAAAGTATACAACTCCTAGTAAGATCATTTCCATTGTTCGAATGATTTCTGATGTAAGTATGTATCGAAGTTCTGTAAGAGCATATAATAAAAAATAATCGACCTAACTATTAAAACATATAATTTGAATGAAGGTTTTTTTTTTACAGAAACCCGGTACCAAAAACTTGCAACCCTCTGCATACATGGGAATCGATTTGCCATCAGTTTCCTCATTAATATCAATTAGCAAAAGAAATACTGCAGTATTGGGGACCTCAGTACCATTCGTACGCCTATTTTCATTAGCCAGTAGAATAATGTGCGACAAAAGTTGTCGTTTGACGTCTTTCACTTTCACACATAAGTGTTCTTATCCAGTTTGGATAACGAATTTTGGTTTTCATAGAAGAAACAGACTCAATCAACTAAGAAGTGAGATGATACCGTTTTAATAACTCCGCAAGCGCGAACTTGTTTGATAAAACTCATCTACAGGGTGATTTTTTAAGAGCTTGAGAACTTTTTTAAACAATAAAACGCATAAAATTTGCAAAATCTCATCGGTTCTTTATTTTAAACGTTAGATTGGTACATGACATTTACTTTTTGAAGATAATTTCATTTAAATGTTGACGGCGGCTGCGTCTTAGGTGGTCCATTCGGAAAGTCCGCTTTTTTATCGACAAATTTTGTTCAGCGATGAGGCTCATTTCTGGTTGAATGGCTACGTAAATAAGCAAAATTGCCGCATTTGGAGTGAAGAGCAACCAGAAGCCGTTCAAGAACTGCCCATGCATCCCGAAAAATGCACTGTTTGGTGTGGTTTGTACGCTGGTGGAATCATTGGACAGTATTTTTTCAAAGATGCTGTTGGACGCAACGTTACAGTGAATGGCGATCGCTATCGTTCGATGCTAACAAACTTTTTGTTGCCAAAAATGGAAGAACTGAACTTGGTTGACATGTGGTTTCAACAAGATGGCGCTACATGCCACACAGCTCGCGATTCTATGGCCATTTTGAGGGAAAACTTCGGAGAACAATTCATCTCAAGAAATGGACCGGTAAGTTGGCCACCAAGATCATGCGATTTGACGCCTTTAGACTATTTTTGTGGGGCTACGTCAAGTCTAAAGTCTACAGAAATAAGCCAGTAACTATTCCAGCTTTGGAAGACAACATTTCCGAAGAAATTCGGGCTATTCCGGCCGAAATGCTCGAAAAAGTTGCCCAAAATTGGACTTTCCGAATGGACCACCTAAGACGCAGCCGCGGTCAACATTTAAATGAAATTATCTTCAAAAAGTAAATGTCATGTACCAATCTAACGTTTAAAATAAAGAACCGATGAGATTTTGCAAATTTTATGCGTTTTATTGTTTAAAAAAGTTCTCAAGCTCTTAAAAAATCACCCTGTATATCTCGTTGGAAAGGTATTCCTGCGAGGTATTGAAATATAAAAAAAAATTCTTGATCGATTGCAAAAAATATTCTCAAATAACTGAAATTGTCTGTAATTCAAAAGGTGAACAAAGGATATCAAAACCAATAAACAGCGTTTTGGATCTTTGGGGAGGTCATTATTTGAAGACTAGTTTAATCAAAATCGGCCTAGCTTGCATTTTCGATCGATACCGATACCGATAATAAGAATCGATACTTTTTCCTATAGTATCGATACTGATACCTGAAATTACAAAACGGTATCGCGATACCAAGTATCGATACTTTACCTCTCGATACCCATCCCTACAAGCGAATGAGAGTTGCGAACTGAGCGTTTGAGGTTTTAACAACGCAGAAGGCGCTCTCTCCGTCGCTGCTGGTTGAAGGTTTAACTCCCACGACGTCTGCTTCCATCGAACGCACGAAAAGAAATGATCGATTTTCACCACGGTTCCCCTTTTATACGCATTCAGTTGAAGAGATGTGCCTGACTACCTCAAAATCGTCGTCCTTGTGCGAAAAACCCAAGCGAAAGTAAAGAGTTTTCCGCATTATTTTGAAATTTTGAGAAAACTTAATTTTTGAGTTGTTTGTGGTTATCTCACACTGTTCAAAATATTATCCTAAATTCCTGATCATATTTTTGATGAAATGGTGAAAGAATTATGTTGCTACCATTAATACAAGTCGAGATATTCACGATTAAGTTCTGCCCATTCTTCCATATGGCTAATTTTGAAAAGGCACCCCATAGTAACGTAAGTCGTATTCACGACAAAATCATAACGGCACCAGGATCTGGAATGACAGTCGGTATGCGAGTGATGGAAACAGAATCAAAATCGTCAAACAGTAGTTGACGACTGAGTCGGAAGCATCTGTTTCAATTGATGGCTACAAACGGTAGTAATTTTGTGGAGGAGCAGTATCATGTATAGCTTCGAGAGGACATACACTCTTATTAGTTTTATCTGGAGAAAAATTCAAGGCGGTATACGGATCTAGAAAAGAAGTCATGACGGATGAATCATGTGGGATGACGGTCGACAGGCAAGAGACGGTAACTGAATCGGAAGCATCTTTTTCACACTGTAAACAGGTGTTGACGGAGACGGAGTCGCAAGCATCTATTTTAATCAATGGCTGGAACAGGAGTTGTTTTGAAGAGGAGCAGTATTATGTGAAGCTTCGAGAGGACATATACCCTCGCTAGTTTTACCTGGAGAAAAAATCATGTCAATAACAGGAACTAGAAAGTTAGGCATGGCGCTATCGGGATCTGGAGATGACTTCACGGCGGCATCAAGTGATTGCTACTCAGAGCGGTGAATATATTGGCGTCTCCGTTCAACAAGTTTCTTATACACTGGGCATTCCAAACTGTATGCTTCATGTTTTGTGTCCAAATTAAATTTCTGATTTTTGTTCACCTGAGTACAGTTAGCGCAGCACTTACTTACCCAACAGCTATAGGCCTGTGGTGTCCTTTGCTGTATCAAGAATACGTCTCCACATAACTCGGTCCATGGCTGCTCGTCGCCAGCCACTCAAGGCACGGATACTTCCGAGATCACCCTCCACTTGATCGATCCACCTCGCTCGCTTCGCTCCTCTTCTTCTTGTACCAGTTGGATTAGATTCAAGAACCGTTTTCACTGGGCTGTCGTCCGACATCCTTATGACATGCCCAGCCCATCGTAAACGTCCGATTTTAGCTGTCCGTACTATGGGTGATTCTCCTAGCAGCTGTTGCAATTCGTGATTCATACGCCGTCTCCACGATCCGTCTTCCATCTGCACTCCGCCATAGATGGTCCCAAGTGTCTTTCTTTCGAAAACACTGAGGGCGCGTTGGTCCTTTGCCAACATAGTCCAGGTCTCGTGGCCATAGAGAACAACCGGTATAATGAACGTTTTGTATATGCGGTGGCGTACTTTCGTGCGGTGGCGTACTTTTCTCGATCGGAGGGTTTTTCCGAGTCCATAGTACGCAGGATTCCCTGCCAAAATACGTCCATGATTTTCTCTGCTGGTGTCATTATCGGCGGTCACCAGTGAGCCCAAATACACGAACTCGTCAACCACCTCGATATCGTCACCGTCTATCAATATTCGTGGTGGGAGGCGTAGTGTTCCTTCTCTAGAGCCTCTTCCTCTCATGTGTTTTGTTTTCGACGTATTTATGGCTTCAGCTTTCAGTCCGATGTAGGTTTCCATCATCTTCTCAAGGTTACGTGTCACAATATCAATATCGTCAGCGAAGCCAAAAAATTGTACGGACTTTCGGAAGATCGTGCCACTCGTCTCGATCCTCGCTCTTCGAATCACACTTTCCAGGGCAATATTAAACAAGATACGAGAAAGTCCATCACCTTGACGTAGCCCTCTCCGAGATTCGAAAGAACTCGAGAGCGTCCCAGATACTCGGACGTAGCACATCACTCTATCCATCGTTGCTTTGACCAATCGCTTCACTTTATCCGGGAAACCGTATTCGTGCATTATCTGCCATAGCTGTTCTCGATCGATTGTGTCGTATGCCACTTTGAAGTCAATGAATATGTGATGCGTGGGTACGTTGTATTCACGACACTTCTGGAGTACTTGTCTTATCGCGAATATGTGATCCGTAGTGGCGCGGGCTCCAGTAAATCCCGCTTGGTAAGGCTCTACGAATTCCTTAGCTCACGTTCGTTCATGAGAAGGTTACCACTGGTATCTCTGCACATTTCGGCCTGTGGTGTGTATCCTCTACGTGAGCGTTTCACCATCTCATAGAACTTCCGTGTGCCATTTGCGCGGTACAGCTGTTCCATCGCTTCGCGATCTTGGTCTTCTTGGTGGCGCTTTTTCTTCCGGAAAACCGTGTTCTGTATGTTCCGCGCCTCGTTCCTCGTTCGCTCTAGTGCGGTGTTGCAGCATTCTCGCCCTTGATGCATTTTTCTCTTCGACCAACTGCTGACATTCGCCGTCAAAACAGTCATTTCCTCGACTCGATAACCTCGTACCTAGAACGGTTGCAGCAGTACTACTCACGGCGGACCTTATGTTGCTCCAGCCGTCTTCAAGAGTCGCCGCACCAAGCTGCTCTTCCGTTGGTAGCACTAGCTCCAGTTGTTGCGCGTATTCCTCTGCAGTACGAATGCTACGTAGCTGCTCGAGATTGAGTCCCGGCGTTCCTGTGCGACGAGTATTGTGCACCGTCGATAGTTTTGAGCGCGTACAAACCGCGACAAAGTAGTGGTCAGAATCAATATTGGCACTGCGGTAAGTGCGGACATTGATGACGTCGGAGAAGAACCGCCCGTCGATGAGAACGTGGTCGATTTGATTTTCCGTATGTTGATCAGGTGATCTCCAGGTGGCTTTGTGGATATCTTTGCGGGGGAAGAAGGTGCTTCGAACTACCATTCCTCGGGAGGCTGCAAAGTTTACGCATCGTTGACCGTTGTCGTTTGTTACCGCGTGCAGGCTCTCCAGCCCGATCACGGGCCTGTACATTGCCTCCCTGCCTACCTGTGCATTCATGTCGCCGATGACGAGTTTTACATCCCGCCGAGGGCAGCTGTCTTAGGTTTGTTCCAGCTGCGCGTAGAATGCTTCCTTCTCGTCATCGGGTCTCGTCTCATGTGGGCAGTGCACGTTGATGATGCTGTAATTGAAGAAACGGCCCTTGATCTTCAATACGCACATTATATCACTGATTGCCCACTTTTCCACACCTTCTGTCCCATCTAACAAAGGTCCTGCAGTGCTACGACATCGAAGCCGCGGATTTGAAGCTCATCATGCAGCATTCGGTCGTATCCCGGGAAGTCAGGCGATTTGCAGTTCCATGTGCCAAGCTTCCAATCGTAGTGCTTATTTCGTCGCGTAGGTCTTTGCCGATTATTCCGAGTCGTATTTATATCCTGATTATTCGTAACCAATGATGCTCGAATATCAAAAATACAACGAATGTCAATGACCATCGCTCGCTTGCCTTCGCCTTTGTGCGATAATCGTTCTGGTATTCGGACTTGTCCGTATATTCGGGCGTGAACGAAGCCGACGCTGCTTCGTTACTCGCACGAATATCTATTTCTTGCAGTTGTTATTCGCATTGGACATATCTTCGAATGACTTAACGCGAATATGGAACGAATATTCATACAGCGATCATCGCCAAACCTAATTCGCGATGATCGTTCGTGTTGTCTTTGAAACAAGCAAATTAAGATGTTTCCCCCCGCACTATTACCATAGTCTCTGTGTATGTGATGAACCATATTCCAGCACTCTCCCATTGCTGCTACCCAACAAGATATGATGAATTTATTAGATGAAGAATGCTTCGCGAAGAATGGAAACCAACGATCATCGCAGTGACGGTATTCGAACCAATTCGAAGAATAAAATAAATGAACGAATGACAAACGAATGTATAAAACGAACATGCACGATGTATACCAGCAGCGAAGAATGTATTAGTATATTCGGGTTCTCTACGATTATTGCTTATTCCTTTTGCACCCTTCTCTCTTTCGAGCAGAGAATAGTTCAACGTTGTTCGAAACTGGCATATTCGAAGGCAGTATAATGACAGCAAGGATGCGTGAGTGAATTAGCAACACGAAGAATATTTGCAACATTGTTCGTAACAAGTGTTTTCCGGGCGGCTTGGTAGGCCTGTCTCGCAGGAGGGCCATCCTGTCAGCACTGTTTAGAGTCCAACACTGACACACGGACGGTAATCAGCCGCTCCTAACATGGAGAACAGACGCTGTTTCGAGCCGCCCCAACATGGGGAACAGACGCTCGGGTATGCTCGCTCTCTGTAAAGAGAAGGCAAACCTTCCCTGTCAGCATACGACCAAGGTCCCACCGAGGTTGGTTACCCGATCTTTCCTTTGGTTACTCGTACCCCAGCCGGCACCGCGGGGAGGTAGGGATAGGAGTTACTGGACAAGAGGCTAAGAACCACATTGGGGCCTGAATTGCGCATTGTCCAGTCGTTTATGAACCGTTAGCGCAGCACAATGTTGTTGATTCAGAAACAGCCGAAGCATGTTCACCAGCGCATTTAGAACATATTTAAGGATGATTACACTCATTGCTCTTGTGTCCATAGGCACAACATTGAAAACAACGCACAATCCCGAAGCATTCAAACACTCTACATCTTTTCCAACCAATGTTCACACGACCTAACTTCAGCATGGAGTCATTAGCATCAGCGTTCACCTCGACTATAAAATTGTATGTCGTGATGTTATTACATACTGATTTAAAACATGTAATTAATTTCAAATCAGTCAAGTTAACTGCTTCATTCTGTTCCATTACACATTCCTTAAGATCGCTTTCAGAGAGCTTATCCAGCCACACCAACAATCTTCAGTCTCGGTTTCATCGGTTTTAGTACTGAGATGTCGTAGTTTTCATCCAGCAAGAAAAAGAAAGACAGCAACTGCTGGTTCTACAGCTTCATCACATTTTACACCAAGACCACCTTATCGCCGGAACCGAATATCACAGCCACTTGATTTCAAAAGAGCCTTGGTATGTTGAAATCGGTTCAGTTATCTTTGAGAAAATTGAACGGTAAAAGTATCTTCGAAAAGTACACACCATGTACTCCTGAGGCTCCGTTCGAAAGTCGGTTTTTCCAGCAATTCTAACACCATTCTATAGAGAAAGGCGGAAAGGTGAAACAACGTGTTTTGTCAGTTACGTCACCTATACCATCATATCTCCGGCACCAGATTTGGCTGTGCCATTTGATCTTTGAACTTGATCAATGACCCGACAGTAACCTTTGAATGAGTTTGATTTTGTTATCGGTTCTGCCTTCTCTGAGAAAATTGAGCGGTAAAAATATCACCGAAAAGTGCACACACACGCACACATACATTTTCCGATCTTGTCGCACTGAGTCGAATGGTACATAACACTATGGGTCTCCGAGGCTCCGTTCGATAGTCGGTTGTTCCAGTAATAAATACAGGGTCCGCCATCTAACATGTTTTTTTGAACTAGCGGTTATTTCGACATTGGTAACCTTAATGTCACTTCTGATTTGACAGAAACTTAGTTTTATCCTTCCGCTGAAAGAAAATGGTTGTGCATAACAGTTCGGCTGAAAAGTTCGTATCGTTTAATAGAAACACACATTTTTTTGCCAAAATTCGTTTTTATTATTCAACATAATTGCCATCAGGGGCGATACAGCGATTATAGCGATCTTCCAACTTTTCGATACCATTTTTGTAGTACGATTTGTACTTTGCCTCAAAATAGGCCTCAGTTTCAGCGATTACCTCTTCATTGCTTCTAATTTTTTTACCAGCGAGTATTCTCTTGAGGTCTGAGAGCAAGAAAAAGTCTCTGGGGGCCAAATCTGGAGAATACGGTGGATGAGGGAGCAATTCGAAGCCCAATTCGTTCAATTTCAGCATGGTTTTCATCGACTTGTGACACGGTGCATTGTCTTGATGAAACAAAACTTTTTCTCCTTCAAATGAGGCCGTTTTTTTTAAATTTCGTCCTTCAAACGCTCTAATAACGCTATATAATAGTCACTGTTGATGGGTTTTTCCTTTTCAAGGTAGTCGATTAAAATTATACCATGCGAATCCCAAAATACAGACGCCTTAACCTTACCGGCCGATTGTTGAGTCTTTCCACGCTTTGGGTTCGGTTCATCGCGTGCAGTCCACTCAGCTGATTGTCGATTGGACTCCGGAGTGAAGTGATGGAGCCATGTTTCGTCCATTGTTATATATCGACGAAAAAAATCGGTTTTATTTCAATATAATAGCTCCAAACACTGCTCAGAATTATCAATTCGTTGTTGTTTTTGATCGATTGTGACCTCACGCGGCACCCATTTTGCACAAAGCTTTCTCATATCTAAATATTCGTGAATAATATGTCCAACACGTTCCTTTGATATCTTTAGGGTGTCTGCTATTTCGATCAACTTCACTTTACGGTCATTGAAAATCATTTTGCGGATTTTTTTCACGTTTTCATCGGTAACAGCCTCTTTTGGACGTCCACTGCGTTCATCGTCTTTGGTGCTTATATGACCAGTACGAAATTTTGCAAACCACTTACGAATTGTTGCTTCGCCCGGTGCAGAGTCTGGATAACACTCATCAAGCCATTTTTTGGTATCGGCAGCACTTTTTTCATCAAAAAGTAATGTTTCATCAACACACGAAATTCCTTTTTTTCCATTTTTTTCACAATAACAAAAGTAGCTTCACTCAAAATGCGATATCTCACAAACTAATAATCAGAGAGCTGTCAAATTTATACACGTATCTTTTGAAGGTCGGTACTAACTGAAAATGGTATGGATTTAATTCTAGTGGCACCCTCTCATAGAAACGATACGAACTTTTCAGCCGATCTGTTACGCTTGAGGAACGCGTGAAAATAGTGCAGTTTTACTTTAAAAATCATGGTTATGTTGAGAAATGTCATGTGCCAAAAAAATCATCTGCTCGGATGAGGCACATTTTCATCTCGGCGGGTATGTTAATAAGCAAAATTGTCGCATCAGGGGGACGGAAAACCCGCACGTTATCATGGAGAAGCCGATGCATCTTCAGAGAGTGACGGTTTGGTGCGGATTTTGGTCAGGCGGCATCATTGGGCCATTTTTCTTCGAAAATGAGGCAGGAGCCGCCTCCACGGTCAATGGCGAGTGCTACCTCGCCATGATTAAGATTAGTGATTGATTCTTTCCGGTACTTGAAGAGGAAGACTTGGACACCATTTGGTTCCAACAAGACGGCGCTCCGTGCCACACAGCCAACGCTACGATCCATCTTCTGAGAACAGTCTTCGAAGATCGAATTATCAATCGAAATTCGGATGTCGTTTGGCCGCCTCGGAGCGGTGATTTGACGCCGATAGACTATTATCTTTGGGGGGCTGCCAAAGATAAGTGTTATGTGGACAAGCCAGCGACAATTCAAGCCTTGAAGCCTTCTTCTTAATTCACTTAGTGGAATTTTCATAGATATTGAAAAATCACCATAGAGGAGTGCACATGAAATTTTCGAAATCGAAAAAAATGAATTAATGCCAGAAATCTCAGAATTGCCTGAAACGTCGAGATTTAGTGTCGTCTCAAAACAATTTTTTTTAAAATCGACTTTCGGGGATGTTTTTTGAGATGACACTAAATCTCGACGTTTCATGCAATTCTAAGACCTTCGGAATAAAAAAAAGGCGGGTGGGTAATGTCAGACATAACTGGATGTCGTGAATACGAGAAAACTGGCACGCTCCCATCACTTTTCCGAATATCTGTTAGTTGATTGATTATATGAATTGTGCCAGCTTTCCCCTTTTTCACTAATAGAGTTTCAAGCGATGCACCTACATTAAAGTACAGATTAGTTACATTAAACAGCTACTATTCTACAGCTATATATTCCAAACTTGAAACAATTCCTTTTTAATTTGCCAATATAGGAAGCTAGGTACGACAAATTTGTAGTTTATTTTTATTGAAGCTATGAAGTTTGAAGATATCTGATTCTTCTCGAAATTTCAGTACGAAACAATTGCAATGGCCTGGTCTGAAATGTATCGATTATTTTCGGTATGCAAGTCATTTTTATAATAATAATGATAGTAATAATAATGATAATAATAATAATAATAATAATAATAATAATAATAATAAGAATAATAATAATAATAATAATAATAATAATAATAATAATAATAATAATACAGATTAATCTGTACATATATGTATGTATAAATAAAATACAGATTAACCTGTATATATGGCAACCCTGTATCGCATGTCATATTTTCACACGACCCCATACTAGTATAAAGATGTGTTCAACATCATCACATTCGCTTTCGCATTGCCGTTCGTAATTGAATGTGTTAGTGACGGTACAAATCTGCCTTTCTTCCGGTTTTCGGTGCCATCTAACAGCTGACGGTGTCTCGTACGTTCAGAGTAGCTGCTTTAAATTAAATGACGCTATTTCTCACATCACATTTCTTTTTATACCTCTACTGGTAACGGTGTAGGGACCTCCCCTTCGCAGAATGGGAAACAGTGAGACGATATAAAAGAGAGAGTTAGTATAGCAGCAGCCAGTAATACTGAATTTTTACGCAGAAACACGCACACAGGAGGAAGAGTTAAGGGCAAGGCAAAGTCCCGCTCGAACCGTGGTGGTCTGCAGTTTCCAGTTGGCAAAATCCATCGTCTGCTCCGAAAGGGAAACTACGCAGAGCGTGTCGGTGCCGGTGCATCGGTCTATCTGGCGGCAGTGATGGAGTACTTGGCTGCCGAAGTGTTGGAATTGGCCGGTAATGCTGCCCGTGACAACAAGAAAACGAAAATCATCCCTCGCCATCTGCAGCTGGCCATCCGTAACGATGAGGAGTTGAAAACCCCGTCCTTTTCAGGACGACCACACCACTGTGATAAAGAAATATTTAGGATTGCTTTAAGCTTAGCCAGTTCTGATACGCCTGGAAAGTAGAATGCGCAAATCAAGTGGAAACATTTGTTCATCTCTTTCATTTGTTCAATTTGTTCAACTCTGTTTCGCACGGCATATTTGTATACTAGTATAAAGATGTGTTCAAAATCATCACTTTCACTTTCGCATTGCCGTTCGTAATTGAATGTGTTAGTGACGGTGCGAATTAATTTAGCTTCCATCTTGATGAATCTTTTGGTAGGAAATATTGAGATCTGATATGGTTCTCGTGTGTGTCTTGTTTCAACAATGGCCCTTGCTGGACTTTTTGGCTGCCTTTCTACCGATTTTCGGTGTCATTGTGCGTCATTGTGTCTCGTGCATTCAGATCGGGAAACAGTGAGACGACAGGTCCTCGATGTTGCTCTCGTGTGTCTTGTTTCGGGAACAGTTGCTCAGCAAATGGTAGAAAAAATGAACCACTCAAATTTTATATGGATGCTCTTGTATAGATGCAGACATCTCGCGTTCTGATTGGCTGGTGCTTTCATGGGTTAAATCAAACAGGTTTTTCAATAGTGTACTATTGAAAAACTTCAATGTTGTTGCAATACACGTTCAAGTTAAATCTTTTCGATTCTATTGGTAGTTAGATTATATAAATCCTTCTACAGATCACTGAGCTATGAGCTTTCAAAATACGAGAAAGTCAAACGCGCCTTATTAATTATCTTCTTTGATACTCGTTTATACCAAACATTTCAAAAAAGTTTAATTTTGAACTATTTGAGAATATGTCACAGAACTGAAAATTTTATTATAAAATTGTGATCATATTTCCGATGGCGTGTAGCAAGAATTATGTTGATTCATTAGATATAACATGAGATATTCACGATCAAAAACTTATCACTCTCTCAGAGGGTAAATTTTGAAAAGACGCCCCATAGTAAAGTAAGTCGTATTCACGACAAAAAATCGATTTCGGAAAACTCATGTACTCTCCCCTATGGTGATTTTTCAAGATAGAAAATTTTCAACCCGCCGGGCGCACTCCTTACCCATATCCGATTTAGCTCAAATGAGGGGCTTTTTTCGATGTGCATGGGGACTTTTTTCGATGTGCTTAAACTTTTGAGCACTAGTGTTTCCGAAATTGGAGGTGAATAACAGTAACAAAACAGTTAGTAAAATTTTTAATATGATTTATGTTCATTTCAAGCTAGAATATGATTGTTTTGAACCAATTTCTCCTTTAAATATACAAAATGCTCACTGCTTGATTTGAATCTAAACTTTGGTTTAACCAAACGAAAAATTTATTTGCTCCCGATGAATTTTGTTGTTGAAATAAATTAACTATTTATTAAATGTCAACCAAAATTGAATTGACGTTATCAAAATATCCGTGTTGTCCTTATCCTGCTGTATCTTTATTTCAAGAAATAAATAGGTTCAATGTATCCATGATCTTATTTGTGTACTGATATAACAAAGTTTACTGTTTAAATGAACCGTAAAAGTTTTATTTCCAATAGACAAGAGCATTTTTTCCCGCGAGAATAATCCAGGGCATTTTTTATCTCCTGCGGATAAAGTTTTTTACAAGTTTTATGAGAAACGTTTATCTGGTACTTTAATTTCCTAAGAGATTTTAAATATTTCAAGCGTATGTATCGAAAATGGGAGAATTTTTAAAATTGCATAACATTACATATCACATTTCCTTTCAAAAAATATTTTATGCAGAATCTCTATTTTGAGTGATGGAGCACCGAATCGTTGGATGCTATAAAAATTAAAAAATTCAGAACTTGATTGAATATGTAAATAATTCAATCGTCTAGCGACAAAACGGCTAAAAGTCTTGAAAACATGCAAAATTTAAAAAAATGTATATTAAGAAATTAAAAACAAATAAAAGAAGTACCAAAAATTACATCATTTTATTACTGAAATCAAACAAAAATGTATGGTTTCAACAATTCAAAGCGTTAGTTGAAATAACTAATTTCAAGAAAATGTATTTCAGCTAAAAGGTTTTGTGAATTTAAGGCGTTACAATTATTGACTTTAACTAGAGTCCGTTTGATTTAAAACTACTTTTTTAAAGTTGAATTTACTGTAAAATTGTTTGTCATAAGATTGACAGGAACGCACAAGTGAAATATTTATTAATTTTATCAAACTATTGATTGAAACAAACTAATCCACCGAAAAATATAAACGATAATTTTTTTTAATAACTATTTATTGGAATATGAGTTAAAATTAAATTATTAAGATTTAAATTGGGTGTTCAGCCACAAGAGGTGACTTTTCAGCCCTATTATATATATGATAGGGTTGTTACCATGAGGGCATCATTTGCTTCCGCAATTCTGAGATTTTTGTGTAGGGAAAATTCTAAGCCTACTTGTATTGTGTAATTGTGTAATGTAATGTAAGAGAGAATCGATTCAATTGAAGATTGCATAGATTTTTGTCGGAATTTGCTTATAATATTTTGTCGGAATTTGCTTATAATATTAATGGTTCTATATTTGTGAGTCTGTGTAACTCATTTGTACTAAACCTGGGAGGACGCTTCAAAATCATTTTCAGCATTTTATTCTGAATCCTTTGAAGCGTTTTCTTCCTGATGGAACAACAACTTGACCAAATTGGTACTGCATAAAACATGGCTGGTCTGAAAATTTGTTTATAAAATAACAATTTGTTTTTTAGACAGAGCTTAGAATTTCTGTTTATAAGAGGATATAAACATTTAATATATTTATTACACTTTGCCTGGATTCCTTCAATGTGATCCTTGAAATTGAGTTTTTTGTCATACGTTAAACCTAAGTATTTAGCTTGATCAGACCATGTCAATTCCAAGCCATTCAATTTGAGAATGTGATTATTGTTTGGTTTAAGAAAAGAAGCTCTTGGCTTATGAGGAAAGATCACTAATTGCGTTTTTGCTGCATTTGGTTTAATTTTCCATTTTGACAGATAATCACTGAAAATATTTAAACTTCTTTGTAGGCGACTGCAGATCAGTAAAAACCAATATGCTGATCTGCCAGTAGATGTCGAAGAGGAACTGCAGAAGAAGGAAAAAATGCCGCCTTTCTACCTGAAGGGCTTCCCACCAACTCTACGCTCGGATTTCAACACACTGATCAGCAAAGGACTACAGGCAACAATCCGTTTATGTACTGAAGGCTACAAAATAACTGTTCCGGCTTTGAACCACTACAAAGGAGTGGAATGCTATCTGAAGCAGACAAAAGCGGAATACTTCACACACGATATTGCCGCCAACAAACCTATGAAGGTTGTAATTCGAGGACTACCCGACATGATGGAAGCCGAACTAAAGCAGGCACTGTCGGAGGCTGGACTAAAGCCTTTGATGGTATTTAAAATGAAGCGCCATAATACGGACAAAAAGTTTAGAGATCAACTGTACCTGATTCATCTGGAGAAGGGCTCCATCACCATGAGTCAACTGAAAACGATTAAATCGTTATTTCACATAATCATCGAATGGCAAAAGTATAAACCGGTACATCGGGATGTCACACAGTGCACGAACTGTTTGAACTACGGCCATGGAGCGAGGAATTGCCACATGAAAAGTCGGTGCGGGAAATGTGCCGAACCACACAATACCAACGATTGCCTACTAGATGACATCGCTGTAAAATGTGTGAACTGTGATGTGAACCGCACGTTATCATGGAGAAGCCGATGCATCTTCAGAGAGTGACGGTTTGGTGCGGATTTTGGTCAGGCGGCATCATTGGGCCATTTTTCTTCGAAAATGAGGCAGGAGCCGCCTCCACGGTCAATGGCGAGTGCTACCTCGCCATGATTAAGATTAGTGATTGATTCTTTCCGGTACTTGAAGAGGAAGACTTGGACACCATTTGGTTCCAACAAGACGGCGCTCCGTGCCACACAGCCAACGCTACGATCCATCTTCTGAGAACAGTCTTCGAAGATCGAATTATCAATCGAAATTCGGATGTCGTTTGGCCGCCTCGGAGCGGTGATTTGACGCCGATAGACTATTATCTTTGGGGGGCTGCCAAAGATAAGTGTTATGTGGACAAGCCAGCGACAATTCAAGCCTTGAAGCCTTCTTCTTAATTCACTTAGTGGAATTTTCATAGATATTGAAAAATCACCATAGAGGAGTGCACATGAAATTTTCGAAATCGAAAAAAATGAATTAATGCCAGAAATCTCAGAATTGCCTGAAACGTCGAGATTTAGTGTCGTCTCAAAACAATTTTTTTTAAAATCGACTTTCGGGGATGTTTTTTGAGATGACACTAAATCTCGACGTTTCATGCAATTCTAAGACCTTCGGAATAAAAAAAAGGCGGGTGGGTAATGTCAGACATAACTGGATGTCGTGAATACGAGAAAACTGGCACGCTCCCATCACTTTTCCGAATATCTGTTAGTTGATTGATTATATGAATTGTGCCAGCTTTCCCCTTTTTCACTAATAGAGTTTCAAGCGATGCACCTACATTAAAGTACAGATTAGTTACATTAAACAGCTACTATTCTACAGCTATATATTCCAAACTTGAAACAATTCCTTTTTAATTTGCCAATATAGGAAGCTAGGTACGACAAATTTGTAGTTTATTTTTATTGAAGCTATGAAGTTTGAAGATATCTGATTCTTCTCGAAATTTCAGTACGAAACAATTGCAATGGCCTGGTCTGAAATGTATCGATTATTTTCGGTATGCAAGTCATTTTTATAATAATAATGATAGTAATAATAATGATAATAATAATAATAATAATAATAATAATAATAATAATAAGAATAATAATAATAATAATAATAATAATAATAATAATAATAATAATAATAATAATAATACAGATTAATCTGTACATATATGTATGTATAAATAAAATACAGATTAACCTGTATATATGGCAACCCTGTATCGCATGTCATATTTTCACACGACCCCATACTAGTATAAAGATGTGTTCAACATCATCACATTCGCTTTCGCATTGCCGTTCGTAATTGAATGTGTTAGTGACGGTACAAATCTGCCTTTCTTCCGGTTTTCGGTGCCATCTAACAGCTGACGGTGTCTCGTACGTTCAGAGTAGCTGCTTTAAATTAAATGACGCTATTTCTCACATCACATTTCTTTTTATACCTCTACTGGTAACGGTGTAGGGACCTCCCCTTCGCAGAATGGGAAACAGTGAGACGATATAAAAGAGAGAGTTAGTATAGCAGCAGCCAGTAATACTGAATTTTTACGCAGAAACACGCACACAGGAGGAAGAGTTAAGGGCAAGGCAAAGTCCCGCTCGAACCGTGGTGGTCTGCAGTTTCCAGTTGGCAAAATCCATCGTCTGCTCCGAAAGGGAAACTACGCAGAGCGTGTCGGTGCCGGTGCATCGGTCTATCTGGCGGCAGTGATGGAGTACTTGGCTGCCGAAGTGTTGGAATTGGCCGGTAATGCTGCCCGTGACAACAAGAAAACGAAAATCATCCCTCGCCATCTGCAGCTGGCCATCCGTAACGATGAGGAGTTGAAAACCCCGTCCTTTTCAGGACGACCACACCACTGTGATAAAGAAATATTTAGGATTGCTTTAAGCTTAGCCAGTTCTGATACGCCTGGAAAGTAGAATGCGCAAATCAAGTGGAAACATTTGTTCATCTCTTTCATTTGTTCAATTTGTTCAACTCTGTTTCGCACGGCATATTTGTATACTAGTATAAAGATGTGTTCAAAATCATCACTTTCACTTTCGCATTGCCGTTCGTAATTGAATGTGTTAGTGACGGTGCGAATTAATTTAGCTTCCATCTTGATGAATCTTTTGGTAGGAAATATTGAGATCTGATATGGTTCTCGTGTGTGTCTTGTTTCAACAATGGCCCTTGCTGGACTTTTTGGCTGCCTTTCTACCGATTTTCGGTGTCATTGTGCGTCATTGTGTCTCGTGCATTCAGATCGGGAAACAGTGAGACGACAGGTCCTCGATGTTGCTCTCGTGTGTCTTGTTTCGGGAACAGTTGCTCAGCAAATGGTAGAAAAAATGAACCACTCAAATTTTATATGGATGCTCTTGTATAGATGCAGACATCTCGCGTTCTGATTGGCTGGTGCTTTCATGGGTTAAATCAAACAGGTTTTTCAATAGTGTACTATTGAAAAACTTCAATGTTGTTGCAATACACGTTCAAGTTAAATCTTTTCGATTCTATTGGTAGTTAGATTATATAAATCCTTCTACAGATCACTGAGCTATGAGCTTTCAAAATACGAGAAAGTCAAACGCGCCTTATTAATTATCTTCTTTGATACTCGTTTATACCAAACATTTCAAAAAAGTTTAATTTTGAACTATTTGAGAATATGTCACAGAACTGAAAATTTTATTATAAAATTGTGATCATATTTCCGATGGCGTGTAGCAAGAATTATGTTGATTCATTAGATATAACATGAGATATTCACGATCAAAAACTTATCACTCTCTCAGAGGGTAAATTTTGAAAAGACGCCCCATAGTAAAGTAAGTCGTATTCACGACAAAAAATCGATTTCGGAAAACTCATGTACTCTCCCCTATGGTGATTTTTCAAGATAGAAAATTTTCAACCCGCCGGGCGCACTCCTTACCCATATCCGATTTAGCTCAAATGAGGGGCTTTTTTCGATGTGCATGGGGACTTTTTTCGATGTGCTTAAACTTTTGAGCACTAGTGTTTCCGAAATTGGAGGTGAATAACAGTAACAAAACAGTTAGTAAAATTTTTAATATGATTTATGTTCATTTCAAGCTAGAATATGATTGTTTTGAACCAATTTCTCCTTTAAATATACAAAATGCTCACTGCTTGATTTGAATCTAAACTTTGGTTTAACCAAACGAAAAATTTATTTGCTCCCGATGAATTTTGTTGTTGAAATAAATTAACTATTTATTAAATGTCAACCAAAATTGAATTGACGTTATCAAAATATCCGTGTTGTCCTTATCCTGCTGTATCTTTATTTCAAGAAATAAATAGGTTCAATGTATCCATGATCTTATTTGTGTACTGATATAACAAAGTTTACTGTTTAAATGAACCGTAAAAGTTTTATTTCCAATAGACAAGAGCATTTTTTCCCGCGAGAATAATCCAGGGCATTTTTTATCTCCTGCGGATAAAGTTTTTTACAAGTTTTATGAGAAACGTTTATCTGGTACTTTAATTTCCTAAGAGATTTTAAATATTTCAAGCGTATGTATCGAAAATGGGAGAATTTTTAAAATTGCATAACATTACATATCACATTTCCTTTCAAAAAATATTTTATGCAGAATCTCTATTTTGAGTGATGGAGCACCGAATCGTTGGATGCTATAAAAATTAAAAAATTCAGAACTTGATTGAATATGTAAATAATTCAATCGTCTAGCGACAAAACGGCTAAAAGTCTTGAAAACATGCAAAATTTAAAAAAATGTATATTAAGAAATTAAAAACAAATAAAAGAAGTACCAAAAATTACATCATTTTATTACTGAAATCAAACAAAAATGTATGGTTTCAACAATTCAAAGCGTTAGTTGAAATAACTAATTTCAAGAAAATGTATTTCAGCTAAAAGGTTTTGTGAATTTAAGGCGTTACAATTATTGACTTTAACTAGAGTCCGTTTGATTTAAAACTACTTTTTTAAAGTTGAATTTACTGTAAAATTGTTTGTCATAAGATTGACAGGAACGCACAAGTGAAATATTTATTAATTTTATCAAACTATTGATTGAAACAAACTAATCCACCGAAAAATATAAACGATAATTTTTTTTAATAACTATTTATTGGAATATGAGTTAAAATTAAATTATTAAGATTTAAATTGGGTGTTCAGCCACAAGAGGTGACTTTTCAGCCCTATTATATATATGATAGGGTTGTTACCATGAGGGCATCATTTGCTTCCGCAATTCTGAGATTTTTGTGTAGGGAAAATTCTAAGCCTACTTGTATTGTGTAATTGTGTAATGTAATGTAAGAGAGAATCGATTCAATTGAAGATTGCATAGATTTTTGTCGGAATTTGCTTATAATATTTTGTCGGAATTTGCTTATAATATTAATGGTTCTATATTTGTGAGTCTGTGTAACTCATTTGTACTAAACCTGGGAGGACGCTTCAAAATCATTTTCAGCATTTTATTCTGAATCCTTTGAAGCGTTTTCTTCCTGATGGAACAACAACTTGACCAAATTGGTACTGCATAAAACATGGCTGGTCTGAAAATTTGTTTATAAAATAACAATTTGTTTTTTAGACAGAGCTTAGAATTTCTGTTTATAAGAGGATATAAACATTTAATATATTTATTACACTTTGCCTGGATTCCTTCAATGTGATCCTTGAAATTGAGTTTTTTGTCATACGTTAAACCTAAGTATTTAGCTTGATCAGACCATGTCAATTCCAAGCCATTCAATTTGAGAATGTGATTATTGTTTGGTTTAAGAAAAGAAGCTCTTGGCTTATGAGGAAAGATCACTAATTGCGTTTTTGCTGCATTTGGTTTAATTTTCCATTTTGACAGATAATCACTGAAAATATTTAAACTTCTTTGTAGGCGACTGCAGATCAGTAAAAACCAATATGCTGATCTGCCAGTAGATGTCGAAGAGGAACTGCAGAAGAAGGAAAAAATGCCGCCTTTCTACCTGAAGGGCTTCCCACCAACTCTACGCTCGGATTTCAACACACTGATCAGCAAAGGACTACAGGCAACAATCCGTTTATGTACTGAAGGCTACAAAATAACTGTTCCGGCTTTGAACCACTACAAAGGAGTGGAATGCTATCTGAAGCAGACAAAAGCGGAATACTTCACACACGATATTGCCGCCAACAAACCTATGAAGGTTGTAATTCGAGGACTACCCGACATGATGGAAGCCGAACTAAAGCAGGCACTGTCGGAGGCTGGACTAAAGCCTTTGATGGTATTTAAAATGAAGCGCCATAATACGGACAAAAAGTTTAGAGATCAACTGTACCTGATTCATCTGGAGAAGGGCTCCATCACCATGAGTCAACTGAAAACGATTAAATCGTTATTTCACATAATCATCGAATGGCAAAAGTATAAACCGGTACATCGGGATGTCACACAGTGCACGAACTGTTTGAACTACGGCCATGGAGCGAGGAATTGCCACATGAAAAGTCGGTGCGGGAAATGTGCCGAACCACACAATACCAACGATTGCCTACTAGATGACATCGCTGTAAAATGTGTGAACTGTGATGGCGACCATCCATCTACTAGCAAATCGTGTCCCAAACGTGCTGAGTTCACAAAAATTCGACAACAGGCATCCCGTAAACAATCAACGCACAAGAATGTTCCACAGAAGGATGAAATTAATTTCCCACGGCTCCCACCGAAGAGGGATATTCCGAATTTGCCGCCACTTCCTCGCAGCAATCCAAAGACTTCAGCCTCTGGATCCCAAAAAGAATCTTCCTCAAGAATCTCTCCTGGATGGGGCAATAATCAACCACAAGCAAAGGATGACTCTGGTGATTTATTCTCTGCTGAACAACTGATCGTCAAAACTACGAAACTGCAGAACGCGGTTAGATCAAATCAACGCCTTAGGCAAATTCATCATCGAATATGCAATATAATGAGTTGGTTATAGTAAATTGGAATGCTTGCTCACTCAGGAGCAAAACTGCTGAATTGTCCGACTTTCTTCAAGAGAAGAATGCCGATATTGCTATTTTAACTGAAACTCATCTTAAACCTGAAATTTCTATTTTTATTTCCAATTACAGGATTCACAGGCTCGACAGGACAACTACCAGAGGAGGGGGAGTTGCCATTGCCGTTAAACGATCCATTCAGCACAGGCTTCTGTCAGCCTTTAAATTGCAACTCATAGAAGCCATCGGAATTGAGATTACAACGACGATGGGACCCATCATCATCATTGCAGCGTACTGCCCCAAACAAACCAATCTTCGAGATGGTACGTGTGCATCATTGAAGCGAGATCTGGCTATGCTCACTCGACGACAGAACAAATTCATCATTGCTGGGGACCTGAACGCACGGCATGAGCTGTGGGGAAACAGAAGACAGAATCGAAACGGATTCGTACTTGCCGAAGATTACGAAGCTGGACAATACAACATCTTCGCTCCGGATCAACCAACGCGACTTTCCAGATCGGGAGTTCATTCCATTTTGGATATATTCATCAGCAACATCGCCATAGACAGCTCTCCGGTTGTCTTCAACGAGCTCTCTTCCGACCACTTTCCAGTAATATTGACGTTGGGATCTTCACCAGAAACAGTGCCTATTCAACCTCGGAGGAACTATTATCGCACCGATTGGGTCCAATTTCAACATATCGCCGACCAACTTATTAATATCGATTTGCCACTTGATTCCCCGATGGAAATCGATGCAGCCCTATCTTCCTTCCAGCATTCAATCACAGTCGCTCGTGATAGGACGGTTCCAGTACAACACATGCCGAGTTCCTCTCTTCAAATCGACAGTGTCACCAAGAAACTCATCCGACTTCGGAATATCTACCGGAGGCAGTATCAACGAACTGGCATTCTAGATAGGAAGACTACTTATAACAACTTAACTAGGATAATCCAGGAAAGGATATCTGAGCTTCGCAACAGGAACTTCCAGCAAAAGCTTCGAGTAATTCTCCCACATTCAAAGCCCTTCTGGTCCTTAACGAAGGTGCTTAAGAAAAAACCGAAGCCTATTCCTCCTCTGATGTCACCCCAGGACGCAGCTGAAGGAATACCTTTAATCACACCAGTAGAGAAGGCAAATGCGCTAGGCCAGCAGTTTGTGTGTTCTCACAATTTAGGACTTAACATTGTTAGTCCATATGAAAGAGCCGTTGCTGATAGCGTAGCTGAGGTTGACCAATCAGACAGCTTGGTTCCTGAGGAAAGTAGAGTCACTGCGAATGAGCTGATGGCTTTTGTGAAAAAATCCAAAAATATGAAGGCCCCCGGTTTCGACAACACATTCAACATTGAGCTGAAACATTTGAGTATTCGCTCATTTGTCTTCTTAGCTAAAATTTTTAACAGGTGCTGGGAGCTTGGTTACTTCCCTTCAATGTGGAAGTTAGCTAAAGTTATACCAGTTTTGAAACCGGGGAAAGATCCTTCCTTTTCCAAGAGCTATCGGCCCATCAGCTTACTCTCTGCCCTATCCAAGCTGTTTGAAAAGTCAATACAAAGGCGAATTCTTGCTTTTGCAGATGAACAGGATATATTTCTGGAAGAACAGTTTGGGTTCCGGAAAGGAAGATCCACCATCCACCAGCTCACAAGGGTTAACAACGTCATCCAGCAAAACAAATCAGTGTCCAAAACGACTGCCATGGCAATATTGGATATTGAAAAGGCATTCGATAATGTGTGGCACGATGGCCTGGTGTTTAAACTGCATCGGTATAATTTTCCCATGTATCTTATTAAAATTATCAAAAATTATCTTGCAGATAGAGCATTCCAGGTTTCTCTGAATAATGCACTTTCAGAAAGATTTACTATCCCTGCTGGTGTACCCCAGGGAAGTATCCTAGGTCCCATTCTATACAACATTTTCACATCAGACATCCCACCTCTTCCAGGTGGTGGTGTTCTGTCACAATTTGCTGATGATACTGCCATTCTTTACAAAGGTCGTGTCATTAATGCTCTGAAAAATAAACTACAGACAGGTCTGGACGCTTTAACGGAATATTTTACAAGCTGGAAAATTGTGATCAATGCAGCAAAAACTCAGGTCATCTTGTTTCCACATTCAAGATCTCCAAAACTTGTTCCATCAGACGAATGCAGAATACGATTCGGTGATGAGGTCATTCAATGGTCCGATGAAGTTATCTATCTAGGACTCACCTTTGACAGACATCTGATATTCAGGTCACATGTTGACAAAATCGTGCAAAAATGCAGCATACTCATTAGGTCTCTGTATCCGCTGATTTGTAGAACATCTAAACTATGCCTGAAGAATCAGATGGCTGTCTATAAACAAATCATCTACCCCGCAATTGAATACGCAATCCCTGTTTGGCGGGGCTGTGCACGAACACACAAACTTAGGCTTCAGCGCATTCAAAGTAAGATCTTAAAGATGATTCTAAATCTACCCCCTTGGACAAGAACTAGTGAAGTACATGAGATGGCCTCACTGGATATACTAGAACAAAAATTCGAACAATACTGCACGAAATTTGAAGAGAGGTGCTCAATCTCTGAAATACAAATAATTCAAAATTTGTACGTATTATGTTAAGGATAGTTATAAGTAGGTAGACATTTTATAAATAATTAAAATAAATATTATGATTAAACATTAGTATGTAAAACAAGAGTAACTAAAACACCTAATATTAATAACGAATCGTATGAACAACAAAGATGAAAGGCCAAAGGGTCAAAACACTTGTACTGTAAAATGTTGATGTAATACACAAAAATAAGATTAATAAACAGATATTTATGCAAAAAAAAAAAAAATGCGACTGCAGATCACTCTTAGATTTCTAACTGTGGCTAACAGACTTGTGTCGTCACATAATAGCGATTTCTGACAACCGAAGGGTAGATTTGGAAGATCAGAAGTGAAAATATTCTATAAGATTGGAGCTACGCTCGAACCCTGCGAAACACCGCCTCGTACGGGTAGCAATTCAGATTTACAATTCTTATAGCTAACCTGAAGAGTACGATCAATTAAATAATTTTGAATCATTTTGAACGATCATATTTTGTAGTTTCGAGTATCAATATTTGCAATATCAAACCAGATTTTCTTTTGTCACTATTTCAACTAAAATATTCGTTGGGTGAAACCCAAATTTGGTTATTTTTACAATATTTTTCTCTGCGTGTAGAATTGCATGAAACGTCGAGATTTAGTGTCATCTCGAAAATAATTTTTTTTGAAATATCGACTTTCTGGGATTTGTTTTAGATGACATGAAATGCAACTCTAAGATCTTCGGCGTCAAAAATTTATTTTCAATTTCGGAAATGTCATGTACTTCCTCCTATGGTGATCTCGCAAGATTGAAAATTTCCAAACCATAACCGCAGAGTAGCACCCCTCATCCATATCTGGTTCAGCTCAAATTTTGCATGAGGACTTTTTTGAGGTGCTTAAACTTTTGAGCTCTCTCGCTTTACGAAATTAGAGGTTATAACAAGATATTGGCACCCTTATATACATTATAGCGGTAAAAATCGGCGTGTTTTGTCGTTTACGTCCATTATACCGTCATATCTCCGGAACCAAACGTCACAGGCATTTGATTTCCCAACTCGATCGATGACCCAATAGTAGCATTCAAACGAGCCTATTCCTAACAAATTGGTTCAACAATCTCCGAGACACTTGCGCGGTAAAATATCAACGAGTTTTGTCGGTTTCGTCACTTATACAATTATATCTCTGGAACCAAAAGTCGCAGCCCTTTGATCTTCGAACTTGATCAATATCCCAATAGTAGTTTTCAAACGAGCCTTAAGTTTCAAAAATTAGTTCACCCATTTCCGGAAAACTTGCGCGGTAAAAAACAAAGCGTTTTGTCAGTTACGAAATTATACCATCATATCTCCGGAACCAGATATCGCAGCCATTTGATCTTTGAACTTGATCAATGGCCCGACAATAGATTTCAAATGAGTCTGAGTTTGTTAAAATCGGCACTGCCATCTCTGAGAAAAGTGCACACACAGACATTTTCCGACCTCGTCGAACTGAGTCTAATGGTATATGACACTATGGGTCTCTGAGAATCCGCTAGAAAGTCGGTTTTTCACGCAATTCTTATACTTTTCTATAGAGGAAAAAACCCTGCTTAATCCAGTTGAATTTTCAAAGATCTTGAAAAATCACGATAGAGGGGGATTAATGCAAATTCCGAAATCGAAAAATAATTTTGATGCCAAAAGTTTTAGAATTGCACGAAACGTCGCTATAAAATATCATCTGAAAAAAGTCGATTTTTCCAAACAAAAACTTTATTTAGATGACACTAAATCTCGCCGTTTCATGCAATTTAAGACCATCGGCATCAAAAAAAAAAATTTTCGATTTCGGAAATCTCATGTGATTTTTCAGGATTGAGATTTTTCAAACTTTTACCGCCTTTCAGCATTCTTCTCCCATATCCGAGTTAGCTCAAAATTTGCATGGGGACTTTTTTTAAGGTGCTTAAATTTTTGAGCACTAGCGCTTTACGAAATTGGAGGTGTAAGAAACAACGTGTTTTGTCGGTTGCGTCACTTATACCATCACATCCCCAGAACCAGAAGTGGCAGTCATTTGATCTTCAAGCTTGATCAATGGCCCAATAGTAACTTTGAAACGAGTCTAAAAAGTGAGTCTTAGCTTCATAATAAGTTTTAGTTTGTTAAAATCGGTTCAGTTAGCTCTGAAAAAAATGCGTGGTTAAGACACAACGCATTTTGTCGGTTACGTCACTTATATCGTCATATCTCTGGATCCAAAAGTCACGGCCATTTGACCTTCGAACTCAATCAGTGGCCTAACAATAGCTTTCAAACGAGGCTTGGCTTATTAAAATCGGTTTAGTCATTTCTGCGAAAATTGCGCGGTGAAACAACAACGCGTTTTGTTGGTTACGTCACTTGTACCATCATATCTCCGAAATGAGAAGTCAAGCCATGTGATCTTTGAACTTGATCAATAGCGTAATAGTAACTACAGGTTCAACCATCTCTGAAAAAATTGAGTGGTAATAATATCTGATGCATCTACCTGGCCTAGTGGAAATTTTTGTCGTGAATACGACTTACTTTACTATGGGGCGCCTTTTCAAAATTTACCCTCTGAGAGAGTGATAAGTTTTTGATCGTGAATATCTCATGTTATATCTAGTGAATCAACATAATTCTTGCTACACGCCATCGGAAATATGATCACAATTTTATTATAAAATATTCAGTTCTGTGACATATTCTCAAATAGTTCAAAATTAAACTTTTTTGAAATGTTTGGTATAAACGAGTATCAAAGAAGATAATTCATAAGGCGCGTTTGCCTTTCTCGTATTTTGAAAGCTCATAGATCAGTGATCTGTAGAAGGATTTATATAATCTAACTACCAATAGAATCGAAAATTTTTAACTTGAACGTGTATTGCAACAACATTGAAGTTTTTCAATAGTACACTATTGAAAAACCTGTTTGATTTAACCCATGAAAGCATCAGCCAATCAGAACGCGAGATGTCTGAATCTATACAAGAGCATTCATATAAAAGTTGAGTGGTTCATTTTTCCTACCATTTGCTGAGCAACTGTTCCCGAAACAAGACACACGAGAGCAACATCGAGGACCTGTCGTCTCACTGTTTCCCGATCTGAATGCACGAGACACGATGACGCACAATGACACCGAAAATCGGTAGAAAGGCAGCCAAAAAGTCCAGCAAGGCCTATTGCTGAAACAAGACACACACGAAAACCATATCAGATCTCAATATTTCCTACCAAAAGATTCATCAAGATGGAAGCTAAATTAATTCGCACCGTCACTAACACATTCAATTACGAACGGCAATGCGAAAGTGAAAGTGATGATTTTGAACACATCTTTATACTAGTATACAAATATGCCGTGCGAAACAGAGTTGAACAAATTGAACAAATGAAAGAGATGAACAAATGTTTCCACTTGATTTGCGCATTCTACTTTCCAGGCGTATCAGAACTGGCTAAACTTAAAGCAATCCTAAATATTTCTTTATCACAGTGATGTGGTCGTCCTGAAAAGGACGGGGTTTTCAACTCCTCATCGTTACGGATGGCCAGCTGCAGATGGCGAGGGATGATTTTCGTTTTCTTGTTGTCACGGGCAGCATTACCGGCCAATTCCAACACTTCGACAGCCAAGTACTCCATCACTGCCGCCAGATAGACCAATGCACCGGCACCGACACGCTCTGCGTAGTTTCCCTTTCGGAGCAGACGATGGATTTTGCCAACTGGGAACTGCAGACCAGCACGGTTCGAGCGGGACTTTGCCTTGCCCTTAACTCTTCCTCCTGTGTGCGTGTTTCTGCGTAAAAATTCCACAAATGCTGTTAACAGCTCGACAGCCAATTCAGTATTACTGGCTGCTGCTATACTAACTCTCTCTTTTATATCGTCTCACTGTTTCCCATTCTGCGAAGGGGAGGTCCCTACACCGTTACCAGTAGCAGGTATAAAAAGAAATGTGATGTGAGAAATAGCGTCATTTAAGTTAAAGCAGCTACTCTGAACGTACGAGACACCGTCAGATAGATGGCACCGAAAACCGAAAAAAAGGCAGATTTGTACCGTCACTAACACATTCAATTACGAACGGCAATGCGAAAGCGAATGTGATGATGTTGAACACATCTTTATACTAGTATGGGGTCGTGTGAAAATATACCATGCGATACAGGGTTGCCATATATACAGATTAATCTGTATTATTATTATTATTATCATTATCATTATTATTATTAAAATGACTTGCATACCGTTAATTAACTTTTATTAATTTGGAGAACTTAAAAAAAACAAAAAAAGAATTGTTACTATTTAGGCATTAGCCCCTCTAAAAAACAAATTGCAGAACCAGAGATGCCATTTATACAGATTTTGCGTTTGCATACTGATTTAAATCAGATCACAGATTTTATACAGATTTTCTAAATTTAATGCAGATTTGTAAAGGTTCATAAAAAGTGAGAAGTAAAACGTTAGACTTTCCTTTCTGAGTATCTATTAGTATTTGATTGCAGTACTTCTTTAAAAGTTTATTAATCAATGGACAAATCACATGGATCAAATTGGAATCTTTTTTTCCAAATGTTTGATGATGAACACTGATAAACATTTATATTAAAATTTAAAACCAATTTAAATTCGATTTGAATTTGAATTTGATTCATTTAATTAGTGAAAACAGATGGAGCAGATACATATTTTCTATGAAAATATCTGACATCTCTTTGCACAGCCGATGAAACACACACAGTGTTATGGTGACGTATAGCGGAAAGAAACCAGTACTACTAGATTTGCCACAATGGTTATTAGTATTTAACACGTTCTATTTGGTACTATTAGAATCCGAAACAGTTTTATTTATATAAAAATATCAATGATATAATTAAACTAATGTCACGGATACCAAAAAATAATTGTTGATGATAATTTAAAGAAGAAAAAGTACAGGTGTGTAATGCCAGAGACATAACTGGATGTCGTGAATACGAATAAAACAGACACTCTTTCTTTATACTTCCGAATATCAATTAGTTGATCGATTGTGTTAATTGTGCAAGCTTTACCATTTTTCACTACTAGAATTTGAAACGAAACACCCAAACTACAGTACAGATTAGTTACATCAAACATTCTGACACACAAATATTACAAAATAACCAGTATAGTTCTTTATGATAAAATAATTTTAATTTTCGATTTACAAAGAAGCAATCTTTATAGTTCTTAAGGTAACATTTAGAGCCATTAGAAGGGCTGATTTTGCATAATGTTCCACATTGTTGTCCATTTCCCGTTGTGTTTTGCTCCAATGCAAACGACCACCAACAGGATGATGTAATCGATCTTCTGGCACTGCGACCTGAGCGTTTGAGGTTTTGTACAACGCTAAAGGTCTGCTTTCATTACTAGTGACTGCTGCTCTCGACGATAGCAAAGCAAAGTCTTGGCATTACATTCCTTTCGTGGAATTTGGCCTTTCTGTTTCAACAGACTTCGCAGTCGATTCTTGGCGTACAGAATCATTGCATGGCTAGTACTATGGATCCTACTGACACTAAGAATCCTTCCAGGTCGGGGCTCGAACATACGACAACTGGCTTGTAAGACCAGCGTCCTATGCATTGAACAGCCAACTCGGGGCGCTCGACGATAGAAGTCCACATGAAATCACGACCTAAGCGTTTGAGGCTTTATACCACGCAAAAGGTCTACTTTCATTGCCAACTGCTCCACCTGACGGTTGAAGTCCATATAAAAGCATTGCCGACTGCTCCACCTGTCGACTGAAGTCCAAATGAAAGCACGACCTAAGCGTTTGAGGCTTTATACCACGCAAAAGGTCTACTTTCATTGCCAACTGCTCCACCTGACGGTTGAAGTCCATATAAAAGCATTGCCGACTGCTCCACCTGACGGTTGAAGTCCAAATGAAAGCACGACCTAAGCGTTTGAGGCTTTATACCACGCAAAAGGTCACCACGGCTTTATACCACGCAAATGAAAGCACGACCTAAGCGTTTAAGGCTTTATACCACGCAAAAGGTCTGCTTCCATTGACGACTGCTCCACCTGACGGCTGAAGTCCAAATGAAAGCACGACCTGAGCGTTTGAGGTTTGGTACCACGCAGAAGGTCCCACGACGTCTGCTTCCGTCCAACGCACAAGAAGAAATGATCGATTTTTGACCACGGTTCCCCTTTTATACGCAGTCAGTTGAAGATATGTGCCTGACTACCTCAAAATCGTCGTCCTTGTGCGAAAAAGCCAAGCAAAAGTAAAGAGTTTTCCGCGCTGTTTTCAAAGTTTGAGAAAACTTAATTTTTTTATTTGTGTGTGGTTATCTCACGCTGTTCAAAATATTATCCTAAATTCCATATTTTTGATGAAATGGTGAAAGAATTATGTTGCTACCGTTAATACAAGTCGAGATATTCACGATTAAGTTCTGCCCATTTTTCCATATGGCTATTTTTGAAAAGGCACCCCATAGTAAAGTAAGTCGTATTCACGACAAAAATAATCTTTTTATTTAACATTATGAGAAAACTTGGCAACCTTGCGATATGAAATGAGATGAAAACAAAGCGCAATCAAGTGAATTAAGTGCAAATTTTCATCTCATATTTTTCATTGCGTTTTTGTTTATCAGATAATTGCAGAAGCCTTTAATCGTTGAATAAACAAGTGGAAAGTGAACATTACTAACTATAAAGTCATCCAACATTGAATAGTGGTGTAATTATGTGAAATAGTGATCATGTTTTGAAACGAATCGATTAGTAAATATTCAGAAACATGATGAATTGTAAAACTTTATACGAAAGTGGTTCCTAAATCAAAAAGTGAGTTCATTTTAAATGAAAAAAGCGATCGTTGAAGGCTTTTTAACTATTTTTTCAATCGGAAAGTGTGGCAAAACCTAAAATAAATGTTTTAAAACGTTCCACAGTTTTGTTTGGGTACGTTTAAAGATATGATTAATGTTCAAAGTTATGAGATGAAGGAATGAGATGGAAATTGGAGCTGAGATGAAATAGGGAGCCCTTACCTTAGGTAGGACTTAAAATAATTAATTGACCAGTGTATTGCTGTCAATTCTTTCAAAATTACCGAAAGTAATTTTTCTTCGGTTGTAAAGCTTTTGCTGGCAAATGCTATTGGTAAGTCATTGCCATCGATAATTTGTGATAAAACTGCTCCACATCCAACGTCTGAAGCGTCTGTGGTTAAAATAAATTGTTCAATAAAATCTGGGTATTATACAAGTTTTGGTGACATTAGGAAGGATTTTAAGGTTACAAATGCATGCTGACACTCTAGTGTCCATGAAAATTTCTGGTTTTTCTTCAGTAGTTGATTTAGTGGGTAGGCTATGGTTGCGAAATATGGGACGAGTTTTCTGTAATAATTGCAAAAGACAACAAATCTTCGCACGTCGTCGCTACTTGTTGGTGTGGGGTAATTTTTTCTTGCCTCGTATTTATTACTATCTGGTAGGATTCCTTTATCTGTGATTTTGTGATCTAAATACGTTACTTCTGTATTACAAAATTTGCATTTATTGAGGTTTAGTTCAAGATTTACTCCCTAATGCATTCAAAAACTTTTCTAAATTTTGAAAGTTGTGTTGGATTGAACATTCAACTACTATAATATCATCTATATATATACAAAAGCATGCTCAGGTGTTAATCCTCACATTGCGATTTTCATCATTCGTTGAAAACTGTTTGGACTGATATTTAAGCCAAACGGTGATCTTTTAAATTGAAAATGACCGGATTGGGTCGAAAATGCTGTCAATTTCCTAGAGTTGACTTCTAAGGGTATTTGATAAAATCCTGACATTAAACCCAGGGTTGTGAAATATTTTGCTCTATCAAGCTGATCTAAGATAGCATCAATTCTTGGCAGCGGAAACTTATCGGCTAGTATTTTTACCTTTTTTTATATATAAAAAATAGGAATAGAATTCGCTCAAATTTTCCGAGGCCCGGAGGGCCGAATGTCATGTACCAATCGATTCAGCTCGACGAACTGAGCAAATGTCCGTGTGTGTGTGTGTGTGTGTGTGTGTGTGTGTGTGTGTGTGTGTGTGTCTGTATGTGTGTTGTCAACAAAGAGGTCGAGATCTCAGAGATGGCTGGACCGATTTTGATCAAACTAATCGCAAATGAAAGGTCGCCACCCAGAACGCTATTGACTGGTTTTGAGATCGGATGTTTACTTTTTGAGTTATACGAAGTTTTATGTCAAAATTTTTTGACAGTATCTGTCTCATTTGACCTTGAAAACAGAATATGTTTCTATACTTAGACTCCACACGGTAATAGCTATCCAACAAGACATAGATTGTTAAAATCCGTCCATTTTCAACGGAGATATCTACATTTTTGTATAAGCGACTTTTCCCTCTATTCCAGCAGTAGGAGTTTTGAGCGCTGTATGAAAAGCAACGCTTGGGAGCAACGTGAAACACGATTTTTTATACTGTTACATACAATTGTTTCTAAGTACCAAAAAGACTGTGTACAGCATCGTTTTTCATAACAATTTGCCTCGGACCGAATTTAGCATGGTTCGTTTTTGGTAACATAATCGTTCGAATATGTAAACCAGATGAATTTTCGAGTTGAAAGCAATTCCATAATTATATTGTTTTAAACTGATTACAGCAATATATGCAGGAAAACATAACAATCATATACCTTTCGAATCAGTTCGTCGAGATCAGCGAATGCGGGTGTGACAAATAATGTCACTCAATATTCTCGGAGATGGCTAAACTACAAACTCTACAAACTCAGATTAATATGAAAAGTCGTATACTCCCAAACAACGTTCCTGAATTATGTTTGAATCCGACTTCTGATTATGGAACCACAGGATGGTATGTGAAACGAAATTAAAATAATGCAATTCATTTTTCTCGTAGATGGCTGAACCGATCTAAGATTCAAATGAAATCTAAGAATCAACTATAATTCAAATGAGAGGACTTAAAATCCTATAAAACATCTTACTTTTTAGTCAGATCCGACTTCTGGTTTAGGAGATACAGGGTGATTAGTATAAAAATGTCCATTTCACATAAATTAATCAGGTTTATCGGGTTGGCAGATTTGGATAGTCGATTACCAAATAAATATATTTTAGTTCAAGCGGTATTCGTTTTTGGATTCGGAATGTATCCCCAAATATTATTTCGCACTACAATTTCTCAAAGATGTCTACACACTCCTCAGGTGAATTTAACTGATTTTGGCTACACCGATTCTGGAATTCCGGTTCCAGTATCGAATCGTTTCTCAAAACTCAATCATTTTCTCAAAATTTCTCGATCATTTTCTCCAAATTAAACTTCAAAAACAAAAATTCAGGTCCCATACAAAATACAAATCCGGACTTAAGGTGAAATGTAGCGTCATAAAATGCGCGCAAAATTTTATCCGCTTCAGTTGAACGAACCGTCGCACAAAGCATACCAAGAAAAACGGACACATAGAAACAAGAACTTTTTTCAATGATTGAGCGCAGTGGGTTTACCTCTCGTTATATTGGCTTGTAAAAAAGACTGGACGAAATGGATTTTTGAATCCTTCACACTTTGAATATATGCTAATTCAATCGTTATTGTTAGTGATTACTCTTACACTAGAGCTATAAATCATGAGTAATTATGAATGACTAACATGAGGTTATATGTATATGTATTGAATAACTTGCTAACCATGTGTATGCCTGAGCTTAGTAGCAAGCATGGATTCTTCTTCAAAAGAACGATTGAAGAAAAGCGAACATTCAAGTATTTTCGATATCTTTGCAGTAGTTCACAAGACCCTTCCCGCCGATGAAACAGAATTTACGCAAAAGTATTTACTTGACTCGCATGAGTTCAGCTTACCATACAGTTAAAATTATTTAGTGAACCTTTTCTCAAGCACATATTTGGGGCACGAAATTCGATTTTGGAAGGAAACTCAAGCGTTGATTCATTGTATTCATAATAATTGAAAAACCAATGAATTCCAATAAGTTTTCCATGCTGACTGGCTCGAAGCTGACTCTCAATTTGTATCACATTATTTGTATCATAGGTTAATGAACGATAATACTTGGCTTGTATTCATTTCATTCAGAAGCTTGTCAACGATGAAGTTATAGTTTTGCTATAAAAATTGCTGCAATCTAAAATAATACCTGTTATACGATATTACACAGCCAAGCTTTATTGCTTCAGCAACATCAATGCATTGAACTCAACAGAATTGGACTTTATTAGCATTATAAATGACAGTTATTTATAAAATAAACGATTTCTTACAATACCCATTTTATTGTATTCAACACGTTTTTATTTTAACACAAAACTCAATGCTGCATAAATTCGCGTCATTATTTTATATGTAATTTTTGCTCACGATATAATGCCACTGTGCCCACCGTGCATTTCTCACACCACCTCAATACGAAACAGCAGCGCGAAAGCAATAAAAAAATGCGTAAAAGTTTATGTAAACTTTTTCAAATTTCGGTTGTTTTGGCTAATATTTCATAATTTTGAGTTGCATTTTCAGATTCTTTGTGAAATTCTGCTACAAACACTAATTTTCAGTTCTAAAATCATCCCCGTGTAAAGGATCAGTAACCGTTTATACATTTCAAAAACCAATTACGGCTCGACAAAGCAAAATTTAAAAATTCTAAGAATACTTAGTTATGATAAATTTGATTTCGAAAACTTAAGTGTTTTTGGTTTTTCGAAAATCGGTATAGTTTTTGAATAATTGATCAAAAACGCGATTTTCGCATTCCGCTACATTTCACCTTAAGGTCCCATACAAAATTGGTGAATTTTATCCGATTCTGGAATTACAGATGATGAGATTTTAAAATTCATACCGATATAGAATATGTAAATTGTTTGGCGTATTAATTTAAGGCCATTCGACTCATGTTGGGTTACGCTAGGTGGGTAAATGATGACGAAAAACTCTAAAGTGGAACTTACTTCGACATCTCATGGAATGTTCAATCGATTGTCACACGTTAAGATTTAAATTCGATACGATTTGCAGTTTCGGCAACTAATCGCAAATGAAAGGTCGCCACCCAGAACGCTATTGAATGGTTTTGAGATCGGATGTTTACTTTTTGAGTTATACGAAGTTTTATGTCATTTTTTTTTTGACAGTATCTGTCTCATTTGACCTTGAAAACAGAATATGTTTCTATACTTAGACTCCACACGGTAATAGCTATCCAACAAGACATAGATTGTTAAAATCCGTCCATTTTCAACGGAGATATCTACATTTTTGTATAAGCGACTTTTCCCTCTATTCCAGCAGTAGGAGTTTTGAGCGCTGTATGAAAAGCAACGCTTGGGAGCAACGTGAAACACGATTTTTTATACTGTTACATACAATTGTTTCTAAGTACCAAAAAGACTGTGTACAGCATCCTTTTTCATGACAATTTGCCTCGGACCGAATTTAGCATGGTTCGTTTTTGGTAGCATAATCGTTCGAATATGTAAACCAGATGAATTTTCGAGTTGAAAGCAATTCCATAATTATATTGTTTTAAATTGATTACAGCAATATATGCTGGAAAACATAACAACCATATACCTTTCGAATCAGTTCGTCGAGATCAGCGAATGCGGGTGTGACAAATAATGTCACTCAATTTTCTCGGAGATGGCTAAACTACAAACTCAGATTCATATGAAAAGTCGTATACTCTCAAACAACGTTCCTGAATTACGTTTGAATCCGACTTTTGATTACGGAACCACAGGATGGTATGTGAAACGAAATTAAAATAATGCAATTCATTTTTCTCGTAGATGGCTGAACCGATCTAAGATTCAAATGAAATCTAAGAATCAACTATAATTCAAATGAGAGGACTTAAAATCCTATAAAACATCTTACTTTTTAGTCAGATCCGACTTCTGGTTTAGGAGATACAGGGTGATTAGTATAAAAATGTCCATTTCACATAAATTAATCAGGTTTATCGGGTTGGCAGATTTGGATAGTCGATTACCAAATAAATATATTTTAGTTTAAGCGGTATTCGTTTTTGGATTCGGAATGTATCCCCAAATTTTATTTCACACTACAATTTCTCAAAGATGTCTACACACTCCTCAGGTGAATTTAACTGATTTTGGCTACACCGATTCTAGAATTCCGGTTCCAGTATCGAATCGTTTCTCAAAGCTCAATCATTTTCTCAAAATTTCTCGATCATTTTTTCCAAATTAAACTTCAAAAACAAAAATTCAGGTCCCATACAAAATACAAATCCGGACTTAAGGTCCCATACAAAAATGGTGAATTTTATCCGATTCTGGAATTACAGATGATGAGATTTTAAAATTCATACCGATATAGAAGATGTAAATTGTTTGGCGTATTAATTTAAGGCCATTCGACTCATGTTGGGTTACGCTAGTTGGGTAAATGATGACGAAAAACTCTAAAGTGGAACTTACTTCGACATCTCATGGAATGTTCAATCGATTGTCACACGTTAAGATTTAAATTCGATACGATTTGCAGTTTCGGCATTACAGGGTAATGAGTAATTAAAATCTCAATTTGCCGTTTTAAACGACGATAATTAAAGAAATGTCATGAGAACTAAAACACCTAAGAATATCCATACAACAAACACATGCGGATTGATAAAAAAAAAGGTATCATCTCACTGCTAGGTGAAATAATCACGTTTTTTGTTAAGTTGTCGGAAATCAACTAATAATCTCCATTTTGCAATATTGTTTCCGGATTTTTTCGGGACTAATAAAATTGGGTTGTTATAGGGTGATATGGATAGTTCGATGATATCGTCTTTCAACATTCTGTTTACTTGGGTTGCAATTTCGTTACTTTGTGAATTAATAGTTTTGTGGTTTGGAATGTACACTGGGACTTTATCGCTCAGTTCAACGTTTTGTGAATAAAAATTGTTTGATGAAACTGGTTCGTCTGGTAAGCAAAATATATCAGAATAATTTGAAATTAACTTTTCCAGGTTGTTTCTAGCACATTGGTACGTTGTTTAGATCGAGTTCGTTTAAGACTTTGTTTTTTCTAGTGCTATTTTTATATGGGTTGTTTTTCAAAATTGTGTGCTTACTTAAGGGTTCTAAAATTGGCTTGAATTCTAATTGGCTGACATTTATGGGATTGTCAGTTGTATTCATAAATTTTACAAATTGGTTTTGTGTTGAAATAATTGCACTTACGCAAAATATTCCATGTCCTCTTAAAATTTTGCGTTCTTCTGATGACTTCGCATCTACCAGGTATAATGTAGTTTCTGTTAACGGTATCTTGAATCGGTATTGCTATTGGGGTATTATTAATTGTAAAGTTTAATATCTAACATTTGTTATCGAATAGGCATTTATTGACTGAGAGAAAATCTCTGCCGAAGATGCCGTCTGTAGAAATTGGGAAATTTGGGCTTACTATGTGGAATCTGTGTTTAATTGAGATTTCGTTATTAAATATTAAATCTGTTTCTGTTGTCGCGATGGTTTCTATTTCACCATCGGTAATTCCGGTAAGTTTAATTTTGTTGTTTGAATTGATTGGTTGTTGTGGAGATATTTTATTTGCTTTAAAAATGAATATATCTGCACCTGAGTCTATAATAAGTGTGCATATTGAATTTGCCATTCATATACCCACTTTGATAAAATTAGCGGCGTGTATATTCATGGTATACAAGGTCTTTCTTAAAAACTTTGATTCGTTGGGTATTGGTTAGTACTTTGGAATTGTGCGCATTGACAGGGCATCATGTTTATATTGTCGTTCTCAATGCCATTATTTATAGTTTGGTATTGTATATTTAATGTTTAGTGTTGCAAGGCATTTTCTGGGTGTTCCTCGCTGGTTATAAATACTCTGTTATTTCCATTTCTTTGGAAATTCTGATTGTAGTGACCTCCTCTCTGGGGTCTACCACGATAATTAATTGTATTCCGCATGTTGTTACCACATCTGCCTTGTTGGGCATTATCAATATTATTATTATTATTATTATTATTATTAGGATTGTAATTACTATTGTTGGCTCCTTGGTCCTGGCCAAAACCGAAACGATCGTAACCACCCTTGTAGACTTGCGCTGACGTGTAGTGATGTACGCCGTTACTGCCTAGTCAGCCTCGTACATTTTGGTTATTGGACATCAGAACATCATGGATAAAACTCGTTAATTGTAGATAAATCACAACACAGTTTATTTTGCACTTAACTAATGAACTGACATGCAAATTTATTTGACTTATACTACTAGTAATTTATTTGGACTTAAGCTAACACATAATTAAAATATTATTGAACTGTCTTCCCTTGCTGATGGACTGGCACTGAAATATACCTCCGATCGCCGATCGATGCAGTAGTCGGCTTTCCTGTGCGATGTTTTCCGCTATTTCTCTCTTCGTTGATGATCGTTGATCACAGCCATATCTCCGTCGATCGTGGCGTACTATCACAGGTCCGATTAGTATTCGGTTTACGTTCATGCCGATAAAAATCAAGTTTGTTGTATAGGTTGTATAGGTAGTGGACTGTACTCGATGACGATGCCAGGATTGTAGTTCAATGCGATCGCACTCCTGAATATCATCACCTACCCAGAAATAGCAGCATTTCTGAAAATAAACAAAGAAAAGCTCCTCTTCGACGATGACGAGGTGTGGGAAGGTTTGACTATGGAACTGCCTTTTCGTTGGATGTGCTCTCGTTGATCTCATCATGCTCCCCAATAGGCAAAAGGCACACCTTCTCTACTGGTCTGGTAAGTAATCCAGTGGTAGTTTTCAAAGTAACCACTCGAACAACATCATCGTCTCCAGGGTGTAACTTCAAGATTCGTCCCATCTTCCATCGAAAGGGAGGCTGATTATCATCCTTAATTATCACTAACTTTCCGACTTCAATTTTTACTGGTGGACGCCAGCGTTTTACTCTGCCTTGCAACTGGGATAGATATTCTCTTCGCCATCTAGTCCAAAATTCATGCAATTTTCGTTGCATAAGCGGCCATTGTTTCAAGCGATTGATTGGAATGTCTTGGTAGCTTGGTTCTGGTAAAGCTTGCAACGACGATCCTACCAGGAAATGAGCTGGTGTTAGTGGCTCTAAGTCTCTCGGATCCTCGGAAGCAGCAGTGAGAGGCCGAGAGTTCAAGCAACCTTCGATTTGAACGAGCAAAGTGTTCATATCCTGCGGTGTTACTGGATTATCCCCGATGACTCTCAGAAGATGATGCTTAGCAGAACGAACGGCTGCTTCCCACAGCCCGCCGAATGTGGTGCACTTGGTGGGCTAAAGTGCCATTGGATTCCTTCTTCCAAACAAAATTTTGTTACCTGCTCACAGTGCCGATTACCTTTCAGCAGTGAGAGAAGTTCTTGGATTCTATTACGGGCGCCGACAAAATTCGTACCGTTGTCGGAGTAAAGATCTGTGCACTTGCCCCTTCGTGCAATAAATCGTCTAAGTGCTTGTAGGAACCTATCCGTAGTTAGATCCGACACTAACTCGATGTGTACTGCTTTCGTACAAAGACAAACAAATATAGCAATGTATGCCTTTACTGTTCCCCGTCTGGGTACAGGTCTCAGGTAGATCGGCCCGCAATAATCTACTCCTGTCCTTGAGAACGGGCGCGACACTGTTACCCTGGCGGATGGCAACTCCCCCATGAATTGCTGTATCCTGGTTGGTTTTACTCGAAAACATTTGTGGCATTTATGTACAATGTCTCTTGTCATATTTCTCCCGCGTAACGACCAAAAACGGAGGCTTACGACACTCAGCAATAACTGTGGACCAGCGTGCATCAATCTCTCAGGGTAGTGCTTCAACAACATCCGAGTTAAACGATGGTGAGACGGTAGCGCAATTGTGTGTTTGGTATTCTCCGATTCGTGCGAGTGATTCAATCGTCCGCCTAACCTGATGAGACGATCCTTGGCAACGCCAGGATTGTACCACCGTAACTCTGATCGTCCTGATACTGGCATTCCTTTTGTCAGAGCTTTCAATTTTTGTGCGAAACCTTCCAATTGTATACGACGGAGAATAACTAGTTCTGCTTCTCGCAGTTCAGCAGTGGTTATAAATCCAATGAAACGATCCTCTTTTGGAGCTAATCCAGCGCAGTACACAGGTAGAATCGGTCCAAAACCTGACGGTAGTTTCGATTCCAATAGCCTTTTGAACCTTCTCGAACAACTGAGCGGACAGAAGCGCTCCGCAGAGTTCCAACCTAGGAATTGATTGGCTTTTTAAAGGCGCAACCTTAAATTTAGAGGTTAATAAACTAACTAACACTCTCCCTTTTACGTCTTGGCTTCGGATATACAAACACGCTCAGTATGCTTTTTCCGAAACATCAGAGAAACAATGGATTTCAATGGATATAGCATCGGGTCAAATTACGCGTCGTTCGATTCGAATTTCATTCAGAAGTGGTAGCTGGGAACAGAACTTTCTCCACCTTTCAGCTAATATCGGGGTAACCGGCTGATCCCAATGCAATCGATGTCCTGCGTTATTTCTTAGAGTCCACAAAAGCTGCATAAATAACTTTGCAGTCGTTATGGCAGCACCAATCAGTCCTAAAGGATCGAAGAGTGTTGCTATTATCGAAAGGATGCGACGTTTGGAGAGCACTTCTGTTTGAACTTGATCTAATGTTGGAATAGTGAATTGGAATCGGAAAGTATCCGTGCTTGGATTCCAAATGAGTCCTAAAGTTTTTACGGCGGGATCTGGATCTAAACTGATTCCGTTACCTTCGCGGATTGCCAAATCGTCCTCGGCGATTCCATCCAATACCTTCGTGGAATTCGACGCCCATTTTCTAAGCCGAAATCCACCACTACTCATCATTTCCGTCAACTGACTCCTAAGTTTTACAGCCTCATCGACGTCATCCGATCCTGTTATCACGTCATCCATGTACGTGTCCCTAACAACTGCCTTCGTTGCTAACGGAAAACGTTCCTTCTCGTCAATTGTTAGTTGTTTCAACGTGCGTGTTGCTAGGAATGGTGCCGGTTTCGTGCCGTAGGTAACCGTATTAAGTTCATACGTAGCTACTTCCTCCGTAAGTGACGAACGCCAAAGTATACACTGCAGATATCTTTCTTCCGGTTTGACATAGATCTGCCGAAACATTTTCTTGACATCGGCTACCATCATGATCTGTTTGGTACGACAACGCAAAATAATTGATCGTAAATCCTCCTGGATTACTGGTCCTACCATTAGTGCCTCGTTCAAAGACACTCCCGACGAGGTTTTGCACGAGGCGTCAAAAACCACTCGGAGCCTGGTTGTTGTGCTAGACTCCTTAACCACCGGATGATGAGGAAGATAGCATCGGTTTTCGGTTCCTTCAATATTACTATCAATTTTCCGCATATGTCCCAAATCACAATATTCATTCATGAATGAAACATACTGTTCTCTGAAGTTGGCATCCCTTGCCAACCTGCGCTCCGTTCCCAGGAGCCTACGATGGGCGATGTTCCTAGAAACGCCGATCCGTGCAAGAACAATTTCATCTATTGGTAAAGAAACGGTGTACCGCCCATCCGAATTCCGCTTAACTGTTTGTGCAAATATAGCTTCACATCTCGCTTCTTCCGGAGAATAGTTGACTGCTGATCCTATTTCTTCGCAATCCCAAAACCTCGCTACCAGCGCATCCAGATCCTCCGAAATAGAAGCATTGCAATTAATTTGTGGCGATTGAATGGACAAACCACCACACACCACCCATCCAAACACTGATTCGTTCAATGCAGGAAGTTGTTCTCCCAATGATATTTTACGACCTGTCACGAAAATGTCGAAAAACGCTTCAATACCTAGTATCATGTCCACGTCTTTAGACACACAAAACGAAGGATCTGCCAATTGAATGTTTCTAGGAATGGCCCATCCAGCTGGGTTGATTGTAGCTATAGGTAAATTCACAGTTACTTTTGGCAACACGAGAAAACTTAGTTCTCGTGAAAAATCGTAGACTCATTACTTGATCTTAGTAATAATCCGCTGTTTGACTCTAGTAGCAGCCTGGCCTATACCGCATACAGAAATATCCACCCGTTGCCGTTCAACGCTAAGCCGTTGACTCATCCGTTCCGTTACGAAATTACTCTCTGATCCCGAGTCTAGAAGCGCACAGGCAGGGAAATGTCCATCGTTATCATCCTCGACAACGACTACCGCGGTAGCCAACAGTACCTGTGATGAAATACACGATTGGGCCACGTTAGCTAAAGACACATTAGCGGTACCAAGTGTGGACATTTGAGAAGAAGAAGAAGATGATGATGAAGCTGGTGTATCCTTGGCAGAAATGACAGTTCCATTATTTGTCTCCTTATCGTTTGCCTTATCGTTGCTATCCTTTCCTCGTTTGAAACAAACCATAGTGTGATGCCGACCCCTTACATGTGCGACAGGAGAATTTCGACTGGCACTCTCTTGCCTGATAGCCATGTCGGAAACAGTTACGGCAGAGGGAATTAGTCCGAAGTGAAAGGCTCCACACTGGTACAACAAATGATTCGCCGAACATACAACACATCGTCCCACAGATGCATGTGTCGCATTGTAGCTGTTCTTCACAGGAGAAAGCTTCGGTTTTGAATGTGGTTGTGCATGCTGATTGCTTCTAGCTTCAGATGCTCTTGATGGCAACGATTCTAACACCTGAACACGACGATGAAGAAAATCCGTAAGGTCCTTAAGGGTATCTGTTTTCCTGCTAGACGAGCATTCTTCCCACCCTCTGCGGGTGACTGGATCCAACCGTGTGGTGAGGAGATTAACGAGTAGTAAATCCTTATAATCACTCGATTGTACAGATTGATCCAAAGTTTGAACTATTCTTTCGAAATTTTCCAAGAGGACGTGTAATTCAGAAGCCGACTCCTTCGTGAGACTAGGCAGCTTGAACAATGATTCAATGTGTCTCTTTCTTAGTAACTTGCTGTTGTTATATCTTTTCAGAAGCATTTCCCAAGCAACTAGATATTTCGCCTTTGTAATTTGTAACGGTTCTATGAGGCCTTTTGGTTCACCTTGAAGACATCCCTTGAGATAGTGGAATTTTTCCACTTCCGGCAAATCAGACTTCCAATGAATGAGAGAAGTGAAAAGGTCCCGAAAACTGAGCCACTCGTCGATGTCACCACTGAAAGATTGCAATTTTATCTGCGGAAGGCGAACATGATCGAGTGTACCCAGCGTCGTTGTGTCTCCGATACGGATGGATTGTTCAAGCACCGAATGTTCTTGTCGCTCCTTTACTCTATCCAAAAGAAAGGATTTAGCACGGTAATAATGGTCGCTGAACTTCTTTCTCTCCTTTTCATAACCTTCGCCATCATCCGAGAAGTCATCATGAGATTTTATATCAACTAGGACATCGCCAAACCTTTCCCACAACTCATCAAGTTTTTGTAAACGGATTTCCACCTCAGTGACAGTAGCATCTTCCGTGAAGTCCTCCACAAATTGCCAGATATCGTTGAAAGACAACTCCGACTCCAACTCCGGCTGACACATACTCTATTCTCAACTAACCGGGGAAACCTTGAGATTGCGTATCCTTTACGAAAGGTGCCTTCTCCCTCTCCGTATACAGTCGAACGATTCCGTCGACGGTTAAGTGCCAATCACTTAATATGATATCGAATGGTGACTTGTATACTCAAATGTTGTCAAAGTGCAGATCCTGGTCGTCGGCTTCAATTATCTCCAAATGCAGCAAGCAATATGATGTGCCATAAACCGATATAGAAACTAGTATTAGCATAGAGTAACGGCGCCAGCTTCGACTGGACATATAGTAGCGGATCAACTCACCTACGAGAAATTTGGCGCTAATGTTCAGTTTGACGATGAAGTTCCTAAAATGGCGCTCACGACAATGGCCGAATTGTCTATATTGATTCCTTGATAGGCAAACGTGATGGCGGTTGCGAACAATAGCAGCCAATTATTCCAATAACGACGACCCAGCGTCAGCGCGTCCCTTGTAATACCAAATCGTGATACCAAATCCTGTCCAGGATCCGGCTCGAAGGACCAAAATGTTGGCTCCTTGGTCCTGGCCAACACCGAAACGATCGTAACCAACCTTGTAAACTTGCGCTGACGTGTAGTGATGTGCGCCGTTACTGCCTAGTCAGCCTCGTACATTTTGGTTATTGGACATCAGAACATCATGGATAAAACTCGTTAATTGTAGATAAATCACAACACAGTTTATTTTGCACTTAACTAATGAACTGACATGCAAATTTATTTGACTTATACTACTAGTAATTTATTTGGACTTAAGCTAACACATAATTAAAATATTATTGAACTGTCTTCCCTTGCTGATGGACTGGCACTGAAATATACCTCCGATCGCCGATCGATGCAGTAGTCGGCTTTCCTGTGCGATGTTTTCCGCTATTTCTCTCTTCGTTGATGATCGTTGATCACAGCCATATCTCCGTCGATCGTGGCGTACTATCACAGGTCCGATTAGTATTCGGTTTACGCTCATGCCGATAAAAATCAAGTTTGTTGTATTGGTTGTATAGGTAGTGGACTCTACTCGATGACGATGCCAGGGTTATAGTTCAATGCGATCGCACTCCTGAACAACTGTTATAATTATTGGTATTGTAATTATTTCTAGGGTTATAAAAGTACGGTTTTGGTGCGTATCGATTGTATTGTGCCGGGTAGCCGGGCGCATTATATTGTCTTGCTCCTCAATGAAAATTATTCGTACGTTGTTGATGCTGTCCAACGAATCGTGTGTGTAACATTTGTGAGTGGATGTTCTCATCTGCAAAACACTATTGTCCTTTTGGTAGCTTCTTTTATATTGCTGAAGTTTCCAGCTATGAGAACTATTTTAATTCGTTATTAGAACACCCCTTCATTAGAGTGTCTAGTTTTTCTTGGAGTAATTTTCCTGATAATTTTGTATTAATTGATTTTTTATGTATGTATGGAATTTCTCTAGCTCCTTATAAGTTTGCATTTCATGTTAGATGACTAATAATTTTCTCTTTTTTTGAAGGAATAGTCATTTTTCCTTTCACATTTATAGTAGATTACATGTATTTCCGTAGTCATAAATACGCATGTGTAACTGCACATATGTTCTCGAGGAATCGCCTTTTTGCGAGTTTCCTCGTCTCGCATTTTAATTTTTCTTGGACCGTTAAAGGCCACTTGTTGTAAATTTTCTCCATTATTACTGTATATTTTTATTTTAAATTGTTTATTCTTATACATTGGCCATCTGCACTTGTCGTGCGGCCTTGATTGCGATTTTTTTCAGTATAGTGCTTATGCAGTTTTATTAACCCTTTTAAGAGTAGGTATCTTACTACTATTCCTACCGCATAGCGCGATGCCCTCAGTTTCCCTCGACGGGAAGACTATTGTATTGTACGGGAAGACGTTTTGTCTGACGAAAACCAACCCATTTCGAAACTTTATCCTATAATTGTTAATAATTGAATATTTACCTAACTTCTTGAAGGGATCTTTTCTTAATTTATACACAGTACCTGTAATTTATTTTGTGTCCGCTCCTAACGGTGGTGCATCTCCGGTTCCCATTGTCAAAACCGTTGTGAACCATCAATTTTTTTGTCGTGAATACGACTTACTTTACTATGGGGTGCCTTTTCAAAATTTACCCTCTGAGAGAGTGATAAGTTTTTGATCGTCAATATCTCTTGTTGTATCTAACGAATCAACATAATTTTTGCTACATGCCATCGGAAATATGATCACAATTTTATGATAAAATTTTCAGTTGTGTGGCATAATCTCAAATAGTTCAAAATTCAACTTTTCTGAAATGTTTGGTATAAACGAGTATCAAAGAGGATAATTCATATGGCGCGTTTGCCTTTCTCGTATTTTGAAAGCTCATAGCTCAGTGATCTGTGGAAGGATTTATATAATCTAACTACCAATAGAATCGAAATTTTTCAACTTAAACGTGTATAGCAAAAGCATTGAAGTATTTCAATAGTACACTATTGAAAAACCTATCTCATTTGACCCATGTCAACACCAGCCAATCAGAACGCGTTCTGAGGAAGAGAACAAAATAGCTGCTGCTGTACAACAAATCGTCCGAGAAAAATGTTCCGAAAAGTGGTGAATATTGCAGTGAGTTCCTCAATTTGGTCCTTCTGAATGCTAGAAACGAATCCCTACAGCATATTGATAGTTTCTTTCAATAAATTATGCAAATCCGAAATGAAATAATCGACATTAAAATTCTATATGCGGCTATTTTTATAGCCGTTAGGACCGCCCATTAGTGAAAAAGCTACAAACGAAATCACATAAAAGGAAATCTCTTAACAAAAATTCAATCAGTTTGGATTCAATCGCCACTGCGAGCAGATGTGTTTTGTGTCGTCTGCAAGCTTTCGACAAGAGCGATTACGTCACAGCTGCCAGTCATTAGCATTGGGAAAAAACAACGGTGGAGAGCATTGCACAATATCAGCCGTTCTAATGGCTCTAAAAGTTTTCTAAAGAACTATTAGGATTTGTTGTTCGCAAATCGTAGGAAAATATCCTCAGTTTACTGCAAATCAAGAATAGTTTGCTTAGATTTGTGCACTTTTCGCTGTGTGAAATTCACAGCAATCGAGATCAAGTGAAGCCTTTTTTTGCAAAAAATGTTCCAGAGTTTAATGTCGTAGAGAATTACGCAATTTGACTCTTCTGAATTCTGGAAACGAATCCCTACAGCATATTGATAGTTTCTTTCAATAAAAAATGCAAATCCGAAATGAAATAATCGACATTAAAATTCTGTATGCGGCTATTTTTATAGCCGTTAGGACCGCCCATTAGTGAAAAAGCTACAAACGAAATCAGGTAGAAACAAGCCTCTCAACAAAACTTGAATCAGTTTGGATTGTATCGCCACTGCGAGCAGATGTGTTTTGTGTCGTCTGCACAGCTAGTTTCGCTTTCGACAAGAGCGATTACGTCACAGCTGCCAGTCATTAGCATTGGGAAAAAAACAACGGTGGAGAGCATTGCACAAGATCAGCCGTTCTAATGGCTCTAAAAATTTTCTAAAGTACTATTAGGATTTGTTGTTTGCAAATCGTAGGGAAATATCCTCAGTTTACTGCAAATCAAGAACAGTTTGCTTAGATTTGTGCACTTTTCGCTGTGTGAAACTCACAGTAATCGAGATCAAGTGAAGCCTTCTTTGTTTTTGCGAAAAATGTTCCAGAGTTTAAAGTCGTAGAGAATTACGCAATTCGACCTTTCTGAATGCTAGAAACGAGTCCCTTTAGCATATTGATAGTTTCTTTCAATAAATTATGCAAATCCGAAATGAAATAATCAACATTAAAATTCTGAATGCGGCTATTTTTATAGCCGTTAGGACCGCCCATTAGTTAAACAGCTACAAACGAAATCACATAAAAGGAAATCTCTTAACAAAAATTGAATCAGTTTGGATTCTATCGCCACTGCGAGCAGATGTGTTTTGTGTCGTCTGCAAGCTTTCGACAAGAGCGATTACGTCACAGCTGCCAGTCATTGCATTGGGAAAAAACAACGATGGAGAGCATTGCACAATACCAGCCGTTGTAATGGCTCTAAAAGTTTTCTAAAGAACTATTAGGATTTGTTGTTCGCAAATCGGAGGTAAATATCCTCAGTTTAGTGCAAATCTATAACAGTTTGGTTAGATTTGTGCACTTTTCGCTGTGTGAAATTCACAGTAATCGAGATCAAGTGAAGCTTTCTTTGTTTTTGCGAAAAATGTGAAAAAGGGGAATGCGTGCATAATTCATACAATTGATATTCGGAAGTGTTAAGGAACATGTCAATTGTTTTCGTATTCACGACATCCAGTTATGTCTCTGACATTACCCACCCGCCTTTTTCTCAACGTATTCTTCTCAGTAATAATTGATTTCAGTGGAGCAACAACAAATTGAATTATGTCAAAGTTTCACATTTTCATACCACCGCGAAAGTTGTTCACCGGAAATGGAGCGTACTTCACGAAAAATTAGAGGTAAAGTATCCCACCAGGTTCACATAGACCGAGCCAAAATGTTACTTTTTCTTTGATGCTGCGGTTACTTAACTGGTATAGTTGAAAATTCACATTCCAGTCTCACTACCGTGTGTATATGTTTTTATTCTGTCGTTCATAGCAAATATCGTACGAAACGTGTACGAAAATGATGCAATCTTCAGAGTTATCTCTTCTTGTCGTCGCTAAAGGCTTTTCCACAAATCACAAATCACTGCGGCTAATATGCAGCTCTGATAAAGTCACTTCACCAACTTAGAATTCTCTTTAACTGACCGGTTATCTAAAATGTTCAATCGAAACACCGAACAACGGTGTGTAGCCACTAACGAGCGCGTCACCTTCTTCTTCTAAGTACATTGCGCGGACTTCAAATTTTTCAATAATGACCTCGGCGCAGACTCTCAGGTCAGGTCGCCATGAAAACATTTTAAAACCACTTTGTAGTCTGTTACCGAACAATTTTCGTAACAATAAAATTCCATCCAAATTTGTATATATGAGAATAGACAATAAGACTTTGCTTTAGATTTTAAGATAGTGTAAATTTTTGCTATCTTTTTCTTTTGACTCTCTTTCATTGTTGTTAGCTTATAAAGTTTTCTTCAATTATATTTGTATTTTTTGTTTAACATAGAATAAGTTCAATACTAACCCGAACTAACATAAAAAAACCGATAAACTACGATGAGTTCTATTGAAATCTGCCTAGTTTGTCAGCATTCAGGGAGCTTCGAATATCCTGCTAGATGAATACAATGGAGGTAAAAGAGGTCTTTAGTACCCACCCCGGAACGTTCATACCAGGCGTTGGGGCCTAGTACCAGTTCCCATCTGGAACGGTAGCCTATCCCAACGACACAGTCGTTTCTTCCTGAATGGTGATAATCTAGGTAGATAATAAATACGCAATTGTTAAAGGTGGTTACCCTAAATGTTTTCAACCGATAAAGCCTACTAACCGATTCGAAGATAGGATGAAGAGGATACATTATCAGCAGAACCACTGTTTCCGGAATTAAGGATAGAGAGAGGGAGAGAGAGAGATCTAGAAGAGAGAGAGATAGGTGATATGAAGGATAAGCTAGAGGGATCGTGATCAGTTGGTGAGCGTCAGAGCCAGTGACAAGTTTATATTCACGAATAATTCCGAGGCCCTAACCTGTTAACAGGCTATAGAGGGTACCATTCAAATACCCCATTTCGTGTGACCGCGAGAAATAACCGGAGTACACCGTGGTGATCGAGACGTCGAAGATTCCTATCCGGGTCGACGTTCCGTTTGACGATCTAGGCAAGGGGGATGACAGTGTTGAGTTAATTCCGATTTCAGTTGAGAAATCAGTCTTGTGATGAAAATTCACTCATATTGCTACTATGACAACTTAAAAACTCTTCGAAATGCACATTATTCTACATTAATGCAAAAAAGACATGATACATCCGCATGCATCTCCACAAAATATTAACGCAAATATCACAATGGAGAGAAACGACTGACGAGTCAGTAACAAAGTTTTTTCTGTCAACTTGAATGTTTTATTGCTTAGACTTTTCTCTACTATATTTTTAATTTTGCTATTTAAGTTCTTACTAGTAAGGTTCAAAACGTGAACTCTTTTTCCATTTGGTAAGAAATCAAATGAAAGATAAAAAGTTACTTGCTAGTTTTGGCAAAGCGGTCATAATTTTTACATAGTGAATTTGCGGCAATAGTTTTGTCATTTAAAAGTGATAAATTTTATTCATATAATATAACGACACACTATTGTTTACAAATTTATATATATATATATATATATATATATATATATATATATATATATATATATATATATATATATATATATATATATATATATATATATATATATATATATATATTTGGAATTACATGTTAAAGTTTTTTTTTATATTCTCATTACATTCCAATATTTTCTTATTGAATTACAACATTTTGAGGAGGCATTGTTCGAGTGAAATAGACGGAATCATGAATGCGGTAATTAATTTGCTATTGAGCTCATTTTATCTATGGTATTCAAATTGGAAAATAAAAGTCCGTGTTGGTCTATTGAATACAACAATAGCTCCTGCAGACTCAATGTACTTTCCTGGAACAGAAGAATGATTAAGAATGTGTTTTACACCTAGTACATTCAACATCTAATGACATTAGGGTTTTTTAGAGAGCAAAATGCTTTTAAACTTCTTCCTTCCGTGCTTTGAAACTTCTTCCTTGCGTCCTGACGAATAGTTTCAGTGTTCACATTTTCAATACATGGAGTTACAAGCTATTACTCCTAGAATAATAGGTTGAATTAGAAATGAATAGGCTAATAAGTTGACTTACCATCTTTCAACCTTACCGAGCGTTTGTGTTTAATTAACAGATTCGACCATAACTGGTTTAAGATTTCTATTGAAAATGAATTCAACTCACTGATTGCTGTCAATAATATTATTATACGTGTTGTCATAGCAGTATCAATAGAAATCACTACATATGCAGCATGCTAAAAACTATTCATGAATATTCATGAAAAGTGTAGATAAATTGATGATATACCCAAAAAGATCTGAAAAGCGAGGCTTACTTTTCATATTCTTTTTATATTGGAAAAAAATGACGCGTATGAAAATCAAATTAAGCGAAGTTAAGTAAAACGCTAGTATATTTATCATTAGAAACAGTGAAATGAATTACTGTCATCCCCCTCGGATCTAGGCGAAGTTACGCTTTATGTTCCGCCATTGAGACTGGCCACGGAAAAAGTCGCCATCAGCCATTGAATTACCACGTGAAGGACGATACCAGTACCCGTTGTTAATCTTGGACATCTCACCCCGAGACGACGGGCATTCGACCAGGCTAAGTGTTGCTGCTGACCCCGCCAGAAACTGTGGACCCACGGCGATCCTATATAGCCGAACCACGAGGTATGTCATTTTATCTCTCCTTCTCTCGATCAACCCAACACGAAGACCTCCAAGGGCCCCAACGTTCAACGATGAGTGAATTGTATTTTATTGCTTAATGTTCTGGTTTTGATAGTGAAGAATTGTAACGATGGAAGTGGAAAACAGATTTACTAGAGAAAATATCGAGAAAAAATATTTAGAGTTGAGGGTAGATTTCTTAGATGGCGACGAGTTAGATGTAGAGCTTGCTTCGAAACGTGATAATTACTGGTAAAAAATCAATGTCTAGACGTCGCCGAATACTACGCGACGCATTTAAACATGAGCACGAATACGGATGGACGAAAAAAACCTTGGTTCTCGAACCGGAGAAAGAAGTTGAGGCGTGTGTCGAGAAAGTAGATAAATTTGAGTTATCCTTGTTAATAAGTCCAAATATTGCACCGAAGAGTCAATCTTTACTGCTTCACGTAGCCAATCGATTGATGCTGGTGATAGATTTAAATTTAGATTCATTGCGCGAACAAACTGAAGAACTTTTAGAGAGGGTCATAGAGCACCTTAATCGTCATTTCGGCCAATCTGAATCAGAGCCAGTAGGCAACGCGAGCCCCGATCAGAATAGGGATAAAGAAAACGAATTACCGATTGCCGAAAACGAAGAACGAGATGACAATCAAGCGAATAACATTCCAATCGCACTCGAGTTAATAAATTCTCTCCGACGGCTAGGTATAGTAAAAAGTCGCGCTAGTTTAGAAGATTTAAGCGAATTTCGAGACACAGTGCTAGATCTCGAAAAAGAGCTTCATATCCTGAGAAATATTAGGAAAGAATATGAACTATTTAAGGAGGATGGCGCGCGCAAGCTAGCAGTGAGCGATAATCAAACGGCTATTACTAACGTTGCCCATCAGCCGACAGTATGTACAGCAAAAACACTAAGTACATCTGGCACACAAAACTATACTGGGACCATCCCGAAAACAATTGCTAATGCTATTAACAATACGTTAGCAACCGATTGCTACAGCTATGGTGAGACCGAGTGCGTGTGTTTATACAAACAGCACCGCTTCGGGTTTCTCATTCACCGATTGCCTTGAAAGAGCCAAATCCGATAACAACGAAATCAAATTCTACCAATCATCAAACAGTACCGATCCAAAACCCTATACATCAAGACTCTCTGGTCACACAACTGTATAGTGGCTCTCATTACACAGTGCCAATTTACCCTTCTGTTACAAACCCATCACAAATAATCAGTTCACAGTCTCAACCACGCACTCCAATAGAATATCCAGTGCCTTCCACACAAATAGCACAAAATATAACCCCAGTATTTAGTTCTGCTTATCCACCTCATTATCCGTTTGTGCTTCCATCAGTATCACTCACAGTACCTAGTAACAATTTTGATCCAAGAATGACCCCAACGTCCCATCGTACATTACCAGTCTCGCAGTGGAATATTGAAAAATATTCCGGTAATGACCAAGGTATGAAACTTAATGAATTTCTATCAGTAGTGGAACAACTTTCTCTTTCTGAGCGAGTGTCCGAAGATGAATTGTTTGATTCAGCTTTTCATTTGTTTACAGGACCAGCAGCTAACTGGTACATGTCTATGCGCTCAGCATACCGATTGTTTAATTGGCGACACTTAGTGTATGAGCTCCGTAAGACGTTTGTTCACCCAGAGCTGGATACACTTGTTAGGTCGCGAATATATCAAAGACGGCAACAACGAAACGAGACGTTTCAAGAATATTTTTTTGATTTGGAAAAAATGTTTCGTTCTATGATCACGCCGATGAATGATCAGGAAAAGCTTGACATTATAAGGCGTAACCTACGCACTGACTACCAAAAAGCGCTTCTGTGGAAACCAGTGGCAGATCTTCCTCAACTGGTCGAAGCAGGACACCTTATTGATGCATCAAACTTCTCGATGTACCAAAAGGTTTTCGGCGGCGAGAAATCAGTGAATGTGATTAACCAAAAATTTTTTCCAGATTCCAAGAACAGTAACGGGAATCATCAAAACAAAAATAATACAGCTAAAGTTAAAACTGAATCATTTTCGCGACAGTTAACAAATCAGGGCAAACGTGTAGACGAACAAAAGAAACCTGGCTCCGAGGACCCAAAAGAGGGGCCATCGAAGCAACACCGAACACTTAAATTTTTGATCTCTGGTTTCACCCCACCTGCTGCGAATGTGTGCTTGTACTGTCGTCAGTCAAACCATCAGATTGAACAGTGCCGGTCTTTGAAAGGACTGATTTGTTACGTGTGCGGATTTAAAGGGTTCGACACACACCATTGTCCACATTGCCGAAAAAACGGATTTCAGGTGACCGAAAATCGCCGGTCATCCGAGAAAACGGCGTAGACAGTATAACTTTCGATAGCGACTCACACTGTTGTGAATCTGTCAATTCCGACATGTACTTAGATCAGAATTCTCAAATTCTGCAAATTACTCTTCCAAATTTTGATGATAACCGTCCCTATGCGTGGGTGCATATTTATCATCTCAAAATAAAGGGTTTATTAGAATCGGGTAGTAACCGTACCCTTATAAGCAAAAGACTTTATCAGCGACTGTCTAACATACAATTAAAGACACCCAGAGAGCCACTAGAACTACGATCTGCGGATAGAAGTCCTTTGAATATCATGGGAGAAATTGTTGTTCCATTTAAATTCGATGGAAAGGTAAAAGTGGTACCTGTGCTGGTGATTGACGAACTGGTAATAGATTGTCTGTTAGGGATGACTTTCTGGTCACGCTTTAATATTTACCCCCACATTCAACAATATGCCCTTATAGAGAGAGAAGGTTGTGAGAACGGTTCCGATGTAGCCACGACCACACTCTCACAGAATGAGATTCAAACACTCGAACAGGTTAAGCAATTATTTAAAGCAGCAGTGCCTGATTACTTACCTACCACCCCACTGATCGAACATTCTATTGAAATTCTCGATGAATGGAAAACAAAACCTTCTATCCGACAATATCCATACACTATGTCACCAAAGATAAGAGAAAAAGTTTCCGAAGAGCTTGATCGCATGCTTCGGGTAGGAATAATAGAACGCTGTTCATCTGATTGGTCGTCAAATGTGGTGCCAGTAAACAGCCCAGCCACCTTATCGCGGTTAATGGACCAGGGGTTGGGCCACGGCGAGTTAGAACCAAACGTGTTCGTTTATCTAGATGACATTGTCATCGTGAGCGAATTGTTTGAAACTCACTTACAATTGCTTAGAGAAATAGCTCGGCGGCTAAACGCAGCGAATCTCTCCATTAATCTGGAAAAATCACGGTTCGGTGTTAAAGAGTTGCTATTCCTAGGGTATTTGTTGTCTACTGACGGCCTCCGTGCAGATCCGGAGAAAATAAGACCGATAGTGGAATACGCACGACCCAACACGGTAACGAAACTACGAAGATTCCTAGGAATGGCCAACTATTATCGTCGTTTCATAGACGACTTTAGTGGTACGACTGCGCCTCTCACCGAGCTTTTAAAAACCAAAACTAAAACACTCGGCTGGAATGAGCAGGCCGAAGAAGCCTTTTGTCGTATAAAAGACAAATTAATTACTTCGCCCATCCTCGTTAGTCCAGATTTTACGAAGGAATTCGCTATTCAGACGGACGCAAGTGATGTGGCTGTAGCTGGAGTGCTAACTCAGGTACTGGATGGACAGGAGAGGGTTATTGCCTTCTACTCGCACAAACTAACTACTCCACAAAGAAATTACCACGCGTGCGAGAAAGAAGCTTTAGCTGCTCTTCTGTCCATCGAGGCCTTTAGGGGGTATATCGAGAGGTCGCATTTCACTTTGGTCACGGATTCCTCCGCCTTGACTCACATATTGCGAACCAGATGGAAAACTTCCTCTCGTTGTAGCCGGTGGAGTTTGACACTGCAGCATTATGACATGACCATACTGCACCGGAAAGGAAAAGATAATGTGGTTCCGGATGCATTATCTCGTTGTGTCGCTTTAGTATCCACCCGAGCTACGTCAGCCTGGTAAGATGACCTTATGCAAAAAGTCATTAGCCAACCAGATGAATACACTGATTTTCAAATATTTCATGGCGCCCTTTATAAATTCGTTTCCACCCCAAACCACCCTTATGATCACAGGTTTGAGTGGAAAAAGGTAATGCCACCTGAGAACCGAGAAAGCATCATAATTACAAACCACGATCAAGCCATGCATATGGGTGTTGATAAAACATTGGCGAGAATCCGTCAGAAATATTATTGGCCCAGTATGGCGCGAGATGTTAAGCATCACATTCAATGCTGCTCTACCTGCAAGCAGGTAAAGGCAGTCAATGTACCAGTAATTCCTCCAATGGGTAAGCACAGAATTACTACCCACCCCTGGCAGATCATTGCTGTGGATTATGTTGGACCTCTTCCTAGAAGTAAAAAAGGGAATCAATACGTGCTGGTTGTCCTAGACTTATTTAGTAAATGGGTTATGCTTACACCAGTACGCAGGATTGACAGCGATTCGTTATGAAATGTTTTAAAAAATCATTGGTTCTTACGCTACTCAACCCCTGAGACAATCATTACCGATAATGCTTCCGTGTTTCTTTTGAAGCAATTCAAACTTTTGTTAGACCGGTTCAGAATTCAGCATTGGCTAAACTCCAAATACTATAGCCAAGCGAATCCTGTAGAAAGGGTCAACCGAACCATTAACGCTGCTTTTCGGACTTACGTGCGAGACGATCAGCGGCTTTGGGATAGCCAAATCCCCGAAATCGAAACGATATTAAATACGTCAGTTCCTTCTGCAACTGATCTGACCCCTTTCTTCGTCATACACGGTCATGCAGCATTCACCAAAGGTAGCGACCATAAATGGTTTTCAAAGGAAGATGGCCCTACTACGGACGAGAGAAACGAAGCAAAACAAAAACTCTTTGAACGCATTTATGATTTGGTTCAGTCTAATCTAAAAAAGTCGCATGAAGCAGGTAAAATTCGGTATAATTCGGTATAATTTACGACACAGGCAGTACGCCAATCCGTTTCAAGTTGGTCAGATGATATATCGACGCAACATGAAGCAGTCTAATGCGGCTGAACTGTACAATGCCAAATACGGTCCTCTGTACCTACCTGCGATTGTTAAAGCGAGAATCGGAACCTCGTCATACGAGCTGGAAGATACGGATGGAAAGAACCTGAGAGTGTGGCCTGTTGCTCACTTAAAACCAGGTTAGTTTATTTAGTGCTTTACTAATAAGTTACATTTAAAAAAAACCATTAGTGCTTTATGAAATCCGGTAGAAGCGTACGATCACTAATTCGATCACGCTTAAAAGAGGCCCTGAAACGAAGAAGAAACCCATCAGTTTCGAACACACTGTTTATACAATAGCTAACACGTCGCGATACGAATTTAGTCGTCTATGGCGAACACGCCCAAGATGCTCGGTCACTGGTCCTCTAGTTCTGTGTCATAACCGTCGAAGTGGTCTCCATTCCTGTGCTAGGTGGTCCGAGATTTCCCTGAACATTTCTTTCTATTCCTTTCGGTCGTAAGATGAAATGAATGTTAGCTTTCACGAGAATTGTCTTGTTATAACAGTTTTGATAGTGAGTGTCTGCTTGTTATTGTGAGTAACTCACAGCTCTCCACTAGATCAGAAGAGTTTTGCTATAAAAAAAACTCTACAGTTGTTGGATTTCAAATTCACTCACTATTCGAATTCGCGGTTCGAATTTAGTTAATGTGAAGTTTGTGCACAAATTAAATTTAAAAATAAAATCATAAACGTGGTACAAGTTTCGTCCACCTTGATTCACATTTGCTGGAGACCGGAGTCTACTGGACGATGATGGTCAGTAGCAGGCTTTCATTCTATACGAAAGGGTTCTGGAAACTGCGCGGAGTTGAACAAAATTCAATTATGATGCCTTATGACCCCAATAGAATCGGGTATTATTCGTACCACTGTAATATAATATGAAAAGGTAGTAACAATACTGTGCCTTCCGTATGTGTTACGGGTAGTTATGTTTCTTTAGGAGATAGTATATATAGATTTTGTCTCTAAAGAAATGGTTAGTGTATGTTTAGGATAGGTTTATAGTGAATGCGGTTGAATGATAAGTAAAAGGAATAACTGATTATGGAGGACGCGTCCATTGTGCGGGAAGAGTGAATGAACAGGTATGAATGAGAATATAGGTTACTAGCATAAGTTTTCTTCAGTTCAGAACAGAAAATTAAGCAATAGAAAATTCGTGAAAATGGAAAGATAATAGAGAGGAATGATAAATGAAGGAATGAGATGTATGCACATATTCGGAGACATACTGTGGTTGAAGGAGTTCTCAAAAGACAGTGGTTAAAATATATTGATCCAGTTTCGCTGCGTTCGCCAGATCGTAGAGACGACCGATATCAGAAGGGATGATTGATATAACGAAAAATTATATGCAAAATTTTTCTACCCGTACCCGGGGAAGATTGTTACCGAACAATTTTCGTAACAATAAAATTCCATCCAAAATTGTATATATGAGAATAGACAATAAGACTTTGCTTTAGATTTTAAGATAGTGTAAATTTTTGCTATGTTTTTCTTTTGACTCTCTTTCATTGTTGTTAGCTTATAAAGTTTTCTTCAATTATATTTGTATTTTTTGTTTAACATAGAATAAGTTCAATACTAACCCGAACTAACATAAAAAAACCGATAAACTACGATGAGTTCTATTGAAATCTGCCTAGTATGTCAGCATTCAGGAAGCTTCGAATATCCTGCTAGATGAAAACGTTGGAGGAAAAGTTGTCTTTAGTACCCACCCCGGAACGTCCATACCAGGCGTTGGGGCCTAGTACCAGTTCCCATCTGGAACGGTAGCCTATCCCAATGACGCAGTCGTTTCTTCCTGAATGGTGACAATCTAGGTAGATAATAAATACGCAACTGTAATAGGTGGTTACCCTAAATGTTTCAACCGATAAAGCCTACTAACCGATTCGACGATAGGATGGGGAGGATACATTATCAGCAGAATCACTATTTCCGGAATTAAGGATAGAGAGAGGGAGAGAGAGATCTAGAAGAGAGAGAGATAGGTGATATGAAGGATAAGCTAGAGGGATCGTGATCAGTTGGTGAGCGTCAGAGCCAGTGACAAGTTTATATTCACGAAAAATTCCGAGGCCCTAACCTGTTAACAGGCTATAGAGGGTACCACTCAAATACCCCATTTCGTGTGACCGCGAGAAATAACCGGAGTACGCGGTGGTGAAGCATCGAGACGTCTAAGATTCCTATCCGGGTCGACGTTCCGTTTGACGATCTAGGCGAAGTTACGCTTTACGTTCCGCCCTACGTTTCTGGACCCTTGAGACTGGCCAAGGAAAAAGTCGCCATCGGCCATTGAATTACCACGTGAAGGACGATACCAGTACCCGTTGTTAATCCTGGACATCTCACCCCGAGACGACGGGTATTCGACCAGGCTAAGTGTTGCTGCTGACCCCGCCAGAAACTGTGGACCCACGGCGATCCTATAAAGCCGAACCACGAGGTGTGTTATTTTATCTCTCCTTCTCTCGATCAATCCATCACGAAGACCACCAAGGGCCCCAACGTTCAACGATCGGCGCCGCAACCGTGCAAATTTGGCCATTCAATAAAATTGTAAAATTTATTTAGTTTTCTTTTCCTTAAAAAAATAAGAGAGTCAATTCCTTTGATTTGGATGGTCTACTATTGTTCAGCGCGTGATCTCTTGAAGACAAAACCCCGGATGAGTATGGTGTTCTGAGTTCTCTCGAGTACATGGCCGACCCTGAGACAAAATAAGAGAAAACAAACTTTTTCCTTATATCTTGAAAATATCACTTATCTACAGAAGAGCTTATCTTAATATTTTTATTTTCTGACATGTTTTAACCTACAACTGATGAAGTTCATTGCACTATGGGTAAAAATGGGAAAGTAACAAACAAAAAAGTTTTATTTCTGTTTTTCACAAAAATATTACTATTTGGAAAATGCTCTGAATTTTGTATTTTTTAAGTTATTCGACTTATGAAAGAACACAAACACAAGTACAAAATTACTCAAATTAGGTGAAACCATCACTGGTTCCATATACATATTACACTTACTGCGTTTGGATAGAGCATTGCATGAAAAGCGGACGCAATATGAAGATCTTCATGGCATAGTAATTTTGATTCATGACAATGCAAGACGCCATGTTTCGAAAGTTGTAAAAGCTTTTTTTTTGTAATCGATGTAATGAAAAATTCTGCCCAGCCGCAATTTTTTTTATCAGATATTGTTCCATACGGTTGCCATTTGCTCCAATCCATGGCGCATAACTTGTCAGATCAGTTAAAAAACTACGACACCACTAAAAATTGGATCGATTCATTCGTCGAATCTGAGGAAAAGGAAGTTTTCAAACGTGGTATCCGAGTCTTACCAGAAAGATGACAGAAAGTGGTACATAACGACTGACTATACTTTGAAAGCCTATACTGCAATGATACTCTCACTAAATATCATGAAACTTAGCAGAAAAAAACGCTAGTAATTCGAAAGCCTGATATATTGTGAATAGATTTATATAACGACATGTTTTATGTTATGTATGTTATAAATATAATGATTTTACTTATCATACAGCCGTTTATTTAAATTTACTCACACTGACTTCATTTACAAAATTATAGCCCTTGTCTTTGTGATTTTTATTGTCGACCCCGCAAACAATTCAAAATAACCTTTAAGGTGCAGAGATGTGCAGGATCGCATAGTGGTTTTTGAAAAGTAAAGAAAAATGCTATAAAATCAAATGCTTTTGAACAGTGGCAGCCCTTTCCTACCTATATAGAACTCTAATCGCAAAACATCATCATTGCGCCATATATTTTGTATGGAAAGATGAAAAGAAAGTTTACAACACCCTATCGTTGAAAGGATATAGAGAGATTATTTCTTATTCAAAAATGTTTATACTTCAAGCTGTAATCCCTTCACTTACCTGAGAATTTGAAATAATACAGTGCAGGAAAAAAATAAATTTATTTTTTGGATTTCTGCCACCTTGGCATCACTGTGCATCGTCTGAGTGCATCAGCATCTATTACCAAAACGTTCGTGGATTATGGACAAAAATAGATGGATTCTTTTTGTCTGTAACGGAAGCAGTACATGACGTCACCGTTCTGACAGACATGGCTGGACGATCAAATTTTCTCCACACACATCAGTATACCGTTTTTCGTACCGATCGGTCACCGGCTAACAGTCATAAAACTCGCGGAGGTGGTGTCTTGATAGCTGTGGCTATAAAATTGAATTGTTTCATCGATCCCTCACCGATCTCCGACAACCTTGAACAGTTTTGGGTTGTCGTTAAGCTGCCACAAATTGCTGTCAGTATTGGAGTAATCTACCAGATATTTAAAATTATTATATGAGCATATGTGCACATGTAGACTCATCCTCACACTCCTGAATTTCTTTTTGGCGACTACAACCAATCCAGTAATCAGTGGAATTTCTCAGAAAAAGGCTTACTGTACATTGATCTGTTGCATTCGCATATGTCAACTGCCTTCAGCGCTCTTTTTGACGGGTTTATTCTAAACGGATTCAACCAAATCAACGGTCTGCTGAATCGAAATGCTCGTCTGTTGGATCTTGTTCTCGCCAAAGATACCGCCACACCAATTTCCGATGATAACGATGCTGTAGAGTACTTCATCGGAGCAGTTAAGTACGCTATTTCCTGTGCTGTTCCCCCTAAACGACCTACACAGAAGCCACCTTGGTCTAATACGTGCATTCAAGCATGCTCGATCTGCTGCCTTTCGAAAATACTGCAACTTCCATTCTGCTTACTTTAAACGCTAGCCAAATATTCACAGTAATAGGTACCACCATTACAATTGCTTGCTCTATACTCGATATGTAAGACGAACCGATGAGAGCCTTCTCCGAAATCCCAATCGCTTTTGGTCGTTTGTTAACTCGAAACGAAACGGAACCGGTTTACCTAGCACAATTCTCTTAGAACAAGAAGCATCCAGCAACGATAATGAGAAATGCGTTTTGTTTGCGCAACACTTCAAACATGTTTTCCAAGATCTTTGCGCCACATCGAGACAGATAGAAGAATCTACAGTTGATATGCCACGTGACGTGTTTAACTTCGACATACCTCACATCACAGATGACATGGTTACAGCTGCCTTAGGGGCTGTCCATAAAAGACGTCACGCCGCAAGGGGGAGGGGGGTGTTTCATAAAACGTGACCTTTTGTGACAGGGGAGAGGGGGGGAGGTTTTTAGAATGTGACGTCCAATATTTTCAATGAGCGCATTTTTGAAATACCTAATTATAAACGTTTACATTCTATAGGAAAACGTGTATTTGTTGATGTAAAAGCTTCTTCTTGTAAATTCGGAAATGAGTGATGCAGGAAATCATTTCTGTTGTGATTAACAAAAGTGCACGGAGAAGCGAGTAAATTAGCGAAATTAATAAATTTTGCCTAATATGAGTAAAAAAGAAAAATATACCTTCAAACGGTTTAACTTAAGTTATGCACTGACAATTTTTTCAGTAAATTGATTTACTAGCATTGATAATAGTATATCATAAGAATTTCTCTTATCTGATTCTGATGCAGTTTATTCAATTGTACTTCATTTGAAAAAGGACGGAAGATCAACGATTTCAGACGTAGATCATGTCATGTCTTATCTTGATCATATGTGATTTTTCTTCACCAACATCAAAGCTTATCGAATCATCCAATGATTCAACTTACATAAATTAAGAATCATTTTAGCTCAAAATCACTATCCATTGTGTGACGGAAGATCAGTACCGATATTGATCGATGTGATTTAAAATTCACTGTTCAACTGATCTTGAAAAGATTCTGCGGCAGTGATCTGTTTGATGAGGTTTTGGTTTTTATTTTCTCAGCCCAGTATGCTACACTAAGGAAATATTATTCTTTACCTTACTAAGGAAATATTATTCTTTACCTTTACCTTTACAATAATATATCTGTGTAGGAGGAATAAAACAAATGATTTAAATGTTTCATCAATTCCAACCAAATACTTTTGTTAATTTATATAATTGACATTAATAAAATAATTCCGATGATTTTGTAGTTTTATGGATATTTTTTAATCTAATGACACCATGTAATAAATCGATTTTTCCCTCATATTTGTCTGGTTTTTCATACATATTGAGAATGTATTGAGATGAATTTTATTTATTTTGAATTCGTGACATGTGACATAGGGGGGGTGGGGGGTCTTTGCTTCTGTGACAATTTGTGACAAAGGGGGGAGGGGAGTCAAAAATCGTCAAAAAAAGCGTGACGTCTTTTATGGACAGCCCCTTACTTCGACTAAAGTTATCGTTCACTGTCGGTCCGGATGGAATCCAATCTTCTGTGCTTAAACCGTTGTTCTGAAGCCCTAACCCGTCCGTTAGCAATACTGTTTAATCTCTCGGTTTAGCGAAGTGAGTTTCCCCTGCGTTGGAAGTCATCCCATATGTTCCCGGTCCACAAAAAAAGACGACAAGCGTAATGTTGCTAACTATCGAGGAATAACATCCTTGTGTGCTTGCTCCAAGGTTTAACTAAACTAAAGTACAGATTAGTTACATTAAACATTCTGAAACACAAATATTATCAATTAATCAGTATACTTCTTTATAATAAAATAATGGTGGCTCTGAAAAGAACTTTTTATGAAAGCGTTCATGTTGGAGAGTGATGAGTTGAATTTGAATTCCGATGGATGCCGCAGGTTTCCATCATCTATTTCCAGGCTGACCTGTTGTCCGTGGGTGCGATACTGACATGGTTGGTGTAGGTGTAGCGTTGACAATCGATTATAATCTTCCAATAAGAAAAACATTAATTTGCTAAGTTGATCAATGATACAACAGGCCTGTGATATGAAAAGTATGATATACATGGTCCGCCATCTAACTTTTTTTGTCGTGAATACGACTTACTTTACTATGGGGTGCCTTTTCAAAATTAGCCGTATGGAAGAATGGGCAGAACTTAATCGTGAATATCTCGACTTGTATTAATGGCAGCAACATAATTCTTTCACTATTTCATCAAATATATTATCAGGAATTTAGGATAATATTTTGAACAGTGTGAGATAACCACAAAGAACTCAAAAATTAAATTTTCTGAAAATTTGAAAACAACGCGGAAAACTCTTTACTTTCGCTTGGGTTTGTCGCGCAGGGACGACGATTTTGTAGTAGTCAGGCACATATATTCAACTGACTGCGTATAAAAGGAGAACCGTAATCGAAAATCGATCATTCGTCATCCAACACTCGATGTGGATAGACGAATAACCTACTACGACTAATTTCGATTTTGTTTTATTTTTATTCGCAGTTGTCTACCTACCCAAGCTATGGGTAAAACGCGCCATAGATCCGAGAAGGATCCAAAGGATGCTAAGCGTCTGAAGCCAAGTGATGTACAGGTAAACGATCGTTTGCGGAGTAAAAACCAATATGCTGATCTGCCAGTTGTCGAAGAGGAACTGCAGAAGAAGGAAAAAATGCCGCCTTTCTACCTGAAGGGCTTCCCACCAACTCTACGCTCGGATTTCAACACACTGATCAGCAAAGGACTACAGGCAACAATCCGTTTATGTACTGAAGGCTACAAAATAACTGTTCCGGCTTTGAACCACTACAAAGGAGTGGAATGTTATCTGAAGCAGACAAAAGCGGAATACTTCACACACAATATTGCCGCCAACAAACCTATGAAGGTTGTACTTCGAGGACTACCCGACATGATGGAAGCCGAACTAAAGCAGGCACTGTCGGAGGCTGGACTAAAGCCTATGATGGTGTTTAAAATGAAACGACATAATACGGACAAAAAGTTTAGAGATCAACTGTACCTGATTCATCTGGAGAAGGGCTCCATCACCATGAGTCAACTGAAAACGATTAAATCGTTATTTCACATAATCATCGAATGGCAAAAGTATAAACTGGTACATCGGGATGTCACACAGTGCACGAACTGTTTGAACTACGGCCATGGAGCGAGGAATTGCCACATGAAAAGTCGGTGCGGAAATGTGCCGAACCACACAATACCAACGATTGCCTACTAGATGACATCGTTGTAGAATGTGTGAACTGTGATGGCGACCATCCATCTACTAGCAAATCGTGTCCCAAACGTGCTGAGTTCACAAAAATTCGACAACAGGCATCCCGTAAACAGTCAACGCGCAAGAATGTTCCACAGAAGGATGAAATTAATTCCACAGAAGGATGAAATTAATTGAAAATATTTAATTAAGATCAAATCAACGCCTTAGGCAAATTCATCATCGAATATGCAATATAATGAGTTGGTTATAGTTGCTTGCTCACTCAGGAGCAAAACTGCTGAATTGTCCGACTTTCTTCAAGAGAAGAATGCCGATATTGCTATTTTAACTGAAACTCATCTTAAACCTGAAATTTCTATTTACATTTCCAATTACAGGATTCACAGGCTCGACAGAACAACTACCAGAGGAGGGGGAGTTGCCATTGCCGTTAAACGATCCATTCAGACATAGAAGCCATCGGAATTGAGATTACAACAACGATGGGACCCATCATCATCATTGCAGCGTACTGCCCCAAACAAACCAATCTTCGAGATGGTACGTGTGCATCATTGAAGCGAGATCTGGCTATGCTCACTCGACGACAGAACAAATTCATCATTGCTGGGGACCTGAACGCACGGCATGAGCTGTGGGGAAACAAAAGACAGAATCGAAACGGATTCGTACTTGCCGAAGATTACGAAGCTGGACAATACAACATCCTCGCTCCAGATCAACCAACGCGACTTTTCAGATCGGGAGTTCATTCCATTTTGGATATATTCATCAGCAACATCGCCATAGACAGCTCTCCAGTTGTCTTCAACGAGCTCTCTTCCGACTACTTTCCAGTAATATTGACGTTGGGATCTTCACCAGAAACAGTGCCTATTTAACCTCGGTGGAACTATTATCGCACCGATTGGGTCCAATTTCAACAAATCGCCGACCAACATATTAATATCGATCTGCCACTTGATTATCCGATGGAAATCGTTGCGGTCCTATCTTCCTTCCAGCATTCAATCACAGTCGCTCGTGATAGGACGGTTCCAGTACAACATATGCCGAGTTCCTCTCTTCGAATCGACAGTGTCACCAAGAAACTCATCCGACTTTGAAATATCTACCGGAGGCAGTATCAACGAACTGGCATCCTAGATAGGAAGACTTCTTATAACAACTTAACTAGGATAATCCAGGAAAGGATATCTGAGCTTCGCAACAGGAACTTCCAGCAAAAGCTTCGAGAAATTCTCCCACATTCAAAGCCCTTCTGGTCCTTAACGAAGGTGCTAAAGAAAAAACCGAAGCCTATTCCTCCTCTGATGTCACCCCAGGACGCAGCTGAAGGAATACCTTTAATTACACCAGTAGAGAAGGCAAATGCGCTAGGCCAGCAGTTTGTATGTTCTCACAATTTAGGACTCAACATTGTAAGTCCACATGAAAGAGCCGTTGCTGATAGCGTAGCTGAGGTTGACCAATCAGACAGCTTGGTTCCGGAGGAAAGTAGAGTCACTGCGAATGAGCTGATGGCTATTGTGAAAAAATCCAAAAATATGAAGGCCCCCGGCTTCGACAACACATTCAACATTGAGCTGAAACATTTGAGTATTCGATCATTTGTCTTCTTAGCTAAAATTTTTAACAGGTGCTGGGAGCTTGGTTACTTCCCTTCAAAGTGGAAGTTAGCTAAAGTTATCCCAGTTTTAAAACCGGGGAAAGATCCTTCCCTTTCCAAGAGCTATCGGCCCATCAGCTTACTCTCTACCCTATCCAAGCTGTTTGAAAAGTCAATACAAAGGCGAATTCTTGCTTTCGCAGATGAACAGGATATATTTCTGGAAGAACAGTTTGGGTTCCGGAAAGGAAGATCCACCATCCACCAACTCACAAGGGTTAACAACGTCATTCAGCAAAACAAATCAGTGTCCAAAACGACTGCCATGGCAATATTGGATATTGAAAAGGCATTCGATAATGTGTGGCATGATGGCCTGGTGTTTAAACTGCATCGGTATAATTTTCCCATGTATCTTATTAAAATTATCAAAAATTATCTTGCAGATAGAGCTTTCCAGGTTTCTCTGAATAATGCACTTTCAGAAAGATTTACTATTCCTGCTGGTGTACCCCAAGGAAGAATCCTAGGTACCATTCTATACAACATTTTTACATCAGACATCCCACCTTTTCCGGGTGGTGGTGTTCTGTCACAATTTGCTGATGATACTACCATTCTTTACAAAGGTCGTGTCATTAATGCTCTGAAGAATAAACTACAGACAGGTCTGGACGCTCTAACTGAATATTTTACAAGCTAGAAAATTGTGATCAATGCAGCAAAAACTCAGGTCATCTTGTTTCCACATTCAAGATCTCCAAAACTTGTTCCATCAGACGAATGCCGAATATGATTCGGTGATGAGGTCATTCAATGGTCCGACGAAGTTATCTATCTAGGACTCACCTTTGACAGACATCTGATATTCAGGTCACATGTTGACAAAATAGTTCAAAAATGCAGCATACTCATTAGGTCTCTGTATCCGCTGATTTGTAGAACATCTAAACTGTGCCTGAAGAACCAGATGGCTGTATATAAACAAATCATCTACCCCGCAATTAAATACGCAGTCCCTGTTTGGCGGGGCTGTGCACGAAGGCACAAACTTAGGCTTCAGCGCATTCAAAGTAAGATCTTAAAGATGATTCTAAATCTACCCCCTTGGACAAGGACTAGTGAAGTACATGAGATGGCCTCCCTGGATATACTAGAACAAAAATTCGAACAATACTGAACGAAATTTGAAGAGAGGTGCTCAAGCTCTGAAATACAAATAATTCAAAATTTGTACGTATTAGGTTAGGGATAGTTATACGAAGGTAGATATTTTAATAATTAAAATAAATATTATGATTAAACATTAGTATGTAAAACAAGAGTAACTAAAACACCAATTATTAATAACGAATCGTATGAACAACAAAGATGAAAGGTCAAAGGGTCAAAACACTTGTACTGTAAAATGTTGATGTTATACACAAAAATAAGATTAATAAACAGATATTTATGCAAAAAAAATGCGAAAATCGATCATTTCTTCTTGTGCGTTGGAAGGAAGCGGACGTCGTGGAAATGATTTAGTCAACCAGCAGCTTCGGATAGTGCACATTCTGCGTGGTTACAAACCTCAAACGCTCAGGTCGCAACTCTCATTTGGACTTCAGTCGTCCGGTGGAGCAGTCGGCAATGCTTTTATTTGGAGTTTAGTCGTCAGGTGGAGCTGTCGTCAATAATGAGAGTATACCTTTTGCGTGGTATCAAACGCTCAGGTCATGCTCTTATTTCGACTTCAGTCGTCAGGTGGAGCAGTTGGCAATGAAAGCAGGCCTTTACGTGTTATAAGGCCTCAAACGCTTAGGTCGTGCTTTAATTTGGACTTCAATCGTCGGGAGCAGCAGTCGTCAATGCTCTCATTTGGACTTCGGTCGTCAGGTGGAGCAGTCACTAGTAATAAGAACAGACCTTTAGCGTTGTATAAAACCTCAAACGCTCCGGTCGCAGAGCTACCTGTTGGTGGTCGTTTGCATTGGAGCAAAATACAATGGAAAATGGACAACAATGTGGAACACTCTGCAAAATCAGCCCTTCTTATTGCTCTAAATGTTACCTAAAGAACTATAAAGATTGCTTCTTTGCAAATCGAAAATTAAAAATATCAGTGTAGTGCAAATTTAAGATAATTTGATCAGTTTTTTTGCAATTTTCACAGTTCTAAAACAGTGTTCAAAATCGTTTATATCCAATCAGTGTTTAATATCTTAGAAATTTATACAATTTAGCTCTTCTGGGATGCCAAAAATAAATCCCGTACAGCATTTTGATAGTATCTTTTATCAAAATATTGAAATCCGAAATGAAATAATCGACATCAAAATTCTCTAAGGTGCCATTTAGAACCATAATTTTATACCCAAAGAATTGCGCGAAATTTTACTGCACTATATTGTATATTGCCCATTTTTCAACCAGTTGTAGTTTGTAGTAAACTTTCTGCAGATTTGCTATATAAAATGCATAGCACCAACTCAGAAGCCATTCATTTCGAATTTGGCTGTCGTTGTCATCGTGTTGATTATGGTGCGATCGAAGAATCTCCAAGCGAAATATAAAGCTTGTTACCGCAAGCGGAAGAAGCATTCGTAATATTTGTGAGTCAGAATGTTTAATGTAACTAATTTGTACTGTAGTTTAGGTGTATCGTTTCAAATTCTAGTAGTGTAAAAGGGCAAAACTTGCACAATTCACAATATCGATCAACTAATTTATATTCGGAAGTATAAAGTAAGAGTGGCAGTTTTATTCGTATTCACGACATCCAGTTATGTCTCTGACATTACACATCTGTACCTTTTAACTAGCGGTTATTTCGACATTGGTAACCTTAATGCCACTTCTGATGTGACAGAAACTTAGTTTTACCCTTCCGCTGAACGAAAATGGTTGTGTATACGCGTTATCGCTTCGCCAACTGGGCTTGCGATCAGCTTGAAGAAGACGCCGATTTTTGCCAAAAAATCATCTTCTCGGATGAGGCACATTTTTATCTCGGCGGGGAAGGTTAAACAGCAAAATTGTTGCATCTGGGGAATGGAAAACCCGCACGTTATCATGGAAAAGCCGATGCATCCTCAGAAAGTGACGGTTTGCTGCGGATTTTAGTCTGGCGGAATCATTGGGCCATTTTTCTTCGAAAATGAGACAGGAGCCGCCGCCACGGTCAATGGCGAGCGCTACCGCTACCTGATTTTACCCGTTACTTTAAGAGGAAGACTTGGACACCATTTGGTCCCAACAAGACGGCGCTCCGTGCCACACAGCCAACGCTACGATCGATTTTCTGCGCACAGTCTTCGAAGATCGAATTATCAGTCGAAATTCGGATGTCGAAATTCGGCCGCCTCGGAGCGGTGATTTGACGCCGTTAGACTATTATCTTTGAGGGGCTGTCAAAGATAAGTGTTATGTGGACAAGCCAGAGACAATTCAAGCCTTGAAGGACAACATTCGTGCAGCCATAGCTGAAATAAAGCTGCATACAATCGAAAATGTACTAAAAAACTGGACCGACCGTATGGCGTACTGCAAGGCCAGCCGAGAGAGCCACATTGTATTCCACAATTAACCGGAAGGATTGTACTTTAATACGAAAAACTAAAATTTGAAATCGGATGAACCGTTTGTGTTTTATTGCATGTTTAAAAAATGAAGTTACATTTCGGACCCTGTATATACGGAATTCTACATTGATGTTCCTAGCAAATACGAGATCAATACATGTGCCTCCAAAGGTAATAGCTTGTGAAGAAGCAGATTTCATATCCAACTTCATATAGTTGCTCATGAAATCAATGAATTTAATATTATCTTGTTTTGAGGCATCCATACTGAAATCCCCCACAACTATCATCGGCATAATTTTACGTGAATATAAAGATAAATTACGCGTGATGAAAAATTGCTTCTCTTTGTAGGTTGTATCTGGCGAAATATATAGAACAACCAACAGTATTTTATGACATTTAGCGTAATATCAATTGCACATATGTCACCGAAATTGTCAATAAATGAATGAGGAACCGCTATTTTTAGAAATCTGTCTTCAGTTGAGGAGTTCAGCACTATGTATTCATAGCTGAAGTTAAAAACTTATCTCACTCTCCTAGAGGGTAAATTGCGGCGTTAAGAAATTCTTCCTTGTCGCAACGTTGAGGTTTGTGTTTTTCAGGAGAAGTAACTGTGGACATATAGACAACTCAGTTTTGTGTGTAAAACTGTACTGCGTGTTCTTATAATTTATTCCGTGATAAATTTCGATTCCGTCAGTTCGCCAATCTGATTCCGCCAAAAGGCTATGAGCCCAGAACGCCGGAGACGCGAGTAGTGTAGTGCGAAGAATTTTTTTTCGGATTCGCAATGAGTGACAGGCTGGCGTCGTTCGTCAAGTTGAATGCTTCCAACTACGACAATTGAAGCTTCAAAGTGAAGTTGCTGTTGATTAAAGAAAGCTGTTGGGAGGCTATCAGCGAAGATAGGCCAGAACCAGTTACCGCTCAGTGGAATACGAAAAATCAGATTGCTATGGCAACGATTGGATTAGTGGTAGAAGATAACAAATTGATCCAAATTAGGAAAGCTGAAACTGTCTCTGAAGCGTGGAAAAAATTCAAAAAAGTGTACGTGAAAAAGTCGCTTACTACGAAATTGTCTCTGCCGTCTTCGTTTGGAACATGAAGGTGATATGGACGCTGACGATTTAGTGGAAAAATTGAATGGGTTGCAGGGGAATGCTATTTTAGATCACCAGTGGCTTGTAGCAATTTTGTTCAGTAGCCTTCCGGAAGAGTACGAAACTCTTGTGACCGCCTTAGAATCAAGGCCGGATGCCGATTTAACTTTTGATCTCGTGAAACGCAAATTGATTGACGAGTGGCAGAAGAAAATGAATCGCGCGAAGAGTGATAAAAAGGGTGAATCTGCTTTGCATGCTCTGTCCGGAAAAGAAAGTGACAAGTGTTATTTTTTTAAGTCCGGTCAAAAGAAAGCGAATTGCGAGAAATGGAAGAAGTGAAAAAAATAAGAAGTATGGAACACGAGAAGAAAAAGTTGACAATAGCGCTCACAGTGCAGTTCAAAATGATGTTGAATCGATCGAATGGGCGTTTGCGACCGAAGGTTCGGTAATATCGGATGTTTGGGTTCTAGATTCAGGCGCAACGTGTCATATTTCATATAATCGTAATTTTTTGAGTCGTTTGACGATACTGTCAAAAAAATGTTTGTGTTGCCAACGGGATGAAAGTGAGATCCACTGGAAGAGGATCTGGAATATTGATCGCTGTCGATAGTTCGGGCAAACGTCCTAACGCCTAATCTAAGTCATGTTCATCCACTCGGCGTTGATGCGTATTGCTTCATACCTGGCGAGAAGCGGAGCAAACAATCGATGTTTTTTCAGAAGTCACACAATCTTTCACTACGTTTATTAGCTAATTGGATTCTTCAAGGTTCAAGTTCTGTGCTCGCGATAACCGCGACGTAAACGCCGGAATGCGTGAAAACACGTTTCGGATCGATTATTCGAGTATTCCGAAACACTTTTCGCACGAAGTAATTCATAAATTCGCCGTAAAGGAGCTCTTTTTAACCCGCGATTATGTGCTTCAACTTCAGCCAAGCAAACGGCTTGGATGTACCTTCGTGAAGGTTAGTAACCTCGAGCTGGCCGAGAAGATTGTTGAGCAACACGACAACAAGTACGAGTTCAACGTCGACGGGAAGTCCTACAAGTTACGAATAACGATGGAGGACGGAGCGGTTGATGTACAAATTTTCGAACTTCCCGAAGACGTCACCAACACACAAATCGCGTCTTCTCTCGATGACTACGGTGAGGTGTTAAAAGTTCGAGACCTCTTTTGGGATAATCGTTACGGAGCTTTTGAAGGAGTAAAGACTGGTGTGCGTATCGCTCGGATGGTGGTAAAGAAGAATATCCCCTCACTCGTAATCATCCAGGGGGAAGACACAGCGGTAGGTTACAAGGGACAGCGGCACACTTGCCTACATTGACACGAATTTGTACACATTGGCATCCCGTGTGTGCAAAACAAGAAGCTACTAGTACAGAAACTTACTGCGAACCTCTCATACGCGAACTTCACGAAAATGTCAGCCCAGCCGAAGAAGACAGTGCAGCAGCCCTAATTTTTCCATAGAAATCTTTATCTTAGCTAGTACAGACAGTAGACCAGTAGAGTAATAACTGATAACGATGATGACAATGTATCGATATTCATCAACTATACAGAAGTAATTCTTACATTTACTTACATTGTAACTGCAGCAGCCCTAATTTTTCCATAGAAATCCATATCTTAGCTAGTACAGGCAGTAGACCAGTTGAGTCATTGTAATGCCCCCGGCTGGCTATTTCAACATATTGCATCAGCCAGAAGAAACCGATCGAATTAATTGATTATGTACATAAGCGACGCGATCGCAGTGAATTCACGTAGGTAGTTATAGGTGGTAGTTAGTCTACCAGATATATATATATATATATATATATATATATATATATATATATATATATATATATATATATATATATATATATATATATATATATATATATATATAAGTATAGGTTTTTGTTAGTTACATAGATTGGAGTATAAAAGGGTCGGTTTTTGGTTTAAACAAGGCTTTTTTCCTTAATTTTACTGTAGAGTAATGCTCCTTGGGCGACCGGGTAACACCATAATCAAACTTGGACACCATTACTCAGACCAAAAACAGTAGTTAAGAAAAGAATAGTTCAAAGTGTTCATAAGAGTTAGGTCAGACACAAAGTTATGTGCTGTAGGAAAATTAGGGCATTAAAGTGGAGAAATTATTAGAAGAAATAAAAGAAAATCAAAAGGAATTTGTGCGGTCTATAAGTGCTTCGAAAGAACTACCCCTCTCGCCGCTCGGGCAACGCATAGTGGTGACAGTGAAAAAAAAAAGAACATTTGAAAAAATATACGGAACGCTATTCGAGAAGAGGTATTGTGCCGCGAGTGAATTTAAAATGAAGACAGTTATAATCAGGTGAGTCTACATTTTTTTTATATATTCAGTGGACAAATAAACGCACGGCAAGGCAGGTTTATGAACTCAGCAGTCTGTACATTGTCGGTACCAGTGATATTCGCGGTCATGTTAAAAATTTGAGTTTCTATTTCTTCACTTCGGTCAGGTTTGCGAACGTTAGAGTGAAAAAAAATTAGGATTTATTACGCGAGCAGATGTTAGAATAAAAGCGGTCAGGTACATAATTGACTGAGTGCATACGAAGTTCTGATCGTACTAATAATCAACGTCCGCGGCGGCATTTCGGTGCTAATGAAAGCACATAATATATAGATTGACAAAACGAGCAAACGCAGCAGACACAACCAGAGATGGCATTTCACCAGAGTTATACACGCTAGAGTCAGATTTTTGCCACACCGAGGTGCAAAAAACGAATCACCGCACAAAGAGGAAAGCACACTTCTTCTCAGTGTCGAATAGACAGCATTTGAGTGTGTGCTTGTGGTTAAAGCAGCTGGCGCGAGTGAAACACATTCTCTTCGCATGAATCGCTCACACGCGCTCTCGTCTAAATACACCCAAGTGACCACTGGCGCGTGATTGTGAGCGAACACTTCTGTGATCTTCAATTAATAGAGAGTAGATCTGGCCTTGCTATGAAAAATTTGCAACGAAAACCGAAAATTTTACGATAAATTGTTTTATTTAGCTGATTTTGCGTGTCCACGCTTCATCTACGAAAACCATACAGCAGTGTGCTCACCGGCGTGTACACCTCTGTGAAAGTATCTGCATCCACCTCAGAGAATTTATTAGCTAATGCTCTAGCACTTTGGTGCGATTCAGTGGAAGAGGTAAAAGGAAATAAACAAACGCACTCATGATGCGTGCACACTTACACAACAGTGGTGTATAAATGTGAAAGAGAAGAGCTCTCGTTGAAGTTGTCAGTGCGAGGGGAGAAATTTTGCTTGCTCTTCGTCACACAGAGGAGATAGACATCTCTGGACACAACCACGTACACATATCGACAATAATATCATTGGGTAGCTTTTGCACTTGACGCGCGCGCGAATGAAATGAAATAAAAAACAGACATATATCTGACTCTTATATTTGGCAACCGCTTATGCTTCGGCAATGATTGTTGGTTCATACTTTTGCTACCAACTATAACATAAGAAAAATATCGGAAAAAGTAGTTTTGCATTTTAATTTCAAAGTATCTTAAAGAGTACAAATAAATCTCAAATGAAACGGTAGAACGTTTTCTCGTACTAATTAAATATATTGAAACCCATTCACGAAGACGACATGTCATCCACGATTCAAAGTAACAACCTATGCACATATCCGGAATAGTGACAAAAAGCGCAAACAATGCATTTTAAACCACGCGCATAGCAGCGGTATGATGCATGATGATACATACAGTGTAAATAATAATAACAATAAAGGGTAATAACTTCGCGCGATCGACTTCGCGAACGATTGAAACATTACTAGCGCAGGTTAAATGCTCGTATGGTATGTAATACTAGGAAATTTGAAACTGTGTTGGCCATGGTCAAGATATTGCGGCCTACGATGATTTGTAGATGTTTGGAACATATCAAATTTGCTATGACTAACAAGTATTTCGAGATTCCAATCAAAATATTAAACTAATATAGATTGCATGAGTTGTAGCAAAATAATAAATTACATTTACATGTCAGTTTGGTATTCTATGCTGGTTAAAGTTGCACACGAGGCTAACATTTGTGTGTATGGTATATCATACGGTGTAATAATTTCGTGTAAAAAAAAGGCGGGTGAGTAATGTCAGAGACATAACTGCATGTCGTGAATACGAAAAAACTGACACGCTCCCATCACTTTTCCGAATATCAGTTAGTTGATTGATTGTATGAATTGTGCAAGCTTTCCTCTTTTTCACTAATAGAATTTGAAGCGATACACCTACATTAAAGTACAGATTAGTTACATTAAACAGCTACTATTCTACAACTATATATTCCAAACTTGAAACAATTCCTTTTTAATTTGCTAATATAGGAAGCTAGGTACGACAAATTTGTAGTTTATTTTTATTGAAGCTATGAAGTTCGAAGATATCTGATTCTTCTCGAAATTTCAGTACGAGACAATTGCAATGGCCTGGTCTGAAATGTATCTACGATCTTCGGTATGCAAGAGTGATTCTAATAATAATAATGATAGTAATAATAATAATACAGATTAACCTGTATATATGGCAACCCTGTTTCGCATGGCATATTTTCACACGACCCCATACTAGTATAAAGATGTGTTCAACATCATCGCTTTCGCTTTCGCATTGCCGTTCGTAATTGAATGTGTTAGTGACGGTACAAATCTGCTTTTCTACCTGTTTTCGGAGCCATCGTTCTGACGGTGTCTCGTACGTACAGAGTAGCTGCTTTAACTTAAATGACGCTATTTCTCACATCACATTTCCTTTTATACGTGCTAGTGGTAGCATGGTAGGACGTCCCCTTTGTTAGAATTCCTTTCCTATACGCAGAACGGGAAACAGTGAAACGATATAAAAGAGAGATTTAGCAGAGCGGCAGCCAGTAATACTGAATGGATCGTCGAGCTGTTAATAGCATATTGTGGAGGAACAATTAAGGGCAAGGCAAAGTCCCGCTCAAACCGTGCTGGTCTGAAGTGCCCAGTTGGCGGCAGAATCCATCGTTTGCCTCGGAAGGGGAACTACGCCGAGCGTGTCAGTGCTGGTGCATCGGTCTATCTAGCGGCAGTGATGGAGTACTTGGTTGCCGAAGTGTTGGAGTTGACCGGTAACGCTGCCCATGACAACGAAAACGAAAATCATCCCTCGCCATCTGCAGCTGGCCAGCCGTTGAAAACCCCGTCCTTTTCAGGATGACCACATCACTGTGATAAAGAAATATTTAGAATTGCTTTAAGTTTAGCCAGTTCTGATACGCCTGGAAAGTAGAATGCGCAAATCAAGTGGAAACATTTGTTCTAACAATTTTTGTTTTCGGCCGCATACTAAAGTACTCGCGACAAAAATACATATTGATCTGTGGCAACTCTGTTTCGCACGGCATATTTGTAAACTAGTATAAAGATGTGTTCAAAATCGTCACTTTCGCTTTCGCATTGCCGTTCGTAATTGAATGTGTTAGTGACGGTGCAAATTATTTTAACTCCCATCTTGATGAATCTTTTGGTAGGAAATATTGCGATCTGAGATGGTTCTCGTGCGAGTCTTGTTTCGGCAATGGGCCTTGCTGGACTTTTTGGCTGCCTTTTTCGGTTGCATTGTGCTGACGGTGTCTCGTGCATTCATATCGGAAAACAATGAGACGACAGGTCCTCGATGTTGCTGTCGTGTGTCTTGTTTCGAGAAGAGTTGCTCAGCAAATGATAGGAAAAGTGAACCATTCAACTTTTATATGGATGCTCTTGTATAGATACAGACATCTCGCGTTCTGATTGGCTGGTGCTGTCATGGGTTAAATCAAACAGGTTTTTCAATAGTGTACTATTGAAAAACTTCAATATTGTTGTAATACACGTTCAAGTTGAAGATTTTCGATTCTATTGGTAGTTAGATTATATAAATCCTTCTACAGATCACTGAGCTATGAGCTTTCAAAATACGAGAAAGGCAAACGCGCCATATGAATTATCCTCTTTGATACTCGTTTATACCAAACATTTCAGAAAAGTTTAATTGTCAACTATTTAAGAATATGTCAACTGAAAGTTTTATCATAAAATTGTGATAATATTTCCGATGGCATGTATCAAGAATTATGTTGATTCGTTAGATATAACAGGAGATATTCACGATCAAAAACTTATCACTCTCTCAGAGGGTAAATTTTGAAAAGGCGCCCCATAGTAAAGTAAGTCGTATTCACGATAAAAGATTTCTAACAGTGGTTTTGTGTTTCCCATAATTTTCAACACATAATACGATGGAGCTGATGTTATCAGTTCATTCGATTCAAATTTTAAAACCCCTGTGTTATAATGGATGTGGTAATACTAAAAGTACAGCGCAAAAATTGCAATTCCGGGCGAAAGTTGCTCGTGCAGAGCTTCTTATATTGCGATGTGTTATACAATGACCAGTAATTTAAAACTAGGTCAAGTTTGTTTACGATGATTATTCTTTTTGTATGTCGATCATGCCCACGGTCAAGATCGTAGTTTTTCACTGTTAAAGATAGGTAGACGACGAAAATCGTACTGGTGGGGGGGTAGTGAAAACAAAACTATTAGCAGCGCAAAGCGCTGCATATGTTAAAAATGATGCACGTAAAAACATACAACAGAGGTTTTACAAAGATACAAGAGTATAAAAATGAAATGAAGAGGTACTAGTTAAAAAGATAAAGCGGCATAGCGAATTAAAGTCACATTGACAATGGCGAACGAAAATAATATTGAAGGCGGTGGTGCCTATCGATTTCCGATGTTGGATGCAATACAATGTATACCAGAATTTCATGGTTCAGTTAATGAACTGGAACCATTTTTATGTCAAATAAGTTATTTTGCGGAGCAAATCCCGCAAGGTGCGAATGAAAAACCTTTAGCAAATGCGATACTTACGAAATTAAAAGGAAATGCCGCAACTTTTATCAATAGAATAAGAGCCAATACAATGAATGATGTATTCCAAAATTTGAGAGATCAATTTGCAGTAAAAGTTACAGTAGAAGAGATTCTTATCAGGATCGAAACTCTTGAACAAAAATATGGAGAATCTTTTGAAGAGTACGCTGAAAGAGCGCTACAAATAATGGAATTTATTGACGCTCAACAAGAGAATCAAGTCACGGAGGAAGTACAAAAATCCTTTGCAGAAAGAGCATTAACGATTCATTTTATAGCAGGATTATCGAATAAAAACTTAAAGCAACTAGCAAAAAATCACAGGCTTCTTAAGTTTCAAGAATTAATAGGATTCCTAAAAGAGGAGGCAAAAATCAGCTATATATTAACAAATATTGAAAATCGGCTGCTATCCTACCATGCAATTGATAAACCAAAACTCTGTCCAAGCAACAAATATAAATGTTATCCAGAGAGACAAATTGAAAATTCCCATAAATACAACCGGAATTCACACAACGAATTTTATCGTAACGACAGATGCTTGATCGAAGATAGCAATTTTGATAGTAAACACTTAAAATATAATGCAAAACAACTGTGGGTAAACTGCATGACATACAGTAATAGAAACATATTCCGAAAATATGATAATAATATCAGAAGCAGAAAGGTGCCTGATCAAAGGAGATATGGAGCATCTAGATATTCGAACGCAAATAATTTCAAGGAAAAACGTCCAGAAGGGATATGGGTTAAACTACATAACACAAAAGACTATGAATTTATGATGTTATTGAGATCGGCAACCAGACCTAATAACGAAATGAGCTTCCTAGTAGACACAGGAGCAAGTGGCAACATGATAAGTAGACGAAACGCAGAGTACATGGGGGCATATACAATTAATGGGAACGAAGTAATAGAATATTCTGGGGTAACAGGTACTGTTAGAAAAACATTAGGTACCGTAGAACTGAATTTTATCATCGCAGGAAGAATTTTCCAAACGAAGTTCGACGTAGTGGAGAATTTGACTCCAGGTGGTATTTTGGGAATGAGATTTATGAATAAGTATGTTCTTAGTATGCACAATGACCGAGGGTGGATATGCTTACGGAAAATACCTCTCACATTTGAACCAAAAACGGAATCGTATGAAACTCATCAGAAACAGGAGAACAGAGTCTCGGAATACGAGGCAGGTAACGAGGTCAAGGTACAGGAAAAATACCAAACAGAAGATCAAACCAATGTTAGTCTACAGGGTAGGCAATGTACAGAAACGACAAAAAATTACACGGGGCAATTGCAAGAAAATATGCAACCACATGAATTGTTGAAAATAAATTGTACTAGAAACAATCAATTGTTAGTGAGAATTGCTTCAGTAAATAGACCGAATAAAAAAATTAAATATATGCTCGATACTGGAGCCTTTTATAACGTGATGAGATGGGATACTGTTGCGAAAATAGGTGCAGAGGAAATAAACTATAAAGATAATTTATACATTGCAGGCTTTGATGGAACTCAATCACAGACTATTGGGTCAGTGAAAATCACGTTGATTATTGGATAAACTCAATACAGAGTTAGGTTTTACATAGTAAAAGATTTATGTGTTCCTGGAATCATTGGAGCAGAGTTTTTAAAGATATATACAATTTATGTCACTCAGAATTTCGAGTACATATGCCTAAGGGTACCAAACGAGTACATTAAAACAGAATATATTCCAATATCGGAAAAAGAAAATTTTAACAGAGCTGAGAATTATGGAACGCGTGCTGCAAATAACGATAAGGTCAACATTGAAATATCAAACCGAAATGAAAGAAACAAAGTAGTTTGTGATAGTAAACAAAAGCCAAAGATGTTGTCAAAAAGCGACAACAATTGTTACATAAATAAATCAACAAGTAGAGAGAGTACAATCAAGAAAAATATTAAAAATAATGTGGAGAATGACAAAAAAGAATTAATCATCGTAAATGCTGAAGCCATCGAGCGCGGTATATCGAAGCATGATAAACATGAAACAAACCAAAAAGTGAATAAAAATGAAAACATTAATGTTGTGCCTCATAACAACAATGAAATATACAACAACGACGATCGTTCAGATAGTATGCTTCCCTTTTTGTGGAACTAACATTGCTAATGAAAAAGAACAAGATTTGTTAAATAGATATTGCAACGAGGAAGATATATATTTACTTGATTTAGAATCAAACCAAGACCTGAGTTTAACGGAAAATAAAAGATACGGTCAAACAACTGGTCAGGACCGGACGGATTAAGTACTGGAAACATTAAATACAGATCACTTGAAAAGAGAAAACTTTGTAGGCATAGAGAGAATTATGGCAACGTATAGCGATGTCTTCTATTTGAAGGGGGATAAATTAACTATCACCGATGCAGCGGTACATGAAATTGAAACTACTTCAAATGTGCCTATCAATAAACGGCAATACAGATTTCCAGAAGCCACTAAAAAACATATTAATGAAGAAATTGAAGAAATGAGGAGGCAAGGTATCATAAGGCCTAGTAAGAGTCCGTGGAATGCACCAGTCTTATGTGTTCCTAAGAAGGACGATGAATTTGGAAACAAGAAATACAGAATTGTGGTTGACTTTAGGGCTCTAAATTTAGTAACAAAACCATTTGTATACCCAATTCCACTAATCGACGAGATTTTAGACAATCTCGGAAACAGTAAATATTTTTCCACTTTGGATTTAAAATCGGGATTTTATCAAGTACCCATTAACCCAAAAGATGCTGCCAAGACAGCGTTTTCAACTCCAAAAGGCCACTTTGAGTTCACAAGAATGCCTATGGGTTTACGAAATAGTCCATCCACTTTTCAGCGATTAATGAATACGGTTTTGTATGAAATAAAAGATGTGAAAGCTATAGTCTACCTGGACGACATAATTGTTTTTGGTTCAACTATTGAAGAACATAATGATAACTTGTGCAAAGTTTTAAGGGCATTGCGCCGACATAATTTAAAAGTCGAGCCAGGAAAATGTCAAATTTTAAAAACGGAAATAAAATACTTAGGTCATGCAATCGACAAGGAAGGCATCCGGCCTACTGAAGAAAACATTAAGGCAATTAAAGAAATGATAGCGCCCAGGTCGGTTAAAGGAGTCCGCTCATTTTTAGGGACAGTAAATTTTTATGGAAAATTTATACCACATATAGCAGAGAAACGTAAACCACTGAACGATCTCTTGCGAAAGAATGTGAAGTTTGTTTGGACAAACGAATGTCAAAAAGCCTTTGAGGAACTAAGAAACTTTTTAACTTCTGACACACTGTTAGTTAGACCGAACTATAAAGATACGTTCGTGATCACAACAGACGCTAGTGAGTACGCCCTTGGAGCAGTACTTTCTAATGAAAAATCAATTGAAAGACCAATAGCATACGCAAGCAGGGGCCTGGTAGGTGCCGAAAGAAGGTACCACACAATCGAAAAGGAACTATTGGCAATTGTATGGGCAGTAAACCGCTTCATACATTATACAGGGTGATTTTTTAAGAGCTTGAGAACTTTTTTAAACAATAAAACGCATAAAATTTGCAAAATCTCATCGGTTCTTTATTTTAAACGTTAGATTGGTACATGACATTTACCTTTTGAAGATAATTTCATTTAAATGTTGACCGCGGCTGCGTCTTAGGTGGTCCATTCGGAAAATCCGCTTTTTTATCGACAAATTTTGTTCAGCGATGAGGCTCATTTCTGGTTGAATGGCTACGTAAATAAGCAAAATTGCCGCATTTGGAGTGAAGAGCAACCAGAAGCCGTTCAAGAACTGCCCATGCATCCCGAAAAATGCACTGTTTGGTGTGGTTTGTACGCTGGTGGAATCATTGGACCGTATTTTTTCAAAAATGCTGTTGGACGCAACGTTACAGTGAACGGCGATCGCTATCGTTCGATGCTAACAAACTTTTTGTTGTCAAAAATGGAAGAACTGAACTTGGTTGACATGTGGTTTCAACAAGATGGCGCTACATGCCACACAGCTCGCGATTCTATGGCCATTTTGAGGGAAAACTTCGGAGAACAATTCATCTCAAGAAATGGACCGGTAAGTTGGCCACCAAGATCATGCGATTTGACGCCTTTAGACTATTTTTTGTGGGGCTACGTCAAGTCTAAAGTCTACAGAAATAAGCCAGTAACTATTCCAGCTTTGGAAGACAACATTTCCGAAGAAATTCGGGCTATTCCGGCCGAAATGCTCGAAAAAGTTGCCCAAAATTGGACTTTCCGAATGGACCACCTAAGACGCAGCCGCGGTCAACATTTAAATGAAATTATCTTCAAAAAGTAAATGTCATGTACCAATCTTACGTTTAAAATAAAGAACCGATGAGATTTTGCAAATTTTATGCGTTTTATTGTTTAAAAAAGTTCTCAAGCTCTTAAAAAATCACCCTTTATTTACAATCAAAAATTCATTGTCTATACTGATCATAGACCTCTCATTTCAATATGGCACTTAAAAGAAACTTCGCCAACCCTTACACGACTACGTCTAAAATTACAGGGACTCGAAATAGATATTCGCTACAAACAAGGTAAAGACAATGTTGTGGCAGACTTTTTGTCGAGACTACCCGAGCAGGCCGAGCCCTTACACCCTATATCAGTAGTCACTAGACAACAGAAACGTCAACAGCAGCAAGCGGAAAACAATGAACTTGCGGGGCGGAAAGACACGGAAAATAAAACAACTCCTTCAAAACAACTTAAAGATGAATCAGGCAGGTTTATGTTATTTAAAAATAAACAAAAAACAGAATGGAATCCGCACATGGACGGATTAGAAAACATCGATTTTGGATGGGACGAAAAAGAAGACTTAGGAACATCTTCTTATTTCGACGAATATGAAATATGCATAAATAGCAATGATATCAAATTTGATCTGCTGAAATTTTCAAAACAAAAAGCAAAAGAAAGCGATTTTGATGGTACTTTTGTAATAGTAAACAGTAGATCAGCATACAAAGAACTAGCCGAACTGGTAGATTTACCACACGGCTTAAAAGACTATTTGAATGGAAGAATATTCGCAATTCCTGAACATAAAATATGGGGACTAGTTTTAAATGGATCAAGTAAATCACTAACCGACACAAAAATTCTATTAGATGGGTTAGTAGATGGTTTCAGTAATTGTCCCGAAGACATGAGAGGTGCGAAAAACATTCAGATAATTTCCTACCAAAATATGCAGAAAATTCCCGAATCAAATGTATTGAGGTTCATCGCAGAGAAATTTGATAAAATGTTCACCCTATACGCACCAGAAAAAGACAGAATGTGGGTGCCAGAAAAAAATCGCGAAACTTTATTGAAAGAGTTCCACGATGCTCCTCTAGGCGGACATGTTGGAAGCAAACGGATGTTGAAAAGAATGAGTCCACTATTCCATTGGACTAATATGCGGAAGGATATCGAAAATTATATTAAACAATGTAGCTCGTGCCAGAAAAACAAAATCGGTCGAGCGAACAAAATTCCAATGAGAATTACCACGACATCGTCCGAACCGTTCGAGAAATTGTATATGGACATAGTGGTATTACCCGAGTCAGAATGGGGGAACAGATACGGACTTGTGATGCAAGACGATCTGACTAGATACCTAATTGTAGCACCGATGGAAAATCAAGAGAGTGCCACGGTTGCGCAAACTTTCGTGAATAATTATATTTGTAAATATGGAACACCCGCCGAATTGGTAACCGATAATGGAACCAATTTCGTTAGTTCTCTTATGAAAAATGTATGTAAAATTTTAAAAATTAAAAAAATTACTACGAGTGCATATCATCCACAAGCAAACTTGGTGGAACGATCGAATAGGGAACTGAAAACCTATTTAAGACAATTACTCCCATTCTTCAGTTTCGAATATAATACCACTGTAAATTCCTCAACGGGTTATACACCGTTTGAATTATTATACGGAAGACGGGCGAACATCCCAAACTCCGTCTACAAATACAACAATGATGGAATGTACTATGAAGACAACGTAAATGAAATGCGATCATCATTCAAGCGATTGCATCATCAAGCACAAGAAAATTTAATTAAATCAAAAAAAAACGTAAGGAGCTGTATGATAAAAACTCCAACGAATGGCAACCAATGTGGGGGGACTTAGTGTTAGTCAAAGCCAATCCCACCGGCGCAGGCCAAAAATTACAATCACTCTGGAGAGGTCCATATGAAGTAGTCGCTCTACCTAGTGAACAGACAACAACGATTAAAAATGGAAACAGGCTTGAGAAGATCCATAATAATCGCTTGAAAAGATATACCGAATGATTTATAAAAAAAAAATTCCACTCTATAGAGTCTTTAACTGAAAAGATAACCGTTAATACAATATAATAATAAACGAAATAATGGGATAAAGATCGTTTGTTTGTTAATCATGAAAAAGTGTAAGAAAAGAAAGACTTTTAAACCAAGTATGATATTTTGAAGCACAAAATCAAGATGAAATTCAAGTTAACAAATTATGAAAATCAATAGCGAAAAATATATTCGACAAAGCGATATTGTTTGAATATGCAACATAAAAGTATAGATAAATTAATGTAAAACGGACAAAAGTTATTTAAAGGTGTACGACTAGATATCAACACGAACAAAACATTAAATAATGATTCAGGGTTAAAAGTATCAAAGAAAAATCAACTTGGATGGATCTATGGATCACGAAAAAAAATATGTAGAAAAAAAAATTCCATGCATAAAAATCAGTCAGGATAACAATAAGAAGATAAAAATAAAAAAAAAATCACAAAAGAGAGAATTATGAGAAATATTTTTGCTTACAATGGAAAGCAAACTTATCGCAAGGGAAACAATATCAAGTAGTAGTAAAAGGATGCTGGGATATAACTAAAAGGGGATACTCAAACGGGTTTTTTTTTCATAGAGTTTATGGATTCAAAATAAAATGACATGATAAACATTAGGTCAGCACAAATATATTGATTCGTAGTTAGACATTAAACTAATATAATGAAAAATATAATTCAACAATGACGTGATGGAATTAGAATACGACACAACGTTAGAGGACAACAAAATGAGAAAGATATAAGAAACTAGTGGACATATTAACGAATACCAAAACGACGCTGGCCAGCATATAATTCCTATGTCATAAAGGTATTTTAGCAATTTCTTCAGAATGAGTGTGGAAACTAGTGTGTGTGGACAAGGGGAGCCGGACCCCAGAATGAAAAGAAAGTGCGCACTATTTTGAACGGAATGGCAATTTGTATTATTAAACAAAGCATCTGGATAGAGATGAAATCAAATTTTGTGATAATTCTCAATACTCAAACAAGACTTCGCGACAATCGTAATGAAACAAGAATATGAACCTGAAAATCGGATTTTACTTGAAACCTCAAATTATTTATGACAAGATAAATACAACACTCAACGAATCACGCAGGGTCGTATAAAGGAATAATACATAAATCAAATAAATAGGAAATTAATTAATGATACTAAAAAAAAACGTGTTGAAAGGATGAAGAGAAATACAATTCATTATCATAAATCACTTTACAATGTATACTAACATATATATCTGATTTATTCACAATTTTTGTTCAAATTAATCTAAAAGACAAATCTAAGTATGTTTTTAGAACAATATAGACCGCCGAAAACACATCTCAGTAAGTAAGGGGGAATCAGTCGGTGTTGAACAGTCGTTCGCACCGCACGCGTATAGCTCTTGGCTCCTGGAATTTTTTTTTTCTGGCTACCTAGAGTTTCATTGATTCAAGGCTTCAGTCTTTTTCAAGGCTACCTGAATCACTAACTAAGTGACTAAGTGATACAAAGAGTGATATTAGAGTGACTAAGTGATACAAAGAGTGATATTAGAGTGACTAAGAAATTAATCAGCCTTTTTTAAGGCTAGCTAGGAGTCTAATCGAAGACTAATTTAGCCTAGTTAATTTAATTTAAAATTTCATTAATTTCAAAAATGCCTGCGTCCAACCGGAAAGGCAACAAGCCTAAGGCTAAAAATAATTCAATACGGAATAAATCACAATCCGTTATTCAACATTTTTCTAATAACATTCACGATCTTATAGAATCTGAATGTAAAAATAAAAGACAACGGACGGATTTCCCTACCGTTGATCCTATGCCGTCTAACAATATTTACGAGATTCTTCCTGAATCCGATTGTAGCGACATAGAAGAAAATTCTTCAAAAATTCCCAAAATGGACGCTTGTCGTTCTGGGAAGAAACATCAATCTATGCCACCAGTGACGGTGATGATTTCCGACTTCAAAGCATTCCGTACTGAGCTTTCTACTTTTCTCCCGGAAGTAAAAGTCTCATTTCAAATCGGACGAAGAGGAGAATGTCGAGTCTTGGTGGATGGATTGGAAGATTACGAACGTCTTATTCGATATTTGTCCGAAAAACTTCATAAATTTTATTCATATGATATAAAATCAGACAGACCCTTCAAGGCTGTCTTGAAAGGATTATCAAATGATCAAAGTATTGATGAAATTAAAAATGAACTAAAAGAATTGCTTGGTTTTGCCCCTTCCCAAGTAATACTTATGAAAAAAAGAGCGAATGGTACTTCTAAACCACGCTCTGGAATTTCCCATGAACTTTACCTAATACACTTCAATCGAAGTGATGTAAACAATTTGAAAACTTTAGAAAAAGTACGTTTCATTTCCCACATTAAAATTCATTGGGAACATTATAAACGGCATAATCGTATTGCAAACTTAACGCAATGTCGTCGTTGCCAAGGCTTCGGTCATGGAACCAAAAATTGTCATATGGATATACGGTGTTTGAATTGTGGTAAATCGCATTCGAAAGACGCTTGTCCAATGAATGAAACCACTGATGAATTTTCATGTTCAAATTGCAATGGAAATCATAAATCCAATTATTTGAAATGTCCTGTCAGGGAAAAAATTTTAAACGCTCGTTCGCTTAGACAACAAGTCAAATCAACGACCTTAAATTTACAGAACATACCTGAAAATTCTTCTAAGGCACCTGCCAATTCGTCTTCTAACGAAAACAATTTATTGACAGGTAGATCGACCTCGTCATCATCTTCTTCTAATTTCACTTATGCTGGTATATTAGGTAGAAATCTATCTCCTATTTCTTCTAATGTAAATAATCAAAACACAGGACCGCCTTGCAGTTCTTCTTCTAACGAAAACAATTTAATAATAGGTAGACCGGCCAAATCATCTTCTTCTAATGGCAGTCTACCTACAAATATTCCTTCAATGCCATTCGCTTCTTTAAATGAAGTCGATTTAGGCGATATAACTGAAAATAAAATGATCTACCTACAAGATCAACTTTTTCAAATGATCATCCAAATGAATTCGACTTCATCACTTTTTGAAGCATTTCAAATCGGATGGAAATTTGCAAATAATATTATAATGAATTTAAAATTTAACAGTGATGTTAAATAATTATTTGAATATTTTAAATTGGAATGCTCGATCTTTGAAATCGAGTGAAGATGAATTTTATAATTTTCTCAAAGTTCACAAAATTCATATTGCCATTGTGACAGAAACTTTTCTTAAACCAAATGTAAAATTGAAAAGTAATCCACATTATGTGGTTCATCGATTTGACAGGTTTACTGGAATTGGTGGTGGAGTTGCCATTTTTGTCCAACGGCAAATTAAACATCGAATTTTACCTTCTTTCAATACTAAAGTTATTGAAAGCTTGGGAATCGAAGTTGAAACCATTCATGGAATTTATTTCATCGCTGGAGCATATTTGCCATTCCAATGCACCGGCGAACAATTAAATTTCTTTAAAGGCGATTTGCAAAAACTTACAAGATATCGATCGAAATTTTTCGTAATAGGGGACTTAAATGCTAAGCATGTCCAGTGGAATTGTAGGCAAAATAACAGTAATGGTAAAATACTTCATAATCAACTCTCAGCTGGTTACTTTACAGTTCTTCATCCCAGTAATCCTACTTGTTTCTCTTCCGTGAAAAACCCGTCTACAATTGATCTGGTTCTAACAGATCAAAGTCACATTTGTAGTGAACCGATTACTCATGCTGATTTTGACTCAGATCATCTTCCAGTAACATTCAGACTTTCCAACGAAGCTATAATTAATCCAATTAGTTCTATTTTCAACTATCATAGAGCTAATTGGTTGAATTACAGATCTCACATTGAAAATCATGTGGATCATGAAACTATTTTAGAAAATTCTGCGGACATCGACACAGCAATTGATAATTTGAATCATTATATTATCGAAGCTAGAAATCTTTCAGTTCCCAAAGCTCAAACTAAATTAAATTCTCCTATCATCGATGACAATCTTCAACTGCTCATTCGGTTGAAGAATGTTCGTCGACGACAATATCAACGTTCTCGTGATCCTGCTATGAAAAACATAGTTAAGGATTTACAAAAAGAAATTAAACATAGATTTACTCTTTTGCGAAATGAAAATTTCGCTAAAGAAGTTGAACAAATTAAACCATATTCTAAACCTTTCTGGAAACTTTCTAAGGTTCTTAAGAAACCTCAGAAACCTATTCCTGCTCTCAAGGAAGGAAATCAAATACTTCTTACAAATGGCGAAAAAGCTCAAAAACTTGCTCAGCAGTTCGAGAGTGTCCACAATTTTAATTTGAACGTTGTGAGTCCTATTGAAAATGAAGTCTCACTGAAATATGATCATATTTCAACTCAAGTGTTATCACACGATGACATTATTGAGACGAATTTTGATGAAATTAAATCAATTATTAGAAAACTTAAAAACATGAAGGCTCCTGGTAATGATGGAATTTTTAATATTCTTATTAAAAATCTTCCCGATGTTGCCTTGAGACTCCTGGTTAAAATTTTCAACAAGTGTTTTTCATTAGCTTACTTCCCAAAAAGATGGAAAAACGCTAAAGTAATTCCTATCCTAAAACATGATAAAAACCCAGCAGAAACATCAAGTTATCGCCCAATTAGCTTACTTTCTTCTATCAGTAAACTTTTTGAAAAAATTATCTTGTTAAGAATGATGACTCATATAAATGAGAATTCAATTTTTTTACCAGAGCAGTTTGGATTTCGTCATGAACATTCAACTACTCATCAACTTGTCAGAGTAACGAACATGATAAAAGCAAATAAATCTTCTGGGTTATCCACTGGAGTTGCTCTTCTAGACATAGAAAAAGCATTCGACAGTGTTTGGCACAAAGGTTTAATAGCAAAAATGTCTGATTTCCAGTTTCCTATTTATTTGATCAAAATGATTCAAAATTATTTAACTGATCGTACTCTTCAGGTTAGCTATCAGAATTGTAAATCTGAATTGCTACCCGTACGAGCCGGTGTTCCGCAGGGTTCGAGTGTAGCTCCAATCTTGTATAATATTTTCACTTCTGATCTTCCAAATCTACCCGTTGGTTGTCAGAAATCGCTATTCTGTGACGACACAAGTCTGTTAGCCACAGGTAGAAATCTAAGAGTGATCTGCAGTCGCCTACAAAGAAGTTTAAATATTTTCAGTGATTATCTGTCAAAATGGAAAATTAAACCAAATGCAGCAAAAACGCAATTAATTATCTTTCCTCACAAGCCAAGAGCTTCTTTTCTTAAACCAAACAATAATCACATTCTCAAATTGAATGGCTTGGAATTGACATGGTCTGATCAAGCTAAATACTTAGGTTTAACGTATGACAAAAAACTCACTTTCAAGGATCACATTGAAGGAATCCAGGCAAAGTGTAATAAATATATTAAATGTTTATATCCTCTTATAAACAGAAATTCTAAGCTCTGTCTAAAAAACAAATTGTTAATTTATAAACAAATTTTCAGACCAGCCATGCTTTATGCGGTACCAATTTGGTCAAGCTGTTGTTCCACCAGGAAGAAAACGCTTCAAAGGATTCAGAATAAAATTCTGAAAATGATTCTGAAGCGTCCTCCCTGGTTTAGTACAAATGAGTTACACAGACTCACAAATATAGAACCATTAGATGTAATGTCACATAATATTATAAGCAAATTCCGACAAAAATCGATGCAATCTTCAATTGAATCGATTCGCTCTCTGTATTAGTTAGTAAGTTAGTATATAAGTTCCTTTTCCCCATTACACAATACAAGTAGGTTTAGAATTTTCCCTACACAAAAATCTCAGAATTGCGGAAGCAAATGATGTCTTCATGGTAATAACCAAATCATATATATATAACAGGGCTGAAAAGTCACCACTTGAGGCTGAACACCCAATTTAAATCTTAATAATTTAATTTTAACTCATATTCCAATAAATAGTTATTTAAAAAAAAATAAAAAAAAAAAAAAAAAAGTAAGGGGGAATAGTTGCGGCATTGAACTGACCATTCGACCTGGATGAAAAAGTAACCAAGCAGAAAGAAGGAAGAAAGCAATTACCAGAGGCAAATAAAGGTAAAACAAAGTCGATGGATAGAGATGAGCAAAATGTAAGCAGCATTCATGGTAAGATAAGCTTAAATATTCGGCATGTAAAGTGAGTTGCAGGGAATACAAAAAAAAACACAGACATATTTATAAGACAAAGGTTCATAATAACCAGCAACAAGCATTCGCATGCCGCAACTTTAAAAAAAAAATTATTTCCACAGACAGACGTATTGTCGGCAGATGGGTACTTCAACGAAAGGACGGGTACCTCAACGGAAATTCAGTCGAGATAAATTATAGACGAATAAATATATCGACAGATACACTTAATTGCATTAAAGTTAAAGGAAAGCTAATAGTATGTTGATTGCCAAAGATAGATTAGATAGATTTCTTTATGAGTTCCAAAAATAACTATACAATACGGAAAGATAAGAAAAACGAGCAATATAATCAGAGAAAAAAGGTGGGTGTGTAATGTCAGAGACATAACTGGATGTCGTGAATACGAAAACAACTGACATGTTCCTTAACGCCTCCGAATATCAATTAGTTGATCAATTGTATGAATTATGCAAGCATTCTCCTTTTTCACATTTCTAGCAAAAACAAAGTAAGCTTCACTTGATCTCGATTACTGTGAATTTCACACAGCGAAAAGTGCACAAATCTAACCAAACTGGTTTAGATTTGCCTTAAACTGAGGATATTTACCTTAGACTTGAGAAAAACAATTCCTAACAGTTCTTTAGAAAACTTTTAGAGCCATTAGAACGGCTGATTTTGTGTGATGCTCTCCACCGTTGTTTTTTCACCAATGGAAATAACTGGCAGCTGTGACGTAATCGCTCTTGTCGGTAGCGAAACTAGCTTTGCAAACGACACAAAATACATCTGCTCGCAGTGGCGATAGAATCCAAACTGATTCAATTTTTGCTAGGAGACTTCTTTTTACGTGATTTCGTTTGTAGCTTTTTCACTAATGGGCGGTCCTAACAGCTATAAAAATAGCCGCATACAGAATTTTAATGTCGATTATTTTCTTTCGGATTCGCATAATTTATTGATAGAAAATATCTATATGCTGTTGAGATTCGTTTCTAGCATTCAGAAGGACCAAATTTAGGAACTCACTGCGATATTCACCACAGTACTATTGAAATACTTCAATGCTTTTGCTATACACGTTTAAGTTGAAAAAAAATCGATTCTAATGGTAGTTAGATTATATAAATCCCTTCACAGATCATTGAGCTATGAGCTTTAAAAATACGAGAAAGGCAAACGCGCCTTATGAATTATCCTCTTTGATACTCGTTTATACCAAACAATTCAGGAAAGTTTAGTTTTGAATTATTTGAGATTATGTCACACAACTGAAAATTTTATCATAAAATTGTGATCATATTCCCGATGGCATGTAGCAAAAATCATCTTGATTCGTTAGATACAACAAGAGATATTCACGATCAAAAACTTATCACTCTCTCAGAGGGTAAATTTTGAAAAGGCACCCCATAGTAAAGTAAGTCGTATTCACGACAAAAAAGGAACCAAAAATTATTAATATTTTGTAACGGCAATCTTAGGGATAAAAAGTTTTACATTTCGATAACATAACCTGTTAAGTTACTACCCGCGCGATCAACTTGATGTTATCATCAAGCTCAGTAAGTAAGGCGGCATGCAGCAGCCCTAATTTTTCCATAGAAATCTTGATCTTAGCTAGTACAGACAGTAGACCAGTAGAGTAATAACTGATAACGATGATGACAATGTATCGATATTCATCAACTATACAGAAGTAATTCTTACATATACTTACATTGTAACTGCAGCAGCCCTAATTTTTCCATAGAAATCCATATCTTAGCTAGTACAGGCAGTAGACCAGTTGAGTCATTGTAATGCCCCCGGCTGGCTATTTCAACATATTGCATCAGCCAGAAGAAACCGATCGAATTAATTGATTATGTACATAAGCGACGCGATCGCAGTGAATTCACGTAGGTAGGTAGTTATAGGTGGTAGTTAGTCTACCAGATATATATATATATATATATATATATATATATATATATATATATATATATATATATATATATATATATATATATATATATATATATATATATATATATATATATATATATAAGTATAGGTTTTTGTTAGTTACATAGATTGGAGTATAAAAGGGTCGGTTTTTGGTTTAAACAAGGCTTTTTTCCTTAATTTTACTGTAGAGTAATGCTCCTTGGGCGACCGGGTAACACCGTAATCAAACTTGGACACCATTACTCAGACCAAAAACAGTAGTTAAGAAAAGAATAGTTCAAAGTGTTCATAAGAGTTAGGTCAGACACAAAGTTATGTGCTGTAGGAAAATTAGGGCATTAAAGTGAAAAAATTATTAGAAGAAATAAAAGAAAATCAAAAGGAATTTGTGCGGTCTATAAGTGCTTCGAAAGAACTACCCCTCTCGCCGCTCGGGCAACGCAACAGCAACGATGAAAAAACCACCGCAATGCAATGAAATGTTGATGAACTTCGTCAGCGTTAACATTGGAACCATCAATATAAACACGACAACCAACGAAACAAAACTGAGCGCTCTTCGCACTTTCGTCCGATCGATGGATCTCGATATCGTCTACTTACAAGAAGTTGAAAACGAAACACTAACATTACCCGGCTACAAGTGTCGTGCAACGTGGACCATGCGAGGAGAGAAACTGCATTGCTCTCAAAGAACACTTAAAATTCTCTCGTGTGGAAAAAACCTGGACGGAAGATTAATCGCAATGCGTGTAAACAATGTTACACTGTGTAATGTATATGCTACATCTGGTACTGCTCTACGAACGTTTCTTCAAAACAACTGTCGCTTACTACCTCCGTCATCGGACAGAACACACGATCTTCGGTGGCGATTTCAACTGCGTGCTGGCCTGCGGAATCACCTGAGAGCAACCGCTACTCACGTTTGCCGCTTCTCCGATCACAAAGCTGTTACCACAAGATATTGCCTTCCTTTCACCGACAGACCTCATGGTACCTGATTTTGGTCACTTCACCCGCATCTTTAGACTGCTGAAAATATTAACGAGTTCCAAATATGGTGGCAATATTGGACTCGTCAGCGCCGTTACTACCGTACTTGGATGGACTGGTGGTTGACCTGCGCAAAACCAAAAATAAAGTCCTTTCATCGCTGGAAATCAGAGCTCGCCTTCGATGATTTCTATCGGGAGCAACAGCGTCTATTCGGTTTACTACGACAAGCGTATGACGGATATCAAAACAACCCGGGTATGCCTATCGTATCAACCGAATAAAAGCAGAAATGCTCTCTCACCAACGGCGTTTCTTTGAAATGTTTATTCGGATCAACGAGACATTCGTAGCAAACCAACCCCTTTCTACCTACCCGCTGGGTGAGGAAAAGAACCACTATCGAGCGCCTGAAGAACGAACGAGACGAAGTCATCGAAGACTCCGGTGCCATCCAGGATCATATGGTGCAATACTTCACCGATCTTTACGCACGTGAGTATGTAGAGGAAGTAGAAGGGGGCCCTTTCAGTGCCAGCAAGTTATACCCGAGCAGGATCCCATTAATGAGTCCTGCATGAACGAAATCACCACAAGCGAAATACTATCTACTATTCGTAGTAGTGCTTCGAAAAAATCACCCGGAAACGATGGACTTGTGGTTGACTGGGTACGCAACCGAACCTACAATAAAAATACTTGGCATCGTCTTCACAAACTCACTGCGACAAATGGTGGAGCTCAATTGGGATGCAATTGTGACAACTTTTGCACGTCAAATTTGGTTTCACTCGATACGTTATTTAAAGTTGCATCAGAAAGTAACACTTCTTAACATGTTCATTTCGTCTAAGATGTGGTTCGTGGCAACGAATTTGTACCCAATATCGGCTCACGTTGCAAAACCTACGGCCACCATGAGAACCTACCTCTTTCGTGGTGCATGTGCTACTGTGCCGATGCAGCAATTGGTACGGAGTAAAAAAGAGGGCTTATAATCTTTGTAGGGAAACTTATAATCTTTTACAGCTACATCTTTCGTCAATAGTTGGTAGACTACACACATACCAGAGCGGTGAATTGCTACGACCATCATTAGTGGATAGCACAAACTACGCGGACACATATATTGAAGACTTTGTTAAGCTACATCAACTTTATTGAAGAATGCAGCGGCGCAGTAGATATAAACGCATTACGTTTTAATTTTAGTATCCCGATATAGTTATTTTATCTTTTTTTTTAATTGAGATATAACGGAGATATGACAGCACCGTTTGTTTCATAGTTGGTGCGACGTAGAGATAGTCGAAGAAAGGCGTTGTTACGGAGAGCACGGGGATGAACATTGATATTAACCTCACGGAGCAAAGCGGGGCAGTCAATCCTATCATTCAAAATATCAGCTATCATCAAAGCACGCGACAGCTCTCGTCGTACTTGTAGTGTGTCAAGACCAATCAGCATCCTCTATCTTAAAAATCATACCAGATTACCTTGGTTTGGGTCTCCTCACATTGTTCCATACGGGGCAATGAGAAGGCGGACTCACTACCCAAGGTGGGCGCACTAGAAGGTGACATTTATGAAAGATCAATTTGCTTCAATGAATTTTTCAGTTGTTGTCGTCAGAAAACTTTAGTCAGCTGGCAATATACTTTGAATAGTGGAACTCTGGGACGATGGTTACACTCAATAATTCCACAGGTATCGACGAAAGCTTGGTTCCAGGGGTTAGACGTGAGCCGAGACTTTATTCGTGTAATGTCAAGGCTTATGTCTAAACATTATATGTTCAGCGCGCATCTCCGTCGTGTGGGGCTCGCCGAGAGTGGTGTTTGCGTTTACGGTGAGGGTTATCATGACATTGAGCATGTTGTTTGGATGTGTGTCCGAAGTATACCACTCTTCGCACCAGTCCGCGACGTCTTGGCAACTCGGAATCTTCCTTATATGACTCTCATCTATAACTTCTTGAAAACTATCAATGCTCAAATTTAGTGCTGTCCCTATCTCTATCTCGTCTACAGCTCTATCGCACTCTTCTTTACGCTGCTGAAAGCATGGCCTGTATAAACGATGATTCGGAGCATGTACCTGCCTTAAACTGACTGAGTTGCTGGAAGCTACCCAAAAACGTCACACCAACAAAGCATCCCAATTCAGAATAATCTCTTCATTGCTACAAAGTGAAGAACATGAAGATTCATCGAACGCAAAGTGTGTCTAAAAGATGTATGACACAAACAAATGATGTATTTAAATTTCAATTCAATACTGTGTGGGTCCCACCCTCCCTATGTCCCCTTACTAACTCTAGGGGAATATGCCGCCCCGTAATACGGCATCCCTTTCTCTCTCCCTAAAAACCAGACAATCGGCCACGTTAAGCTAAAGAAAATGAGCCCTATAAAATTTTATTTGAAAAAAAAAGATCAATCAGCAATCCGCGACTTTCATAGCTCGGTAGATGATGTGGATTATTCCAAGGTAATCGTCGAAGAACAAAACGTACGAATCAATGTTATATAGATTCCATTCTAGGAGCTCCATTGAGGTAAAGAGGGTTCCAGACTACTGAGCAATATTCCAAAGTAAAACGAACGAGTGTACAGTATAGAGTCTTCAGGCAATAAATAAATTGCCTGAAGCTTTCGCAACAATGTAGTTAATGTGATGTTTAAATGATAACTGCTCATCGAGAAAAACACCAAGATCTTTGACGCATGTCGATCTACTAATCATGAATCCTTCAAGATAATATTCGAATTTGAACGGTAACTTTTTCCTTGTGAACGTAATGATTGAGCACTTTTCGGGATTCACTATCATATGATTGGTTTTGCACCAATTCGCAAAGATTTCCAATTGCCGTTGAAGGAATGCCGCATCTTCTGAGCTGCGGATGGTATTATAGATCTTGAGATCATCAGCGAAAGAAACTCGTGGTCCTTCCAGACAAAGATTTACATCATTGAGGTACAGTAAGGAAATCAAAGGGCCAAGATGACTCCCCTGTGGAATTCCAGACGTTCCAACAAATTCTTCGGAAAAACAATCATCGATTCTGATAGTAAGACGTCGATTGCTGCGATATGATTGTATCCATTGAATGACGTTTGCACCAAAGCCGAGTCGATTTAATTTTGCAATTGTGATGTCATGATTTTTTTTATCGAAAGCAGAAGAGAGATCTGTTTAGATAACGTCCGTCTGCAACCCGTCTGACATAGCGTTTGTTATGGAAGATGTAAAAGATACGAAGTTGGTAGCTGTTGAACGCTTCGGCATAAACCCGTGTTGAGTATCATCAATGTACGGCTTGCAATGGTTAAAAATTTGAGTCAGCATGACTTTTTCGAACAATTTAGGAATTGCGCTGAGAGAAGTGATACCGCGGTAATTGTTCATATCGCTTTTGTCGCCTTTCTAGTAAACCTTGCCTTTCTTGTCAGAGCAGCTCTTTTTGATGTTTTCAGACGTTTGAATTCAGCGGTTAGTTACGGCGGATATTTGGAATGTCGGACGGATCGTTTCGGAACAAAGTAATCAATCGCGTAGAAGTACATTGGAAAAGGTCTGTACAGCTGCGTTAACATCATCATTGTCGAGAATATCATCCCAATCCTCTATTAAAATTATAGCTGATGATGCTGGAGGGGGCGCTGTCATGAGGTAAACGTTTAGTCTCGAGTACGATGTGTAGCGGAGGATGATGTCGAACACATTTCACTAGAGGAGACGGTGCAACGCAAATGTTGGGTGCGATATCGGTTTTACTGGAGACGCAAAGGTCGAGCATTCGGCCATTCTCATTAACGATGTGGTTGAATTGCCGCAGCAAGTTGAGATTATAACCATCGAGCAAGGTAGTGATGCTAACGTGAAATACTGAAAGAGCGGCATCAACAAATAAAAATCCATCAGAAGTGGCACACCAATTCAAACTAGGGCTTTAACTTTCCTCCAACAACTAGGATTTCGTCGATGGGCAGCGCTTGATTGGATGCAATTTCATGCAATGACTCGATATGTGCCGTAATCAGCGGCACATCACATCGATCCGGAGGAATGTAAATCACGCAAATGAAAAGCGAGAAATCAGCCAGTTGAACACGAACCCACACCTGCTCGACACAACGTCCCGGTGTGCTCTCAACCAACCTCAACGTTGAGCTTTTAAACGACGGTGAACCGCGATGAGCACTCCACCTCCTATGCTCTTTGAACTGTCATGGGAGCAGCGTTCGGTACGGAAAATTTCATAATTTGACCCATATCCCAGGACGGATATCGTATTTTCGTTGAGCAATGTTTCCGAAAGAGCAATGATGTCGTAACAATCATCCGCGCATACCTATCGGTAATCGTCAATGCATGTTTTAACGCCACCTACATTTTGGTAGTAAACATATGTAGGCTCCCGGCCGAGCGGTGGCGGGTGGCAGAATAACGAAGATGACGTTTCTTTTAGTTCTATGCGGAGTAATACCACGAAATTCACCTTTTTTCTGAGTTTATAGTTTATCTTTTTATGCTTTTCACTTAACAGCTACTTATTCTCAATAGTGCAGGATTAGGCTGTTTTGGGAGTTCTTTCCCACAATCTAACAAAAGCCACTAACGATTGTTAATAAGGCTAACACTTCACGCAGTCTCACTAAGTTCGGCATATCATTAAGTTTACACACATATGAACGTATGTCCTACTGCAGTACAATCTAGTGCATACTCCACTAGTTTGAAAATCTATTCCCAACACTTCATGGTGATCTCAAACACTACACATGAATCTGTTAAATCTCTATTCATTACAGCAATTTTCACTTCTTTAGATGCCTTCCGAAAACATTATTTCTTGCTTGATTTTGAGGTCACTTGATACTTGACCCTCACAATGCACACTATGCATACTCCTACGGCTTACTGTATTACACTCCGAACTAGACTTAACTTTTCACTTAATTCTTCAGAAATTGCGTCTGGTCTGTGCTGAACCGAGCTGAACTCTACTTTTCACTTAATTCTTCAGAAATTGCGTCTGGTCTGTGCTGAACCGAGCTGGACTCTACTTTTCACTTAATTCTTCAGAAATTGCGTCTGGTCTGAGCTGAACCGAGCTGGACTCTACTTTTCACTTAATTCTTCAGAAATTGCGTCTGGTCTGTGCTGAACCGAGCTGAACTCTACTGAACTGAACTCTACTTTTCACTTAATTCTTCAGAAATTGAGTCTGGTCTGAGCTGAACCGAGCTGAACTCTACTTTTCACTTAATTCTTCAGAAATTGAGTCTGGTCTGAGCTGAACCGAGCTGAACTCTACTTTTCACTTAATTCTTCAGAAATTGCGTCTGGTCTGAGCTGAACCGCGCTGAACTCTAACTTTTCACTTAATTCTTCAGCAATTACGTCTGGTCTGAGCTGAACCGAGCTGGGCTCTACTGAACTGAACTCTGATTTTTTTCCGACTAGTGGTTTTTATGTTCCTAACATTTCACTAGCTGTTCGGCCTAAACCCGAGACCATCGTGAACGTTACCGCGGTTGTCCGTGAAATTTCTTTGTTTACGCAGAGCACCTCAGTGTCGCGTAAACAAAAAACACCTCAGCAACCCCGAGCACATTCCAAGAGCGCGTAAACAAAAACTGCTGCGCCAATGCAAACCAGCAAATTTGCTAAGGACGCTGCATGCCCCCTTACTTACTGAGCTTGATGATACCTTAAGGGTTAGCATCAAGTCGATTGTGATGGTATCGGACTTAGGCGCGAGGATATGGGTACTAAAAAATTTTGTATAGTTTTCATAACTTAATGATAATCTTGGATTGTAAATTTTAGCTCGGCTTATTGACTTTGTGGACAGAAAAATATTCCGATTTTATCTAGTCAGCTGTTATCATCCTCAATTGAAGTATCCTGAAACGGATTGCTTAGGTGTTTTTGATTTCATGTGTTTTCGTTTTGCTCTGTATTTTATTATTCCTTTTGTTTAATAAGGCTAGTATACAATATGCGTTTTTAGTTTTGCTGGGACCAATAAAACGTACAAAGGTTATTTGAAAGTTTAGTATGCTATAATTATAATTTTGAGATACATACACGGCTTGGTTTTCTCCACTAATAAGTAAAATTTCTAAACAGTCTGATCGGTACTCTAGAAGAAGAAGTTCTCTTTACTTCGTATTATGGGGGGGGGGGGCGGTGACTATTTCGATGGTTGGACGTAGAAATAGGATACACGTACGCAAGAGCGGTTCGAAACACAAATTGGGAGAACGACTTGCCGTCAAGAGTGGTTTGGAAGACCCCTTCCACGGGCGTATCAGGGGCTTCCATGAAACAGATTTCAGTGCGTTTCAGTGCAACATCTGTTTGTGCGGTACGCTCGACACTAGAGCAAGACGGCAGCAGATTAGGTACCGGAGGATGACAACTGGAAATGCGAAGCGGGTCAACACTGGAAAGCGGCTCATCGTAACTATACTTGCCATTAAGTGATGTTCGGAAGATTCTCTCACCACACTCGCACACAGGACCGGGACGACTGGAATACGCTTACTAGAATAGCTCTACTGTGGCGAGGGACTTGAGAACTTCCACAGCAGCAACTACACCGCGTCCCAGTAAACTCTCCTCATCGGACGATCACAAACCGTTTGTTATTCTAGGTGGTGTTCGCAACAACGATATCGATGGAGAAGTACCGGGCACAATTTCTGCGGCTGTGGCATCATCGGGAGTTGGCGGTAGGACACTGATTGGCGGGCACTAAATGTTCTGGTTGCGATTGTTCTCAAACTCGCGGAAAAGTACACCTTGGGGCCACGAATCTGGATCAAGTTCAGCGTCGCGAAATGTAGGAAGCAGCCCGATTTTGAAAGAAACGAAATTCAGGCTATTGACGTTGATCCCTTTTTTCATCAATAGTACAACCTTAACCTCGTCTTTACAATTGAGACCGTCTCTAGTGATCTGTTCTACCATTTCTTCGGTAACGCTAGGATGAAACCGGGACAAACAAATCCACACTAAACGGGAGGTGATGAAACCGTTTGAATGTTGCAGTTATCAACGTGTTTCCGCCTAGAAAATAAAGAATTGGCGGGCTCGTATCCGTCTTCGCGACGACGCTTAGCAGTGGGATGAGATAAATCAGTGTTTGTAACACTCTTATTGATTTTTCGCCCCGGTGTCGAAACAGATACTTTGCGGGTAAGACGAGATATTTGGCTATTTTTCGAAATTTCGACCTTCACCTCAGCACACACCGATTCCATTCTCACGGAAATCGCCGAAATCGCACATCCAACAGAAGATATATACTCCCGGAAACGAGCGAGTTTCATCAATTTTCAGCACTGATCACACATTCAATAAGCTACAATCAGCAATACGGAAACGAGTATGACGAGGTGTTTGCTTTGTCGTCCGTCAGACTACTTTTAGAGTTTTGATGTCTGTCGCAGCTAAGCGAAGAATGGTCGTGAGGCAGTTTGATATTGAAACGGCGTTCCTAAACAATGACCTTGAGAAGGAGTTGTTCATGAGCCAGCCTACAGGGTTCGTCATGAAAGGTGCTGAAAGCAGGGTCTGTCGTTTAAAGCGAAACCTATACGGATTCAAGCAAAGTGCTCGTTCATGGAACAACAAGATTCATTAGGTATTAGAGAACGATAATTTCAAAAGAAGCGAGCCCGATCCGTGTTTGTACAGTAAAGAAGTAAAAGGAAAGCGGTGTGACATCCTGGTTTATGTAGATAATCTAATCATTGCCAGTGACGATGGAATCCTAGTTGTTTCGATTGGACAGATGCTTGGGCGGAATTTGGAAGTAATTAGTTTAGGAGAAGTTCGGAATTATGTTGGGATTGATGTTGAACATGACGCTGATGGTGATTATCACATTTCGCAGCGGAAGTACATTGCGGATATAGTGCAGTCTGCCGGCTTACAAGAAGCTAAGCCATCTGCTATTCCCATCGCTGTTGGATACTACAAGTTAAATATCGATGAAAAACCTCTTCCTGACAACACCGAGTACCAAAAGCTAATTGGAAAGCTATTGTTCGTTGCTGTGAACAGTAGACCTGATATAGCGGCTTCCGTGTCCATTTTGAGTCGGAAACTTTCTTGTCCGACACAGTGCGATTGGAATGAGCTGCGAAGAATTGCTCGTTATCTCAAAGGTTCGATAAATTTGAAACTTCGTTTGAGCAGTCGTGGTGATGGTTCTGGTTTAGTTCGGTATGCTGATGCGGATTGGGCCGAATGCAGCTCTGATCGCAAATCTAATAGCGGGTACGTATTTAAATTCTGTGGCGGTACTATATCTTTGGCATGTCGCAAACAGACGAGTTCACTGTCAACTGCGGAGGCCGAATTTGTTGCTCTATCGGAAGCTTCTCAAGAAACAATATGGCTGCAACGACTTCTGAGTGATCTCGGCGAGAACACTCGGACGGTGCAACTCAACGAAGATAATCAATCTTGCTTAAAAATGCCACAATATGAAAAATTCAGCAACAGAACAAAGCACATCGATACAAAATACACGTTTGATAAGCAATTGTATCAAAATGAAGCAATCAAATTCGTATATTGTCCATCCAAGTTCATAGCTGCTGATCTGCTCACCAAACCAGTAGCACGAATAAGAGTTGAGCAACTATAACAGTCAATCGGGCTGATGGAGTAAGACTTCTGTATTGAGGAGGAGTGTGGACATATAGACACCACAGTTTTGTATGCACCTTTAATTACATATCTTGTCACTTGAAACTAAACCGTAATGAATAAAAGACGTGTAAAACTGTACCGCGAGTTCTTATAATTTATTCCGTGATAAATTTCGATTCCGTCAGTTCGCCAATCTGATTCCGCCAAAAGTAACATACAGATTAATCTGTATATGTGGCAACCTTGTTTCGCACGGTTTATTTCGAGACGACACTCATACTAGTATAAAGATGTGTTCTATATCAATATTTTCTTTTTCTCATTGCGAGACAGCGTTAATGTCGTAATTGAATGTGTTAGATATCACGATCAAAAGGTGCCCCATACTAAAGTATTCGCTACAAAAATACAGATTGATCTGTGTACGTGGCAACTCTGTTTCGCACGGCATATTTCCAAACGACACCCACTCTAATATAAAGATGTGTTCTATATCACTAATTTCATTTTCGCATTGAGTGAGTCGTAATTGAATGTGTTAACTTAAATTTTGATAAATCTGATGCTTTTGGTACGAAAGAGAAAATTCAATGAATTCTTTATGATTATCTTTAGCACTGAAAAGTGCTTTGAATTGTCTTCTTCTCCTGCTTAACTCCCTTGGTGATGTTCCTCTGTGCTGATGGTGTCTCGTACGTTCAGAGTAGCTTCTTTAACTTAAATGACGCTATTTCCCATGCATACATGCATAAATATCTGTTTATTAATCTTATTTTTGTGTATTACATCAATATTTTACAGTAGAAGTGTTTTGACCCTTTGGCCTCTCATCTTTGTTGTTCATATGAATCGTTATTAATAATAGGTGTTTTAGATTTATTTTAATTATTAATAAAATATCTACCTACTTATAACTATCCCTAACCTAATACGTACAAATTTTGAATTATTTGTATTTCAGAGATTGAGCACCTCTCTTCCAATTTCGTGCAGTATTGTTCGAATTTTTGTTCTAGTATATCCAGGGAGGCCATCTCATGTACTTCACTAGTCCTTGTCCAAGGGGGTAGATTTAAAATCATCTTTAAGATCTTACTTTGAATGCGCTGAAGCCTAAGTATGTGCCTTCGTGCACAGCCTCGCCAAACAGGGACTGCGTATTCAATTGCGGGGTACATGGTTTGTTTATAGACAGCCATCTGGTTCTTCAGGCACAGTTTGGATGTTCTACAAATCAGCGGATACAGAGACCTAATGAGTATGCTGCATTTTTGAACGATTTTATCAACATGTGACCTGAATATTAGATGTCTGTCAAAGGTGAGTCCTAGATAGATAACTTCGTCGGACCATTAGATAACCTCATCGCCGAATCGTATTCGGCATTCGTCTTTGCTTTTGCTGGATGACGTTGTGAATCCTTGTGAGTTGATGGATGGTGGATCTTCCTTTCCGGAACCCAAACTGTTCTTCCAGTAATATATCCTGTTCATGTGCGAAAGCAAGAATTCGCCTTTGTATTTACCTTTCAAGCAGCTTGGATAGGGCTGGCGGTTCAATGCATAGGACGCTGGTCTTACAAGCCAGTTGTCGTATTTTCGAGCCCCGACCTGGAAGACATCTTAGCGTCAGTAGGATCCATAGTACTAGCCATGTAATGATTCTGTACGCTATATGAATCGACTGCGAAGTCTGTTAAAACAGAAAGACCAAATTCCACAAAAGGAATGTAATGCCAAGACTTTGCTTTGGATTGAGCAGAGAATAAGCTGATGGGCCGGTTTCCCCGGTTTCAAAACTGGGATAACTTCAGCTAACTTCCACTTTGAAGGGAAGTAACCAAGCTCCCAGCACCTGTTAAAAATTTTAGCTAAGAAGACAAATGAGCGAGTGCTCAAATGTTTCAGCTCAATGTTGAATGTGTTGTCGAAGCCGGGGGCCTTCATATTTTTGGATTTTTTCACCATAGCCATCAGCTCATTCGCAATGACTCTACTTTCCTCCGGAACCAAGCTGTCTGATTGGTCAATCTCAGCTACGCTATCAGCAACGGCTCTTTCATGTGGACTTACAATGTTGAGTCCTAAATTGTGAGAACATACAAACTGCTGGCCTAGCGCATTTGCCTTCTCTACTGGTGTAATTAAAGGTATTCCTTCAGCTGCGTCCTGGGGTGACATCAGAGGAGGAATAGGTTTAGGTTTTTTCTTAAGCACCTTCGTTAAGGACCAGAAGGGCTTTGAATGTGGGAGAATTTCTCGAAGCTCTTGCTGGAAGTTCCTGTTGCAAATCTCAGATATCCTTTTCTGGATTATCCTAGTCAAGTTGTTATAAGAAGTCTTCCTATCTAGGATGCCAGTTCCTTGATACTGCCTCCGGTAGATATTTCGAAGTCGGGTGAGTTTCTTGGTGACACTGTCAATTTGAAGAGTGGAACTCGGCATTTGTTGTACTGGATCCGTCCTATCACGAGCGACTGTAATTGAATGCTGGAAGGAAGATAAGGCTGCATCGATTTCCATCAGGGAATCTAGTGGCAAATCGATATTAATAAGTCGGTCGGCGATTGGTTGAAATTGGACCCTATCGGTGTGATAATAGTTCCTCCGAGGTTGAATAGGCACTGTTTCTGGTGTACATCAACGTCAATATCACTGGAAAGTGGTCGAAAGAGAGCTCGTTGAAGACAACCGGAGAGCTGTCTATAGCGATGTTGCTGAAGAATATATCCAAAATGGAATGAACTCCCGATCTGGAAAGTTGCGTTGGTTGATCCAGAGCGGGGATGTTGTACTGTCCAGCTTCGTAATCTTCGGAAAGTCCGAATCCGTTTCGATTCTGTCTTTTGTTTCCCCACATTTAATGCCGTGCGTTCAGGTCCTCAGCAATGATGAATTTGTTCTGTCGTCGAGTGAGCATAGCCAGATCTCGCTTCAATGATGCACACGTACCATCTCGAAGATTTGTTTGTTTGGGGCAGTACGCTGCAATGATGATGATGGGTACAATCGTCGTTGTAATCTCAATTCCGATGGCTTTTATAAGTTGCAATTTAAAAGCTGACAGAAGCCTGTGCTGAATGGATCGTTTAAAGGCAATGGCAACTCCTCCTCCTCTGGTAGTTGTCCGATCGAGCCCGTGAATCCTGTAAGTGGATATAAAACTACAAGGATCAGCCCCATGGGGTTGTTCGAGCCATTGATGTGGAACAAGGCAACCAAAATTTCTAATGATCGACATTTTCAATTAATCGTCATACTTTTGAATCCGCAAATGCACGAGAGTCTGCTTAGTCTTTATTATGAATCAACACCGAACACGCGAACCCAGAATATAGACTATATTTTTCATGATTTGTATTTGTTTTTTAGCCGACGAAATTACATCAATAGCCCAAATGTATGCAATTATATGTTTATACAAGCTTGCGATACAGATATCGATATTTAAGCTTCTTTTCGCCAAGCTTGTGTTCAAGTTTTGTATGCAAGTAGTTATTTTTATAGTGTTTCTCTACCATTACTACCATTCTGTGATTTCGATTGAAGCGATAAACTTTTTCTCATTATAAATCGAGTTCATCTGATATAAATTAGAAATTAATATTATGCACTCAAAATTTACCTTGGGGTAACTAGTTGTCAATTTCTCAGGCGAAACGACATAACATGGGATTTCATCCAATCTTTCCTGACACAAGATCAGAGCATAGCAATTAAGCTTCAAATCGTTTTATGGCACTTTTTGTCTTGCTGTCTAGCAACAACCTACCTCTAGCAAGCTACGTGTAGGACTGAAACGTTAGCTACACTTTTGCTTATATTTATAGCTTCGCGTGCTTCCAACAGCTTTGCTTTTGCATCGATTGACCAATCAGAACGCTGCTTTCCCTTTGATATATCGCGTACTCCTTCAAAACCGTCGACTATGGCAGGGAAATCCGGTATGCCGGAGATTTTTTGCAGACAAAATAGGGCACTGCTAGCTAATAATCAACATTTCAATGATATACAATTTAAAATACATGGCTATGAACATTAAAATCAATACGTAGAAATATTTCCAATCAAATGGTGACATGATATTAATAATTGATACAAAATTGACTGAGCTGTAATTGTTCAAAACCTGACCACATTTCTACGTGTATTGTTGTGAATACGACTTACTTTACTATGGGGTGCCTTTTCAAAATAAGCCATATGGAAGAATGGGCAGAACTTAATCGTGAATATCTCGACATGTATTAATGGCCGCAACATAATTCATTCACTATTTCATCAAAAATATGATCAGGAATTTAGGATAATATTTTAAACAGTGTGAGATAACTACAAACAACTCAAAAATTAAGTTATTTTAAAATTTGAAAACAATGCGGAAAACTCTTTACTTTCGCTTGGGTTTTTCGCGCAGGGACGACGATTTTGAGGTAGTCAGGTACATATCTTCAACTGAATGCGTATAAAAGGGGAACCGTGGTGAAAATCGATCATTTCTTTTCGTGCGTTCGATCGTAGCATACGTCGTGGGAGTTAAACCTTCAACCAGCAGCGACGGAGAGTGCATCTTCTGCGTAGTTAAAACCTCAAACGCTCAGGTCGCAACACTTATTTGCTTTTCGGTAGTCGTAACGGGGAAGTTAAAATTTCAGATTTTAGTTCCGCAATATAGGTTTAGAATTCAGAGCCTGCGTGCTGAAACTGGATTCTGGAACTGTATTTCGGAACTGAAATTGCAGTTCTAGAATTGAAACTGGATTCTGAGTCTGTTATTGGTTCTAAATTTAGTTCTTGAACTCAGGGTCCAGTTCTTTATTCCAGACTTCTTCTATTCAGTTCTTTTTAGAACCATAATAACACTTCTAAAGAATTATGCGGAAATTTACTTTACTGTACTCTATACAACCCATTTTGGTAGTCATGGCGAAAAATCGTCTTCAAGTTTCAGAGCTTAGTTCTAGAATATGGGTTTAGAATTCAGAGTCGGCGTGCTGAACTAACTCAACTCGTCACTCTCCATCACGAACGCTTTCATAAAATGTTCTTTTCAGAGCCACCATTATTTTATTATAAAGAACTATACTGCTTATTTCATTATATTTAATTGCGTTTCAGAATGTTTAATGTATCTAATCTGTAATTTAGTCTGAGCGCATCGTTTAAATTTCTAATAATGAAAGAGGGGAAAATTGCACAATTCAAACAATCGATCAACTACCCATTCGAATTCGGAAGCATAAATAAAGCGTGTCATATTCGTATTCACGACATCCAGTTATGTCTCTGACATTACACACCCATACTTTTTTTCTTGAATTTCTAGTTTGCACCCCTATATAGAAAACAAAAATGTGTTCCACATTAAAAATAGAAATTTCAGGTTTAAGATGAGTTTCAGTTAAAATAGCAATATCAGCATTCTTCTCTTGAATAAAGTCGGATAATTCAGCAGTTTTGCTCCTGGGTGAGCAAGCATTCCAATTTACTACAACAAACTCATTATATTGCATATTCGATGATGAATTTTCCTAAGGCGTTGATTTGATCTAATCGCGTTCTGCAGTTTCGTAGTTTTGTTGTCATTGTTTCAAAAATGACGATCAGTTGTTCAGCAGAGAATAAGTCACGAGAGTCATCCTTTGCTTGTGGTTGATTATTGCCCCACCCAGGAGGGATTTTGGAGGAAGAATCATTTTATGATCTAGCGGCTGAATCTTTTGGATTGCTGTGAGGAAGTGGCGGCAAATTTGGAATATCCGTCTTCGGTGGGAGCCGTGGGAAATTAATTTCATTCTTCTGTGGCACATTCTTGTGTGTTGATTGTTTACGGGACGCCTGTTGTCGAATTTTTGTGAACTCAGCGCGTTTGGGACACGATTTGCTAGTAGATGGATGGTCGTCATCATAGTTCACACATTTTACAGCGATGTCATCTAGTAGGCAATCGTTGGTATTGTGTGATTCGGCACATTTCCCGCACCGACTTTTCATGTGGCAATTCCTCGCTCCATGGCCGTAGTTCAAACAATTCGTGCACGGTGTGACATCCCGTTGTACCAGTTAATACATTTTGTGGAATAACGATTTTATCGTTTTCAGTTGACTCAAGCCCTTCTCCAGATGAACCAGGTACAGTTTATCTCTATTTATCTTTTATATTTTGAACACAATCACAGGCTTTAGTCCAGCCTCCGACAGTGCCTGCTTTAGTTCGGCTTCCATCATGTCGGGTAGACCTCGAAGTACAACCTTCATAGGTTTGTTGGCGGCAATATCGTGTGTGAAGTATTCCGCTTTTGTCTGCTTCAGGTACAATTCTACTGCTTTGTAGTGGTTCAAAGCCGGAACAGTTATTTTGTAGCCTACATAAACGGATTGTTGCCTGTAGTCCTTTGCTGATCAGCGTGTTGAAATCCGAGCGTAGAGTTGGTGGGAAGTCCTTCAGGTTGAAAGCCGGCCTTTTTCCTTCTTCTGCAGACAACAAGAAAACGGAATCATCCCTCGCCATCTTCAGTTGGCCATCCGTAACGACGAGGAGTTGAAAAAACTGCTCTCCGGAGTTACCATCGCAAAGAGCGGGTACTGCCAAACATCCAGGCAGTGTTGCTCCAAAGTAAACCGAGAAGAGGGCCCAAATTGAGATTTCTGGAACATTATTGTGTTACCTCTCACAAAACACTGTGATAAAGAAATATTTAAGTTTGCTTTGAGTTTAGCTCGTTGTTGATACGCCTGGTAAGTAGAATGCGCAAATCAAGTGGAAAGCTTTGTTCTAGCAATTTGTTCATTTTACAGAAGTTAAATACAGATTAATCTGTTTATGTGGCAACCTTGTTTCGCACGGCATATTTCGAGACGACACTCATACTAGTATAAAGATGTGTTCTATATCACTACTTTAATTTTTGCATTGTGTGAGTCGTAATAGAATGTGTTAGTGACGGTGACTTTGTCTGTTTCCATTTTGATGGAACTGATGCTTTTGGTTCGAAAGAGAAAATTCAACAAATTCTTTATGATGATCTGTAGCACTGAAAAGTGCTTTGAATTGTCAAGAGCAACAGGATCTGCATCTATACCCGATATACTTCTTTGCGTGTACACTGATGACTTCAGTTGGCAGGCTTCTGGCTTGGTTTCACTGTGTGACCGGCCTGATGTTACTCTCGTGTGTGTAACTGTGTCTGTAACCGTTGCTAACAAAATAATAGAAAAAGTGGGAAAATCACCTTTTATATCGCCAAAGCATCACATATTTAGTTCTCTTCCTCAGAACGCGTTCTGATTGACTGGTGCTGAAATGGATCAAGCCAGACAGGTTTTTCAATAGTGTACTATTGAAAAATTTCAATGTTGTTGCAACATATGTTCAAGTTGAAAAAGGCGGCTGGGTAATGTCAGAGACATAACTGGATGTCGTGGATACGAAAACAACTGACATGTTCCTTAACACTTCCGAATATCAATTAGTTGATCAATTGTATGAAACAAAGAAGGCTTCACTTGATCTAGATTACTGTGAATTTCACAACGCGAAAAGTGCACAAATCTAACCAAACTGTTCTAGATTTGCACTGAACTGAGTATATTTCCTTTCGATTTGCGAACAACAAATCCTAATAGTTCTTCATAAAACTTTTAGAGATATTAGAACGGCTGATTTGGTGTAATGCTCTTCACCGTTGCTTTTTCACCAATATAATGACTGGCAGCTGTGACGTAATCGCTCTTGTCGGAAGCGAAACTAGTTTTGCAAATGACACAAAATACATCTGCTCGCAGTGGCGATAGAATCCAAACTAAACCAATTTTTGTTGAGAGGTTTGTTACTACCTGATTTCGTTTGTAACTTTTTCACTAATGGGCGGTCCTAACGGCTATAAAAATAGCCGCATACAGAATTTTAATGTCGATTATTTCATTTCGGGTTTGCATAATTTATTTAAAGAAACTATCAATATGCTGTAGGGATTCGTTTCTAGCACTCAGAAGGACCAAATTGAGGAACTCACTACGATATTCACCACTTTTCGGAACATTTTCCTCGAACGATTTGTTGTACAGCAGCAGATATTTTGTTCTCTTCCTCAGAATGCGTTCTGATTGGCTGGTGTTGACATGGGTCTAACGAGACAAGTTTTTCAATAATGGACTATTGAAATACTTCAATGCTTTTGCTATACACGTTTAAGTTGAAAAATTTCGATTCTATTGGTAGTTAGATTATATAAATCCTTTCACAGATCACTGAGCTATGAGCTTTAAAAATACAAGCAAGGTAAACGCGCCTTATGGATTATCCCCTTTGATACTCGTTTATACCAAACATTTCAAAATTGTACAGTTTTGAATTATTCAAGATTATGGCACACAACTGATAATTTTACCATGAAATTGTGATCATATTTTCGATGACCTGTAGCAAAAATTATGTTGATTCGTTAGATACAACAAGAGATATTCACGATCAAAAACTTATCACTCTCTCAGAGGGTAAATTTTGAAAAAGCACCCCATAGTAAAGTAAGTCGTATTCACGACAAAATTTCGAATCTATTGGTTGCTAGATTATATAAAACCTTCCACAGATCACTGAGCTAAGAGCTTTCGAAATACTAGAAAGGCAAACAATCGTCATGTGTTTCCTCTTTGATACTCGTTGATACCAAACATTTCAGAAAAGTTTAATTTTGAACTATTTGAGATTATGTCACACCACTGAAAATTTTATCATAAAATTGTGATCATATGATGTGCATGTGTATGTAGCAAAAATTATGTTGATACGTTAGATGCAACAAGAGATATTCACGACCAAAAACTTATCACTCTCTCAAACAAGGTTGCTGATTCTATCAATGAAACAATATTCGTGAATTATTCTTTTCACCGGCGATGCTTTACCCGTGCGGCGAGCAGTTTTTATATATTCCGTGTCTGCTTCATTCATTCTTTCCTTCCACTCAGAGAATTGAACCGCTTGGCAAAGCAAGCAAGCATCATACATGCACTTTGTTGGCTCGCAGTGAGTTCGTTTCGAAGCGTTTAGGTAGAAAGCTATTCAGTGGTGCTGATGACTCGCGTTGAGTCGAATTTTCTACTCACGGTGATTCGTTCTCTGTGATGTATGGCGGTACAACTGAATGACTGCCCAGGATAAAATTTTATTCCTAAATGAAGCTTATAAGAAAGATATCGAATCTTTTTGAATTGTCTTCACTGCACATTTCTTCGGTGCTTGCTATACTTCAATCGTGATTTGTAGCGTTAGGGACAACTTTGATACCTGCCAGAATATGTTATTGATTAACCATCAAACTGTAAAGGGTTATTATGGAGCGTTTTTGTGTGTCGTAACTTTCACTCGTATGTAACTTTCACTCATATTCCGTAGTTCTATAATAAATTCATTTTGTGTTTCGATCGAGTTCGACTTTTCCAAACAAATTATACCTCATTCGAAATGCCAAATTGGTATTTTTCATTCGGTCGAATGTAGGGTTGTTTATTATGCCTGAGAAGTAATAGTCCCAAGTTTTTGTCAATTATTATTGTTTCTCACGATCGTGAAACTATTTATATACCGATTACAAAGCCATTCGACGATCGTTACCTTAATAATTATAAACATATGTGATGATACTAATAATTGCTTTTAATTTCATGTTAATCATTCATAATAAACTAATAGTATTTGTATTGACTTCGAGACAAGTTATGTCGAACCAAGTCTACCAAAAAGATTGAGACCAACTTTGATGATAAACACTATTAGTTCGTACAAATACTAGAAGAACCATAAACACCAAATAATTCCGTCACATTCAATATACAGGGCGTTAGAGCTACAATATAATTGAAACTAAAACCGAAATATAACTTCTATAATTTTGTATAAGGCACTAATTTGGAGGGCAAGATAAGATTTTACTAAAGAATGATATTTCTATTATTATCAAAAACAAACAAACTCTCTACAGTTACTTGCTGGAAACTGTGCCATGGATAATCGTGCAATGAAGACCTTCCGCAGTTTCCAATAACGAAATAAATATCTAAAAATCAAGTATCATACAATCAAACACAACAAAATTATCTGTCTCGTGACATTAGTAACGTTAAATAAAGTGGAATTAAATGCATAATTTTTTTTCTTGGTCGTATATTCTCCTACTATCTCCTGATTATGTGATAACAGAATTATATTTCATTTGGACTCTTTGTATGTGATCCTTGAAGTATTCACGTAAAAATTTTTTTGCTCAACCAAGTTTTAAGGTAAATAATACAATGATTAGTTTCAAAACTGAATGTGTGATATGAGTAACAAAAATTCTAAATCGCACTATCTGACAAATCGATAAACCACGCGGATTATGTTATTTTTCAAATTGAAATCGTTTCCTCTGTAATATGAATATTGTAAAATGTTATGAAATTGAATTTACAATTTCTTCTAGCGGAGGTTCATGTTTTAAAAAAGCTAAACCGATCACTTCGAGAGTCAATTGTAGAATTTTATACTTACATCCTTCTTCAGTGTATCGGTTTTATAAAACAAACTTATAAAACCGATACACTGAAGAAGGATGTAAGTAACATTCCGAAATACGCGTATCTGTATTGTAACGTTTGTTATGCTTCATTAAAGTAGAGTGACTTTGTGAAAGTGTAATAACGTGACAGTGAAATAATGGAATTAAATGGTACAGAAAAAGTGAAACTGTTGAATACATTCCACTAAAAGCTCCAGGTAAAAAATAGAATCTTAATTTGATTTCAGGTCATCAATTTCTGAACTGATATCACATTACGTTATAATTTTGCTGTTTGCTTTTGGAAAAAAACTTACGAGGCAAAAGTTTTGTGAAACTCCAAAAATGATAATATTAAATGCAAAAATTTAATGAATGCATTAAAATAGGACTAAGTTAATAAGGCGATACAAAAATGCAAAAGTAAATTTCAATGGAACATCTATTCCTCCAATTTTATGTTGCGTTTTACAAAATGCTTCGACATCCTGTGACAGTTGGCCGGAACCACAACCGTGATTCTTAATTTAAAAGTCTTAATTTCCTGATCGTAGTACAGTTATTCTAATCGATAATTTGCGTAGATGTATGGTAAAAGATGCTGAATGAGTATTTAGTTAGTAATGACTATTTCTTTGTTAGCCATTCTTCTTAATTGCTTTGATTTTTGCAGAGGCAAGCAGTTACATGGCGTCTCAGTAGGTTCAAACGTTGTGGAAAACCCTGCACTCCTATTACTTCTATAAATCAAATCTATGCGAAGAAGCGTTGAATTGTGTCTAATATAATAAAATCATAAGAAAATAAATCATCCCTGGAATTAAAAGATTAGACTTGCCTCTATAGTCATATTCAGAATATAATTTTGTCACTCTATTTGCATTGCATATTGATATTGCGTATTGGACTTGATCATTCATAATCATAAGTGATTTTAAAAAATATCACTGTAGATATTTCAGTCCATTTTCAAAATCATAAATAAAATAAATATCAAACCAACCCAAAAGAGAATCAAAAGTGTTGCTACAGTTATATGTGGAAAATAATTCCTTTTATTTGATTTCTTATATAAGCCATATAAACTGCAAAATTTTCACTTTACAAAAGTGATTGTCCTCAGGTGATTCAACTCCAGCTTTTTTAAAATCTATCTGTTATTACTTGCCGCAAAATTTCAACAGCACGGAGTACGAATGTGAGAATAGTATTCGGTGAAATCTGAATAAACTGTTTCATTAGTTTTTTTTGCAGTAGGAAGTACATTATATGTACATTAGTATACGATTTTAAACGACGTTTTGAAGCGGACTATCAGTTTTATTTATCAGTTTAATTTTTATCCAACCCAATCGTTTCGCCATCTTCCAATGATAAGTAATGATATTACGTTTAAAGTTTTCCAAGCTAATTTGTGATGATCAAAGCACACTTTTTATCAGGGCAATATCTACGAGACAATTAAACTAAGCAAAATAAAAAATTGCTTCCATCGCATCGCTTTTTGTCTTCAATTTTTTCGTACACTTGCATTCATGATTGCTGGCATTTTGACTCGCAGTGAGTCAAAAATTGACTCAATGTAAGCGCTATTCGTGCCAAATGATACCTGCTCTTGAAACCAGCATGAAAAAGCAAGATCTCTTCTCTCTTGCGAGTCGCTCAGGCAGTCACATATTAAGCATAGCTTTTGCCTCGTCCGGCATTACATGCTTTGCTGTCTCCGTTCTTGAATCGTTCGCAGGCGGTGAACGTTAATGAGTTGCGTGAGGCGAATTTCAGCAACCCTGCTCTCAAAGAGTAATTTTTGAAAAGGCGCCCCATAGTAGAGTAAGTCGTATTCACGACAAAATGCTGAATGCATTCCAAAATTGGTGCTCCAACAACAACTACTACTATAACAGCAAACACGACAACAACAGCAACAGCAACAACAACAGCAGCAGCAACAACAACAACAACAACGACGCCGACAACAACGGGCACTCCAACAGCAATTTCAACACAAATAGTAACAATTCCTGTCACAACAATAACAATAATATGTCATTACAATATACCTACTTTTCCTAATGGACCACCTAAGACGCAGCCGCGGTCAACATTTAAATGAAATTATCTTCAAAAAGTAAATGTCATGTACCAATCTAACGTTTAAAATAAAGAACTGATGAGATTTTGCAAATGTTATGCGTTTTATTGTTTAAAAAAGTTCTCAAGCTCTTAAAAAATCACCCAACCTATAGTATGCATTGAGGATATGACACCAACTAGTATAAAAATACTATTAGCATCAGAAGGCCTTCCAACAACACCTGACCACCTCCTACGAATCTTCATCGAAGTGCATCAGAAATATGGAATGAAACCTAAGTAAGCGCTGGCCGACCTGGACTCTTATGGGAAATTTTTGACAAGTGAACATATCCGCCGACTCCAACTAATCCGGGAAGCCGAACACAATTTTACAAAGTCGAATTTTCGGAAATAACGACGCCCTTTGACGAAGGAATAGACACAGAAATTAGTAATGTAAGTATTTCAGAATTCTCAAAAACTTCTTCGCTTCACAGACAAAATGTGACTGAAATTTTGGTCTATTGCCAAAATTTCAATCGCATGAAAAGCCCGGCCAAAATGAAAGAAATTCATCAAAATTTAATAACCTCCTCTTTCGACGTAATCCTTGGAACTGAAAGCAGCTGGGATGAAAGTGTAAGAAGCGAAGAAGTATTTGGAAATAATTTTAACGTATTTTGGCACGACCGAAATTTATCTCTCTGTCAGAAAAAATCTGGAGGTGGAGTCCTCATAGCCATTAAGGTGAAATGTAGCGAAATGCGAAAATCGCGTTTTTGATCAATTATTCAAAAACTAGGCCGATTTTCGAAAAACCAAAAACACTTAAGTTTTCGAAATCAAATTTATCACAACTAAGTATTCTTAGAATTTTGAAATTTTGCTTTGCCGAGCCGTAATTGGTTTTTGAAAATTATAAACGGTCACTGTTCCGTTCCACGGGGATGATTTTAGAACTGAAAAGTAGTGTTTGTAGCAGAATTTCACAAAGAACCTGAAAATGCAACTCAAAATTATAAAATTTTAGCTAAAACAACCGAAAATTGAAAAAGTTTACATAAACTTTTTTGCATTTTTTTTATTGCTTGCGCGCTGCTGTTTCGTATTGAGGTGGTGTGAGAAATGCACGGTGGGCATGGTGGCATTATATCGTGAGCAAAAATTACAAAAATTATGACGCGGATTTATGCTGCATTGGGTTTTTTGTTGAAATAGAAACGAGTTGAATACAATAAAATGGGTATTGTAAGAAATTGTTTATTTTCTAAGTAACTGTCATTTATAATGCTAATAATGTCCAATTCTGTTGAGTTCAACGCATTGATGTTGCTGAAGCAATAAAGCCTGGCTGTGTGATATCGTATAACAGGTATTATTTTAGATTGTAGCAAGCTACTGAATGAAATGAATACAAGCCAAGTATTATCGATCATAAACATGATATACAAACAAAGTGATAAACATTGAGGGTAAGCTTCGAGCCAGTCAGCATGGAAAACTTATTGGAATTCATTGGGTTTTCAATTATTATGAATACAATGAATCAACGCTTGATTTTGCTTTCAAAATCGATTGAATAATAAGGAACTACGAAATAATTTTATATTCAATTTCGTGCCCCAAATATGTGCTTGAGAAAAAATTCACTAAATAATTTTAACTGCATGGTATGATGAACTATTAGTTATAATTGGAATGTATTCCAATAATGTAATCTAAGAAATTATTAAACTATTGATGATTTCTGGCACCGGAGGCCAGAGGCTGTTTGGTCTTCAGTTCGTTATCGTTGAAACAGACATTTCTAGACTCATCATGCTATACAATTCCGAAAAAAAGTTAATGGTGAATACTTTTACGTAAATTCTATCTCATCGGCGGGAAGGGCCTGGTGAACGACTGGCAAAGATATCGAAAATACTTGAATGTTCTCTTGTCTGCAACCGTTCTTTTGAAGGAGAACCGATGCTTGCTACTAAAATCAGGCATATACATGGTTAGCAAGTTAGTCAATACATATACATATAACCTCATGTTAATCATTCATAATTACTCATGATTTATAGCTCTAGTGTAAGAGTAATCACTAACAATGATGATTGAATCAGCATATATTCAAAGTGTGAAGAATTCTAAAATCCATTACGTCCCGTCTTTTTTACAAGCCAATATAACGAGAGGTAAACCCACTGCGCTCAATCATTGAAAAAAGTTCTTGTTTCTATGTGGCCGTTTTTCTTGGTACGCTTTGTGCGACGGTTCGTTCAACTGAAGCGGATAAAATTTTGCGCGCATTTTATGACGCTACATTTCACCTTAACTCTTGCTTTACTTCTGAAGAAATTATTACTCCTAAATATAAAGAATTTGAGCATGTATGGGTCAAAGTCTCAATATTGGGAGAAGAACATATATACTGCTCTGTCTACTTCCCACCCAAAAATGAGAACAAATTCTCTTTTGATTTTTTTTGAATTTTCAATGATTAGACACAATTATTTCGAATATAGAACCTGAGGTAAAGCTTCATATTTTTGGCGACTTCAATCAACGTAATGCGGACTTCATTTCTGACATTGAAAATGAATCAATCTTACTTCCAGTCGTAGGAGAAAACGAAACATTGCACTACTTTTTCGAAAAAATTTCTAATTTTGGCCTACATCAAGTAAACTCCGTAAAAAATCAACAAAACGCATATTTAGACCTTCTTTTCACAAATTGCATAGAAGACTTTTGTGTGAATGCATCAAACCTGGAAAAATGAAGCATTTCACACCGCAATTGAATATTCATTATTTACACACAATGCATCCCTTCCCTACGACTTGGAATATGAAGAAGTGCCGGAATACAATAAAATTGACTTTGAAGAAGTCAAGTGTAGACTAAGTATAATAAATTGGCGGAACATACTAAGTACAGAAGGAAATCTCGACGTCGAAGTAAACAAATTCTATCACATTATAAACAAAATATTAGCCGAAACTTTGCCTATGAAAAGAAGAAGAAAAAATCATAACAGCAAATTACCTGTATGCTTCAATTCACAACTAAAACATTTGAAAAATAGGAAACAAAAAGCACACAAAACTTACAAACAAGAAAAAAGCTCCTCTTCAAAATTACTTAAACCTATGCAATCAACTCAAAATAGCCACTAACACAGCACATGAAGAATATAACCGCAAAATTTAAAACGAAATAAACACTTGTCCTAAGAACTTTTTTAACTACACAAAAACCAAACTAAAAGCAACAATTTTCCATCTCAAATGCACTTCGACGAACATGTAGGCAGAAATAGTACAGAAATCTGCAATCAATTTGCAAATTTTGTCGTGAATACGACTTACTTTACTATGGGGTGCCTTTTCAAAATTTACCCTCTGAGAGAGTGATAAGTTTTTGATCGTGAATATCTCTTGTTGTATCTAACGAATCAACATAATTTTTGCTACATGCCATCGGAAATATGATCACAATTTTATGATAAAATTTTCAGTTGTGTGGCATAATCTCAAATAGTTCACAATTCAACTTTTCTGAAATGTTTGGTATAAACGAGTATCAAAGAGGATAATTCATATGGCGCGTTTGCCTTTCTCGTATTTTGAAAGCTCATAGCTCAGTGATCTGTGGAAGGATTTATATAATCTAACTACCAATAGAATCGAAATTTTTCAACTTAAACGTGTAAAGCAAAAGCATTGAAGTATTTCAATAGTACACTATTGAAAAACCTATCTCATTTGACCCATGTCAACACCAGCCAATCAGAACGCGTTCTGAGGAAGAGAACAAAATAGCTGCTGCTGTACAACAAATCGTCCGAGAAAAATGTTCCGAAAAGTGGTGAATATCGCAGTGGGTTCCTCAATTTGGTCCATCTGAATGCTAGAAACGAATCCCTACAGCATATTGATAGTTTCTTTCAATAAATTATGCAAATCCGAAATGAAATAATCGACATTAAAATTCTATATGCGGCTATTTTTATAGCCGTTAGGACCGCCCATTAGTGAAAAAGCTACAAACGAAATCACATAAAAGGAAATCTCTTAACAAAAATTGAATCAGTTTGGATTCTATCGCCACTGCGAGCAGATGTGTTTTGTGTCGTCTGCACAGCTAGTTTCGCTTTCGACAAGAGCGATTACGTCACAGCTGCCAGTCATTAGCATTGGTGAAAAAACAACGGTGGAGAGCAGGCGCGTACCCAAAAAAAATTTCGGGGGGTGTTTCAGAACATGTTGATCAATTTCCATACAAATACAAAAAAAAGAGTTTACATAATATCATACTTTTTTGAGTTTCAAAGGGAGTTTGAACCCCTAAAACACCCCCTGTATACGCGACTGGTGGAGAGCATTACACAATATCAGCCGTTCTAATGGCTCTAAAAGTTTTCTAAAGAACTATTAGGATTTGTTGTTCGCAAATCGAAGGTAATTATTCTCAGTTTAGTGCAAATCAAGAACAATTTGTTTAGATTTGTGCACTTTTCGCTGTGTGAAATTCACAGTAATCGAGATCAAGTGAAGCCTTTTTTCTGCGAAAAATGTTCCAGAGTTTAATGTCGTAGAGAATTACGTAATTTGACCCTTCTGAATGCTGGAAATGAATCCCTACAGCATATTGATAGTTTTTTTAATAAATTATGCAAATCCGAAATGAAATATCGAAATTAAAATTCTATATGCTGCTATTTTCATAGCCGTTAGAACCGCCCATTAGTGAAAAAGCTACAAACGAAATCAGGTAAAAACAAGCCTCTCAACAAAAATGGGATCAGTTTGGATTCTACCGCCACTGCGAGCAGATGTATTTTGTGTCGTTTGCAAAGCTAGTTTCGCCTCCGACAAAAGATTACGTCACAGCTGCCAGTCATTTGCATTGGTGAAAAAGCAACGCTGGAGAGCATTACACAAAATCAGTCGTTCTAATGACTCTAAAAGTTTTCTAAAGAACGATTAGGATTTCTTGCTCGCAAATCGAAGGGAAATATCCTCAGTTTAGTGCAAATCTAGAACTGTTTGATTTGATTTTTGCACTTTTCGCTGTGTGAAATTTACAGTAATCTAGATCAAGTGAAGCCTTCTTTGTTTTTGCGAAAAATGTGGAAAAGGGGAATGCTTGCATAATTCATACATTTGATCAACTAATTTTTTTTTTTTCATAAATACGTTTATTTCTTAAGGCAGTTTACATAAGTTTTTCTTCGCCGTAGCATCACTTTTACATAATATTCTTATCCTAACTTGATCAACTAATTGATATTCGGAAGTGTTAAGGAACATGTCAGTTGTTTTCGTATTCACGACATCCAGTTATGTCTCTGACATTACCCACCCGCCTTTTTTTACCACAACAGTTTGGATTTCGTCATGAACATTCAACTACTCATGAACTTGTAAGAGTAACGAAAATGATAAAAGCAAATAAATCTTCTGGGCTATCCACTGGAGTTGCTCTTCTAGACATAGAAAAAGCATTCGACAGTGTTTGGCACAAAGGATAATTCACAAAAATGTCTCATATTCAGTTTTCTATTTATTTGATCAAAATGATTTGCATTTCATTGAAAGATACTATCCGGATGCAGTACGGGATTCATTCCTGCCTTTCAGAAAGACCAAATTGTGGAACTCACTACGATATTCACCACTTTTCGGAACATTTTCCTCGAACGATTTGTTGTACAGCAGCAGATATTTTGTTCTCTTCCTCAGAACGCGTTCTGATTGGCTGGTGTTGACATGGATCAAATGAGACAGTGTACTATTGAAATACTTCAATGTTGTTGCAATACACGTTCAAGTCAAAAATTTTCGATTCTATTGGTAGTTAGATTTTATAAATCCTTCTACAGATCACTGAGCTATCAGCTTTCAAAATACGAGATAGGCAAACGCGCCTTGTGAATTATCCTCTTTGATACTCGTTTATACCAAACATTTCAGAAAAGTTTAATTTTGAATTATTTGAGATTATGTCACACAACTGAAAATTTTATCATAAAATTGTGATCATATTCCCGATGGCATGTAGCAAAAATTATCTTGATTTGTTAGATACAACAAGAGATATTAACGATCAAAAACTTATCACTCTCTCAGAGGGTAAATTTTGAAAAGGCACCCCATAGTAAAGTAAGTCGTATTCACGACAAAATTGAATTCTCATTTATATGAGGCATCATTCTCAACTGCTGAGCAAGTTTTTGAGTTATTATTTTCACGTTTCGTCTTTGACTCATCAGTGCAGAGCAATTCAAATAGAACTGCTTATTGCTAAACTCGGCAGCTCAATTTGAACCGCTAAGCAGACGTAAAGTTTCTGCTATTTAGAGTTTTAGTTTTTGAGCTTTTACGCCATTTGTAAGAAGCATTTGATTTTCTTTCCTTGAGAGCAGGAATTGGTTTCTGAGGTTACTTAAGAAAATTAGAAAGTTTCCAGATAGGTTTAGAATATGGTTTAATTTGTTCGACATCTTGCATTTCGCAAAAGAGTAAATCTTTTGTTAATCCTTAACTGTTTTTCATAGTAGGATCACGAGAAAGATTGTCATCGATTATAGGAGAATTCAATTTAGTTTGAGCTGGGGAACTGAAAGATTTCTAGCTTCGATAATATAATAATTCAAATTATCTATTGCTGTGTCGATGTCTGCAGAATTTTCTAAAACAATTTCATGAACCACATGATTTTCAATGTGAGATCTGTATTCCAATCAATAAGCTCTATGATAGTTGAATATAGAACTAATTGGATTAATTATAGCTTCGTTGGAATGTTACAGGAAGATGATCTGAGTCAAAGTCAGCATGGGTAATCAGTTCGCTGCAAATGTGACTTTGATCTGTTAGAACCAGATCAATTGTAAAGTAATTTTTCATGGAAGAGAAGCAAGTCGGATTACTGGGATGCAGAACTGTGAAGTAACCATCTGAGAGTTGATTATGAAGTGTTTTACCATTACTGTTATTTGCCTACAATTCCACTGGACATGCTTTGCATTTAAGTCCCCTATTACGAAAAATTTCGGTCGATATCTTGTGAGTTTTAGCAAATCGCCTTTAAAGGAATTTAATTGTTCACCGGTGCATTAAAATAGCAAATATGCTCCAGCGATGAAATAAGTTCCATGAATTTTTTCAACTTCAATTCCCAAGCTTTCAATAACTTTAGTATTGAAAGAAGGTAAAATTCAATATCGAGTATTCCAATTTAAAATATTCAAATATTTATTTAGCATCACTGTTAAATTTTAAATTCATTATTATATTATTTGTAAATTGCCAGCCAACTTGAAATGCTTCAAAAAGTGATGAAGTCGAATTCACTCGGATGATCATTTGAAAAAGTTATATTTTCCGTTTTCCGTTTCCGGAATATTAGTAGGTAGATGTCTACCTGTTACACTAGTGTATTTGCCATTAGAAGAAGATGACGTGGCCAATCTACCTATTAAAAATTATTTTCGTTAGAAGACGAACTGGAAAGCGTTACTGTTTTTTATTTGTTTACATTAGAAGAATCAAGTGGTAGTTGTCTACCTGTTACTAAAGCGTTAATATCATTAGAAGAAAATGATGACGTGGTCGATCTACCTGTCAATAAATTGCTTTCGTTAGAAGACAAATTGGAAGGCGTACCTGTTTTTAGTTTTACATTCGAAGAAATAAGTGCCTTAGAAGAATTAGGCGTGGCATTTGTATCGTTTTTTGATTTTCAGGTATGTTCTGTAAATTTAAGGTCGTTGTTTTGACTTGTTGTTGTCTAAGCAAACGAGCGTTCAAAGTTTTTTCCCTGCCAGGACATATCGAATAATTGGATTTGTGATTTTCATCAAAATTAGTACATGAAAATTTATCAGTGGTTTCATTCATTGGACAGACATCTTTCGAATGCGATTTACCACAATTCAAACACCGTATATCCAAAAGACAGTTTTGGTACCATGGCCGAAGCCTTGACAACGACGACATTGCGTTAAGTTTGCAATACCATTATGCCGTTTAAAGTATTCCCAATAAATTTTAATGTAGAAAATGAAAGGAACTTTTTCTAAAGTTTTCAAATTGTTTACATCACTTTTTTTATAATAAAATTTTTATTCTGGCCTTTTTGCGTAAAAGCTTTACGTGGTCGATTGGCTTACATTTTTGTTACTTAATTTTTTTTTGCTATTGGATCTCGTTGTCACCCTTTTTCTAGGGGGAGATGAGATTCCATTTCCATCCAACGAGGATCGGGGGTCACTTTGTCCGCGGCTTATGTCATCATCCATTGATTCATCGTCGGTGTTGTGTGCGATTTCCGTTTTCTTTTCGTTTTCCTTGTTGATCGTAGTCTTGGACTCGTTGATAGTTGCTGTAGATGCGCCTTGTTGTACATTGGATGCAGTTGCTGGTTGGTTGGAGGGTAAGTTGTTAACTGCAGCTGGTGTACTTCGTTTACATCACTTTGATTGCAGTGTATTAGGTAAAGTTCATGGGAAATTTAAGAGCGTGGTTTAGAAGTAACATTCGCTCTTTTTTTCATAAGTATTGCTTGGGAAGAGGCAAAACCAAGCAATTCATTTAGTTTATTTTTAATTTCATCAGTACTTTGATCATTTGATAAGCATCTCAAGACAGCCTTGAAGGGTCTGTCTGATTTTATATCATATGAATAAAATTTATGAAGTTTCTTGGACAAATATAGGATAAGACGTTCATAATCTTCCAATCTACTTCTTCGTTCGATTTGAAATGAGACTTTTACTTCCGGAAGAAAAGTAAAAGGCTCAGTACGGAATTCTTTGAAGTCGGAAATCGTCACCGTCACTGGAGGCATATATTGTTGTTTCTTCCCAGAACAACAAGCGTCCGTTTTGGGAATTTTCGAAGAATTTTCTTCTATGTCGCTACAATCAGGTTCTGGAAGAATATCGTAAATATTGTTAGACGGCATAGGATCAACGGAAGGGAAGTCCGTCCGTTGTCTTTTATTTTTACATTCTGTTTCTATAAGATCGTCAATGTTATTAGAAAAATTTTGAATAACGGATTGAGATTTTTTCCGTATTGAATTATTTTTAGCCTTAGGCTTGTTGCCTTTCCGGTTGGATACAGGCATATTTGAAAAATATAAATTAACTAGGCTAAATTAGTCTTCGATTAGACTCCTAGTTTGGATATGTCTTGATAAAGACTGATTTTGTGATAATCTCAATAAAGACTGATTAGTTCGAAGAATAATTCTTGAGCCTTAAAAAAAGCTGATTAATTTCTTAGTCTTGAAAACGACTGATTATATTAGAAATGCGATTCTTTGTATAGCCTTGAGAAAAAAAGCCCACGTACGTGATTATCAGATACAATGGTAATGTTTAATTCATAGCTACATATAAACATACAAACATATATGCAAGATAAAAACAAGGTTTTTTCTTGTTTTTAGTAGAAATAAAATATTAAAACAAATTCAAAGAACAGTGATCTCGAAACTATTCACAAAACGATTTTGAAATTTTGTGCTTAGGCAACATATCTATCGATTGAAGCAATAAATGAAAAATCGATTTTTCATAGAGTGTCCTCTCAAGATGTTTAATTTGAAATCACTGGTGATAAGTACTCTTGTCGACGGACTACACTTGTTGTTAGGAATGGCAATATTATGTTATCTCATGTACACAGATTTGCAATGCTTTCCAAATAACCACTGACGCAATTATTTTCAACGCATTCATATTAACAATAGTCATCAATTACAAAGGACTACAGTTTGTAACAAAATAAATCTATCCTCAAATAAAGGAAAAACGCATCATACGAGATGGAATATTCGATGGATGAATAAATATATAATAGAAGCTTCCTATCTCTTAATCAAAAACAATATTATTGAAATGATTGAGATTACTAACACGAACTTTGAGTAGTGACAAAATATGTTATTCATGCATAAACATAGAACTATAAGTATACCTGATGATGTTAATCACTAATAAATGATATAGAAGCTTACTATTTATCTGATTATATCCAATAACATATACACCGCACCTGCCAATGAATCAAATAATGAGAACTCAAAAAGGATGCTGTTGATAAATGCCACTAGTGATACTGCGCACAACACATTTAAAAAGTATTTCGCCTAACACAAGACTGAATGAATTCATCGATGTATAGCGTTAGTAATCGCAATGAATAAAAAATTCCTGACCGTATTATTTGTTATATTTATGTATACGGCATTGCTAGTGTATTATTTTTTAAATCTTCGTTTTTAAGAGTGAGCTTAGATTTTTGTGTACGTGGACATTAATATCTAGTATTTTTTCACCCCCCTGCTATGGAAGCTGGTTCCTGAAACCGACGCATTTTGTTTTGATGGCGTTGTTGTCAACAATATGTTAAGCTACGTTCATACCATACAATCAAACCACAATGGTGTCAAAAGTTAATTTCTTCAAACTTAATATAAATATAACTCTTGTCTAGTATTCTTGCAAAACAAGTAATTTGACCTCTTTTTGAATAAGAAAAAAAGTGGTTTGTTATAGTTTGATTATATTCCATCGAAATCATTTCCATATGTTGGTGCAACCGCATGAAGAAAGATGTGAACACTGCTTAAACACAGCATTTGACAGCGAACTAGAACCAAAAGAACCAAAAATTTTGGCTTCAAGCCAATTGTATGCAGATGACAATCGCACCACCGGGGTGATATTTTTATGATTCTTGGAAGCGTCATTTATTTAGATAAATATTACATTTGATAAGAACAAGTCAATTTCAAGCATTCTTCATGATAATACGTAAAGTACTGTTATCGTTTAATTATCTCTGAAATTGTGCGAAAGACAATTATGTGTTTATGCTATCTTTGGAGACATTTTGCTGCTTGTCAAGAAATCATTTAAAAATATAGATTATCACCCCTATTAAATATTTCGAACGAATGCCATTTTTTTTTTTGTATATCCAAACAAATCAATGTATTGCGATGGTAACCATCTCATCGTCAGTCCTCGTTCGGAGCTTTTTTTCTTTGAGAGAGGCGGGCTTTAAAAATGATGCTATAATTTCTTATAAATATATATTTCAAAAAATTTAGAACTCTTTCATTCTCAGTTTGATTTCTCTGTTCCATTCATTCCATTCAATCATACACTTATTCCTCATAAATGACATTTGAGCATATTCGGTTCCATTCTAAAGCACAACACGGAGTTTATCATGCCGGTTTTTGCTGACACAACACCGTTTGTGTTGAGCGACGCACCCTCGAAATACGCGATATCTTTAACAAAATATACAACCTGTTGCTGCAAATGGTCATTACAACTTTTAGACTGATCTTGCGAATAGTAACAAAAAAACGAGTTATTGCTTTAAACTCAAATTTAGAGTAGAAGTTACTTAATATCATTGATGATAACTACTCAATTTTTGACGTTTCCATGTATCATTTGAAAATGAGTAACTAGTACTCAAACTCTGAGTAACTTTTTCTAAGCGTGTTATTATCTTTTTCCACCTATCAGTTAGACAGTTAGAAAGTTGTTTTAATAACCGTCGTTTCAAATGACAGTTTGAAATTCTAATCAATCATCACCCTGTAATTTCTGTACTGCAAGTCGGATCGAAAAGAAAAATTATATGAAACCATGAAATTAATTCTTTGCACGTGTGAAAATCTATTCCATGAAATGTCGAAGTAAGCTACACTTAAGGGTTTTTGGTAATTATTTACGGTACTTCCAGAACCGGTATTCAAGGACCAGCATAACCCAAAACGGTTCATATTGTCATGAATTAATAAATTGAAATAGTTTTTAGATTTTTTGGTATCGTCATCTTCTATGACGATTTGAATTTCGTATGGGACCATAAATCTTTTAATTTGAATTTTTGTATATTAAACTCGCCTTGGCCTTCTTTGAGAAATAGATTTGGTTCCTATACTTTCGGAACCGGAGTTCGGTATAGCCGTGGTCATATAAATCCATCTAAAAGATTGCAACCATTTCATTTGAAATAAATTTTTTTGGAATACTGGCAAAACTTAAATAAGTTGATTTGCTCATCGACTATGTATTGGGTTTTTATGAGATTTTAAGACCTTTCATTTGAGTTTGAGATGAAGAATTTTGTGAGTAAGAGAGGAAATAAACTTCTTGGTGAGAGTGAGCGGGTGTGATACGGAGAGGAGAGGGCGATAGCATGTTGGGTTATTCTCGTGAGTGTCGGTTTGAGTTAGTGTGTGCTCCTGAGTTACTGTTATTCTAGGTCGTGCTGGTTGGTATTCAATTGTGGACATGAAGGGCGTCAAGAAGGGGGAAGCGAGACAGTCGGTTATGTTTATTTTGTGTGTTCTGCGATTACATAACGATTTGAAACTTGATGCTTCCATGTTTATGCAGTCGAATTTTATGTCTACGTTGTTTCTTTCTTTGGGTTGATATTTTAGTTGCCTTAATGTAGGTAATGTATTTATTTTATATAGGTTTCTAGGTTTTCGTGGAATGGTGCTTTTACGGGATTTTGTTGTCAAGTGCGTGTGGTCTGGGGTGTGAGAAAGATTTAGTCTTGAATATTCATATTACAAGGTCTGGAATGTGTGAGGAGATTTAGTGTTAAAGGCTCATATTACATCATCTCCCTTTTGGAAGAATGATGTAACGAAGGCAAATCATTCTGTAGTGCTTTATGGGATTAGGTTACCGTTTATGCGTTCGAACTCCCTAACAATTTTAATGTATATTACAGAGTTTTCTTATAGCTAAAATAACCGAATTTGACTGTTTTTCTCAGAGAAGCTGAGTAAAACTTCACTTACGCCCACGGCAATGATTTTTTGATTTTTCTCTTTTTTTTTGTTTTACGTGGGGCTAAGCTCGGTAGCTGAATCTTAATTCTAAAAGTTTGATGTTACAATTTTGTGTATTTCATGCTTTAATGAGTCTATTTTTGTGAACAATGGTTTTTTCTTTTGAGTGTAAACTTTGTATTTCGCAATTTGAGTCTTGAAGTTGTGTAACTTTAAATGGACCTATATAAAATGGATCTAGCTTGCGTCTATTTTCGTTTTGTAGATACACTATGTCGTTCAAATGTATTTCTATTGGATTGCACAGGTGGTCTGTTGTTGATTTTCTAATTTCTTTTTGGTGTATTAGATGTTTGTTTGCAATTTCGTGTGATTTGTGTAGTCGATATTGTAATTCTTTATTGTACATGTCGAAATTATATATCGGTTCAATTTTGTCTGGGTAGGTTTCTTGTGGTAGTCTGGCTTTTACACCGAACACTAGTTCGTAGGGTGTATACACATGATCTGAGTGTGGTGTTGTGTTATATGAAAATGCATAGTATTGTAACCAATCATCCCAGTCAGATTGATGTTAGTAGATAAAAGATTGCAGAAACTCGTTGAGGCATCTGTGATTTCTTCCCAAAGAACCAATTGTCTGAGGATGATAAGCTGTCGAAAATGTTTGTTTAATTTTTAACAATTTGCAAATTTGTTCTAGAACCTCGTTTTTATATTCGGTTCCTCTGTCAAGAAACTTACCGTAAGTAAGGATAAGATTTTCTACTAACGCTTTAGCTACAACGTTAGCTTCTTTGGTAGGTATGGGTATACATACAACGTATTTGGTTAGTTCACACTGTATGCTTACAGCGTATCTGTTATTATGGGTTGTTTTGGGCAACGGTCCTACAGTATCGATTGCCACTGTTTCAAATGGTTTATTAGGTGTATTCGTAATTTGTAATTTTTCTTTAGTATGCTTAATGATTTTGTTCTTTTTGCAAATTTCACAGGCCTTGATGAAATTAGCAATTGAACCTTTCATAAATTTCCATGTATATATTTCTCCTAATTTGAGGTACAATCTGTTTTGTCCGATGTGTCCTCCTGTAGGTAGTTCATAGTGATTCTTAAATATTACTTGTATTTCGCGAAGGTTACTAATAAACTTCGGTGGTTTGTAGATAATGATTTGTAATGTTTTTAGTGTTTGTAGGACGAGTCTTTAAACATTTCCATGGATACTATTTTAAATATTTTATCATTGCAAGAGATTGCTACTTTGCAAACTTTTAATTTCCTTATTTCTTCTTGATATTTGGAGATTGCAGACACGAGTGTTTGTCTGATATTACTTCTGTAATTACACGAAGCATCGGTTTTTGTTTCTGTGTTCCTTGATATGTGTCAATTATAATATGGTTGTTTTCGAAAAAATATCTCATTTTCAATAGGTTTCTTACTTCGCTAGGGGTTTTCGTTGAATAAACAGAGAGTTGGTCAGGCTCACTGTTGATGCAAGGATTATTATTAGTTCTTGAGTTATTCATATGGTTAGTATTTTTGTTATTATTTAATTTGTTCTGTTCTTTTTCCCTTTTTATGAGTTCTTGTTTTCTTGACATTGACCTTGTATTAACCATCAACACACTATTTACCTTCAATTCAACAGAGTACATTATTATGCGTGATAACGCATCAGCTGCAACGTTACTTTTACCTCGAATATACTCTATGTTAAATTCAAATTCCTCTAAATCTAACCTCATTCTTGTCAATTTGGAGGTCTCTGATCCGTTCGTATAGTAAATTTGCGTCCATATAGGTAGGACTTAAAGTAATTAATTGACCAGTGTATTGCTGTCAATTCTTTCAAAATTACTGATTTATTTTTTTCTCCGGGTGTAAAGCTTTTGCTGGCAAATGCTATTGGTAAGTCATTGCCATTGATTATTTTTGATAAAACTTCACCACATCCAACGTCTGAAGCGTATGTGGTTAAAATAAATTGTTCGTTAAAATCTAGGTATTGTAGAAGTTTTGGTGACATTAGGAAGGATTTTAAGGTCGTCGCTACTTGTTCTTGTTGGTGTGGGGTAATTTTTTATTGCCTCGTACTTATTACTATCTGGTAGAATTCCTTTATCTGTAATTTTGTGACCTAAATATGTTACCTCTGTATTAAAAAATTTGCACTTATTGAGGTTTAGTTTAAGAATGTATTTCCTAATGCGTTCAAAAACGTTTTCAAAGTTCTTAAGGTGGTGTTGGATTGAGCATCCAACTACTATAATATCATCTATATATACAAAAGCATGCTCAGGTGTTAATCCTGACATTGGAATTGTCATCATTCGTTGAAAACTTTTAGAACTTATATTTAAGCCAAACGGTAATCTTTTAAATTGAAAATGACCGGATTGGGTCGAAAATGTTGTGAATTTCCTAGACTTCACTTCTAAGGGTATTTGATGAAATCCTGACATTAAGGTAGCGCTTCGCCGTGGTCACGGGAGTTCGCTGTCTATCCCGGGGTTTCACGCACTTTACCCAAAATTGTTTGAAAACGGTAAAGAAAACGGAAATTCCAAGAACATACGATTCTAGATAATTAATTTTTCTATCGATTCGTATATAAACTGTGCCTGATAAACATTTTTATCGAAAGATTTCGTGCGAGTTATAAAAATAAATGAGTTTTTCCTTATTCTTTCGCACGCACACAATGTCAACGCATGCAAAATCGCACGAAATCTCGCGAAAGAAAAGCTTTCTAACTAATATTTTTCGCCAAATGCATAGCAAAATCATTTACCTACAATCGTATGTTTTTAATTTTCGTGAATCGGGTTAGTATTGGAGAAATTTGCAATTTAGAGTGAAATTTCGGCGACAAAGCAAGAGGAAGCAGTGAGTTGTCTCGCTTCGACTTGACCACGGCGAAGCGCTACCTTAAGTCCAGGGTTGTAAAATATTTTGCTCTACCAAGCTGATCTAAGATAGCATCAATTCTAGGCAGCGGAAATTTATCGGCTAGTATATTTTTGTTAAGTTGTCGGAAATCAGCTACCAATCTCCTTTTTGCATTATTGTTTTCGGATTTTTTCGGGACTAATAAAATTGGATTCAACAGTTGCACTATTTCTGTACCATTTAATTTCACTGTCACGTTATTACACTTTCACAAAGTCACTATACTTTAATGAAGCATAACAAACGTTACAATACAGATACGCGTATTTCGGAATGTTATTTACATCCTTCTTCAGTGTATCGGTTTTATAAGTTTGTTTGAAAGAATGCTGTAATGCTTCTCCTTTTATACAAAATGTCTTATTGTCAACGGGTAAAAACGGGAAGAAACAGGTAGTAACAAACGGGTAGGAAGGTAGTTTGATTGTCAGCGGAGGGCAACAAACTGAAGAAGTGGGATATTTTGTTAAGAGATTAAGTATTACCTAAATCTATTTGTATCTTATGTTTAGGTAATAACTTGAATAGCCAGGAGGGCTTATTTCCTTGGTCACGATTTAATAAAGAAATGGAGTTATTTTTGAAGATTTCTAAACTTTCGGCTGTGTCTAATTTGCATGGGTTGGAAATTTGTCTTATGATTTTTATGTCGTTGGTAGTGAGTTCATGATCTTCAGAAAAGGCATGTTCAGCTACTTTTGACTTGAAATGATGTCGTAGTCCTTTCTCTAATTCTTTAGATGCTTTCGCTATTTCAGCGACGTGCTCTTTGAAACGGATGTCTAGAGTTCTCTTTGTTTGTCCAATATATATTTTATCACAATGAGAACATGAGATTTTGTATACCCTAGATTTTTTCAAATTATCCGTAGGATCATTTGTAGAACCTAGTAAATTTTTCAATTGACAGTTCATACTGCTGAATACTAAATCCAAACCAAATTTATTTAGTTTTGATGTCAAAGGATGTGCAATGTTTGGATTGAAGTCCACCGATATTCTTTTTAAATTTTCCGATAGGGGAGGCAGAGTTGTAAGTGATTGTTTTTCCAACAATCTTATATTTTTGTCGAGGATTGTTTGGATTGAACGCTCCGGATATCCATTGAGCTTTCCAATTTCGAAAAAAAAATTTTTCTCTTTTATTGCAGCTTCTCTCTTAAGGGGTAAGGTCAGCATTCTGTGAATACCAAATACTTCTAATCATTCCCACCAACACAAAATGGCAGCTTTCCACCATATGAAAGCTGCCATTTTGTGTTGGTGGGAATGATTAGAAGTATTTGGTATGACCCGACCTGTGTTGGTCGGCTTCCTGTATATCTCGAAATTTAAGGTTTTTGCCTCTCTGACAATGAGGATATCTAAGAAAGGTAAACTGTTGTCTTTCTCCTCCTCATAGGTGATTTTAATGTTTTTATGTAAGTTATTAATCATTTGTAAGAAAGTTGATAAATCATTGCGTTTGATGATACAGAATATATCATCAACGTATCTCCACCAGCGATTAGGTAATAATCCCTGGTTTTTCAAAAGTTCTTCAAGATTTGCCATAAACAATTCGCTTAAAAACGGGGAGAGCGGAAGCTCTTGGTTGGTGCCCCTTGCAACTGTTTATAAAATCCGCCTCTGAATTTGAAGTAATTTACATCCATACAAAGCCGAGTTAGGTTCAGATATGACCTTACTTTGCTTTTCCATAAACTGTTACTATGTTGTTGAAGTAACCAATCTTCTAATAGATTGATTGAGTCTTTCACCGGGACACTTGGGAATGAGGCGGTTACATCGAATGACACCATTATTTCTTCTTCTTCGATTTCACCAGAGTTCTGAAGTTGTGTCGTAAATTCTTGTGTGTTGGGGACTGATCTACTGAAAAAATTTTTTGGCATAGAATGGAATTCTTTTACTAGCCATTTGGCGATTTTTTGGATAGGGGCTCCCACTGAAGAAATAATTTCCCTTATTTCGTTACCAGGTTTGTAAACCTTTGGTAGTCCTTTGATTTTGGGTAAAGAAGGGTTAGGAACTTTGAGGTAATTGAGGTTGATATCGAAGTTTGGATTACATTCAAGAAGAGTTTTATCCACTTTTTTGATAATTTCAGGAAGGGGATCGGTTCTTTGTTTCCTATAAGGAACGTCATTAATTTTTTGGATTATCAAGTTGTCATAATCTTGTTTGTCCATAATAACTACTTTATTTTCCTTGTCAGTCATTACATAAAAAACAGGCAATTGTTCCACTAGTTCTTTTTCATCAATGGTTTGCTGATTATTCAAAGAAGTACTTCTAATGACGTCAGCTACGATAGTTCTGGCGTCATTTATTTGAGGAAAGGAAAGATCACAGTTATTTAAACCTGTTTCTATGTCTATAATAACTTGTTCGAGATTTACTTTTGAAGAAATTGCATAATTTAAACCAAGATTTAGAAGATTAGTTTGTTCATTGGTAAAATTTTGAGATGAACAATTTACAAGAAAATCCTCCAAAAATTGTACTGGAGGTTTTGGGGGACGGTTGGATTGTTATAAGGTATGGATGGTTCGATGATGGATCGTCTTTCAACATTTTGTTTACTTGTGTTGCAATTTCGTTACTTTGTGAAGTTAGTTTTGTAGTTTGGAATGTACACTGGGACTTTACCGCTTAGTTCGATGTTTTGTGAATAGAAATTGTTTGATGAAACTGGTTCGTCTGTTAAGCAAAATATATCAGAATAATTTGAAATTAACTTTTCCAGGTTGTTTATAGCGTATATTGGTACGTTGTTTAGATCGAGTTCGTTTAGGACTTTGTTTTTTCATTTGCGATCACTCCGGATATGATCGTCACCGCTGCAAAAAGGTTGAAAAAGTCATACTCTACTGGACCTGATGGTATTCCAGCAGTAGTTCATAGTCGATGCGTCCACGTCTTGACTGATCCTTTGTATGTGATATTCAATAAGTCGTTCGAGCAAGGCGTATTTCCGACAATCTGGAAACAGTCTTATATGTTCCCAGTATTCAAAAGTGGCGATCGCCTAAATGTACGAAGTTACCGTGGCATAACCAGTTTGTCAGCAGCGTCGAAGCTTTTTGAATTGGTAGTTAGCACTGTCGTACTTTCCAAAACTAAAACGTAAATCTCTACTGATCAGCATGGTTTTATGCCTGGACGATCGGTTAACACGAACCTGTTGGATTTTACATCTACCTGTATCTACCATGTACCATCTACTCGGATGGAAGAAAAATTTCAAATTGATGCAATTTATACTGATCTGAAAGCAGCGTTTGATCGAATAGATCATGAAATACTTGTAACAAAATTATCCCGACTAGTCGCTTCGAGAATGTTTGTTAAATGGCTGAGCTCTTATTTATGCGACAGAGTGCTACGTGTGCAGTTAGGCTCGTGTAGTTCTTCTCCTTTCATGAATAAATGTGGTGTTCCTCAGGGTAGTAATCTAGGTCTACTATTGTTTGTGCTGTTCTTTAACGACGCTACTTTACAACTTGGCGTTGAATGCAGACTGGTTTACGCTGATGACCTGAAGCTGTATCTGGCAGTTCGGTCTATTGAGGACTGTGTTCGTCTCCAGGAACTTTTAAATATTTTCGTTGGCTGGTGTAGAAGAAATTTTTTAATTATTAGTACCGTGAAATGTCAAGTTATAACATTCCATCGCAAAACCAACCCCATTTCGACTATCAAATCGATGGACAAACTCTTGGAAGAGTCGACGTTGTCAATGACCTCGGCGTTTTGCTGGATGCTTACCTTTAACCAACACCGATCAACTTTGATTTCCAAAGCAACACGACAACTCGGCTTCATAGCGAAAATTAGCCGGCTATCAAATCGATGGACAAACTCTGGGAAGAGTCGACGTTGTCAATGACCTCGGCGTTTTGCTGGATGCTTACCTTTAACCAACACCGATCAACTTTGATTTCCAAAACAACACGACAACTCGGCTTCATAGCGAAAATTAGCCGAGACTTCAAAGACCCGTACTGTCTAAAAGCGCTATACTGTTCGTTGGTACGTCCATTACTCGAAAATGCGTGTTAGGTTTGGAGCCCGTACCAACTCGTTTGGAACTTACGAATAGAACGTGTACAGAAAAGATTCGTCCGGTTGGCTCTGCGGCACCTCCCATGGCAAAACCCTCTGGATTTACCACCGTACCCTGACCGCTGTCGTCTGATTGGCCTGGAATCTTTAGAGCGACGAAGAAAGATGCAGCAAGTGTTACTTGTGGCTAAAGTAATCAATGGCGATATTGATTCACCAAAGTTGTTATCTCTCCTTGACTTCCGTGCTTCTCAGCGATCTCTAGGCTCGACGAGTCTACTTCAACCAAGATTTCACTGTACTACTTTCGGAAAACATGAACCAATGACAACATGTATACGTGCATTTTCCAAAGTTGAGCATCTCTTTGAATTTGGTGAGCCGACGCACAAGTTCTCACAGAAATTATTAAGTGTATCCTTTTTATAAGTTTATTCGTTGTACTTCGTGTTATTCATTAAGACTTTTAATTGTCAGATGGATTATTTTAACAAATAAACAAATAATGGTTTTGGTGCATATCGCTTGTATTGTACTGGATATTTGGGCGCATTATATTGTCTTGCCCCTTGATTTGAATTATTCATACGTTGTTGGCGCTGTCCAACAAATCGTGTGTATATTATTTGTGAGTGGGTGTTTTCATCTGTACCACACTCTTGTGCTTTCTAGATAGCCATGATACTTTCGGGAGTGGTCGTGCCTTTGCACCTCTCCTCGATTAGTTGTATCATGTTATTTACTGTTTATCATGTTGTTTCGGGGATGCCTTGTCTGGCTTTTCCGGACAGTCTGGTTTTTAGAAATTTAATTGCCATGGCCATGTGCTCTGGCAGAATTAACTCATTCAGCAATCTAGCTGAGTCGATAAATGTGTCTAGGCTCTCGGGGGAGCCGTCATATGGTTGAATTAGGGCTGTCGCCTGCCGTAAATCAAAAGGTGGTGACGTTTGCGTCATCGTTCCGTCTTTAGTTGCTTTAATGTGTGTAGTATTAAATTTTATTATTCTGCAAATTTCGTCTGTCCACAGCCTTGTGCTTTTTACTAAGTTATGAAAAGTCTTATCGTCAATGATATCTTGCTCTGTTATTAAAAAACTACAAGCATCAGCCCTATGGGGTTGTTCGAGCCTTTGATGTGGAACAAGGCAACCAAAATTTCTAATGATCGACATTTTCAATTAATCGTCACACTTTTGAATCCGCAAATGCACGAGAGTCTGCTTGAGCCAACACCGAACACGCGAATCCAGAATAAAGTCTATATTTGTCTTGATTTGTATTTATTTTTTAGCCGACGATATTACATCAATAGCCCAAATGTATGCAATTATATGTTTATACAAGCTTGCTTGTGTTAAAGTTTTGTATGCAAGTAGTTATTTTTATAGCGTTTCTCTACCATTACTACAATTCTGTGATTCGGTTGAATTCGGTTGAAGCGATAAACTTTTTCTCATTATCAATCGAGTTCATCTTATATAAATAAGAAATTAATCTTATGCACTCAAAATTTACCCTGGGGTAGTTGTCAATTTCTCAGGCGAAACGACATAACATGGGATTTCATCCCATCTTTCATGACACAAGATCAGAGCATAGCAATTAAAGCTTCAAATCGTGTTATGGCTCTTTTTGTCTTGCTGTCTAGCAACAACCTACCTCTAGCAAGCTACGTGTAGGATTGAAACGTTAGCTATAATTTTGCTTATATTTATAGCTTCGCGTGCTTCCAACATCTTTGCTTTTGCTTCGATTGACCAACCAGAGCGCTGCTTCCCTTTTGATATATCGCTTACTCCTTCAAAACCGTCGGCTATGGCAGGGAAATCCGATATGCCGGAGATTTTTTGCAGACAAAATAGGACACTGCTAGCTAATAATCAATATTTCAATGATATACACTTAAAAATACATGGTTATGATAAATGTAGAAATATTTCCAATCAAATGGTGACATGATATTAATAATTGATACAAAATTGACTGAGCTGTAATCGTTCAAAACCTGACCACATTTCTACGTGTATTTTTCTTGAGTTTCTAGTTTGCACCTCTATATAGAAAACAAAAATGTGTTCCACATTAAAATTTTCAAGTTCTGCTTTTAGTTGCTGAGACTGTTCTGACTTTTCTTGGAGTAATTTCTCTGATAATTTTGTATTAATTGATTTTTTATGTAAGTATGGAGTTTCTCTAGCACTTTTTAAAGGAATATTCGTTTTTCCTTTCGCATTTATAGTAGATTACGTGTGATTTCCTAGTCATGAATACGCATGTATAACTGCATATATGTTCTTGAGGAACCGCCTTTTTTCGATTTTCCTCGCTACGCATTTTAATTTCCTTTAATTTTTCTTGGACCGTTAATAGCCATTTGTCATTATAAATTTTTTCCATTGTTGAATATTTGGTTGTTGGTTTTTGTTTAAGTAGTTTATTTTTATACATTGGCCATCTGTACTTGTCGTGCGGCCTTGATTGCGATTTTTTCGGTGTGTTGCTTATGCAATTTTATCAATCCTTTCAATAGTAGATAGCCTATTACTATTCCTACTAGTGCGCAGAGCGCTAGGCCCTCAGGTCGTAGTTCTCATTTGCCTTCCGGTGACGCTCAGGTCGTAGTTCTCATTTGCCTTCCGGTCGTCAAGGCGAGAAGACGCATTAAGGTAGCGCTTCGCCGTGGTCACGGGAGTTCGCTGCCTATCCCGGGGTTTCACGCACTTTACCCAAAATTGTGAGAAAACGGGGAAGAAAGCGGAAATTCCAAGAACATACGATTCTAGATAATTAATTTTACTATCGATTCGTATATAAATTGTGCCCAGTGTTGGTGATTGCCGAAAATTTGACAGAAGCTGCTATATTGCTATCTATATTGTATACAACATTTTCAATCCGGTAGAAGATGCTACAAGAACTCGAGTCTCTCAATGCATGAACCGTGAGAGAATTTCGCTACATTTTTTCGCTCCACTTCATACTCTGAATATTTCACGCACTTAAAAAAAATTTACAGTCTGATAATGATCGTTGCTGTGTGCAATTTCCCAAGTTGACAATTATCGCAGAAAATCGAATCGATGATTCAACTTGATGATTCTCATACTAGGTTGCAATATTTCAAAACCCTTGTGTGGAGCATTCACAGACATTTTCATAAACACAACTTATACAAAGGTTATATGCACATAGTTAGAATAAGCGGCAATAGTAAAATGATTCTATCGCAATTGTCAACTGCCTGTATATAATCGGATCGCGAAACGAGAATAAGCGACCGTTTGTTGCTTCAGAGAGGATCCCCACAGCAGCGTACTAACCTTTGATTCTTAGAAATGTCATCAAGAGAAATTCGTTCTCGCACTGGTGTCGATTCTATGTTAAATGAGCCATGCCAGGTTTTTGTTGTTGCGGTGATTTCCGTTTCTCTTTGATGGCACTGATTCAATCGTTGAAGAGTTGCCAGTGAACGTTCTTTGATACGATAAAAACCATCCTTGATTGTGCCTAAAAGTTTTTATCGAAAGATTTCGCGCGAGTTATAAAAATAAATGAGTTTTTCCTTATTCTTTCGCACGCACACAATGTCAACGCATACATTGGGGTGTGCAAAATGACACATGCGATAGACGCTACCATTTCTTTTGTTTTCGTTGTCCGTTCTCTCTGCGTAAACGTTGAATATAGATGAGTAGAAAATGTAAGTAAGTGTTACTACTTTGTAAAATAATTTCTATTCATGTTTCAGTAGAACCAGAAATCAGTAATGATTTTCATCGCTACTAACTTTGACGCTTTGTTGAAAACGTAGCACATCCCTACATATGCGAGTTGTTTATAGCGAGAAAAAGAAAAAAAGAAAACAAAATGTTTAACAAAACTCGCACGAAATTTCGCGAAAGAAAAGCTTTCTAACTGATATTTTTCGCCAAATGCATAGTAAAATCATTTACCTACAATATATGTTTTTGATTTCTCGTGAATCGGGTTAGTATTGGAGAAATTTGCAATTTAGGGTGAAATTTCGGCGACAAAGCAAGAGGAAGCAGTGAGTTGTCTTGCTTCGACCTGACCACGGCGAAGCGCTACCTTAAACCAGTTTCGCATCATTTGGCACTGCGAGCGGATGTGTCAGTTTGTTCGCAAAGCTAGTTTCAATTCAAGCAAGAACGATCGCATCAGCTGCTGGTCGTTTGCAATGGAGAGAACGAAAACAAGAAACGAAAAGTGGACAACATTATAAGAAATTAGCCGTTCTAATGGCTCTAAATTTTTTTAAAGAACTTTTAAGATTACTTCTTTGCAAATCGAAGGTAAAAATCATCAGTTTAATGAAAATCCAAAATAATTTGATTTGTTTCGTGCAATTTTCGCTGTGCAAAAATTGTTCGAGAAAGAACTTTTAAGATTACTTCTTTGCAAATCGAAGGTAAAAATCATCAGTTTAATGAAAATCCAAAATAATTTGATTTGTTTCGTGCAATTTTCGCTGTGCAAAAATTGTTCGAACTGTGCTAAATATCGTAGAGAATTCCACAATTTGGTCCTTCTAAAAGGCAGAAATGAATCCTGTACAGTATCTTTATAGTTTCTTTCAATGAAATATACAAATCCGATATGAGATAATCGTCAAAAATCGTTTAAAATTTTAGTAGTGAAAAAGGGGAAAGTTTCGCAATTCACACAATCGATCAACTATCAATTTCGAATTCGAAAGTGTAAAGAAATCGTGTTATTCGTATTCACGACATCCAGTTATGTCTCTGACATTATACACCCGTACTTTTATTTTTTTTAACTACTGCTGGTACTTAGAACGGGACCACTGTTTGCACTGCTGGAACTACTGTTCCTTGTATCACTACTGGCACTTTTTGGTTGATTGTTAATGTTGTTTTTAGATTCATAGCTTAAAACGTATGTATTGCTGAGCGATCTTCTGAAATGTTCTTCAATTGAAACATCACGATTTACCGAAGACAGACACTTTTGTCACGGTCGCCATTTAAAATGATAACTTCGCAGATTTAAGTTGTGATTAAGAATGTACTTTATTTTTATCAGTTCGTTAACTTATATATCCTATCCTCTCCTAGTCTAGCTAATTAGTTTTTACAATTGGTGAGAATCTGGGTCGGGTTTAACCAATGGGACTAGTTGTATCGAGTCGGCCATTGTATATTTTGTGAGTAAGAGAGGAAATAAACTTCTTGGTGAGAGTGAGCGGGTGTGATACGGAGAGGAGAGGGCGATAGCATGTTGGGTTATTCTCGTGAGTGTCGGTTTGAGTTAGTGTGTGCTCCTGAGTTACTGTTATTCTAGGTCGTGCTGGTTGGTATTCAATTGTGGACATGAATGGCGTCAAGAAGGGGGAAGCGACACAGTCGGTTATGTTTATTTTGTGTGTTCTGCGATGACATAACGATTTGAAACTTGATGCTTCCTTGTTTCTGCAGTCGAATTTTATGTCTACGTTGTTTCTTTCTTTGGGTCACCGTAAAGTGCAAGTGTTGATATTTTAGTTGCCTTCATGTAGGTAATGTATTTATTTTATGTAGGTTTCTAGGTTTTTGTGGAATGGTGCTTTTGCGGGATTTTGTCAAGTTAAGGTATTAAAACACACTGTTTTGAATTGATAACAAGAATTCTGCTTTATTTCGATATGTCTTAACTTATATAACTTCTCTCTCTTAGATTTATTCTGGTAGGGGAAGTTAGACTTTGCGTTTCAATTTCGGTTGGTTCCAAATTAATCACCAATGAGGTTTCAGTATCGCATAGTGTGTATAGTAGCCATTATGGATTAAGTAAACGCGAGAGGGTATTTACGTGTATAGTGGTCAAAGCGTGCGCGTGAGTGTGTGGTAAGGAAAGAGAGGGCGAGAGCGCATCTAATGAGCGGGCTGCTCGTGAGTTACCTGAGTTCTGAAGATTGTTTTCGCTGTTCTTGTTAATGGTTCCATATAATGAGTCATGCGTCGCGATTTGAATGTAGGTCTCGTTTTTGTAAGCATACGTTGTTGGTATCAAATATCTGCTTCGAATGTGTTATGAAGCTTTGGTCGTTTCATGACCTCGTTTCGTAGGCGATGTCATAATATCGTTGAATTTAGTTGCTGATTTTGAGTTTACCTTTATGTTTATAGGAAATGTATGTCGTTTGAAAATATCTGGTTCTTTCTAAAGTCTTTTGGGAAGTGTACGCTTCTTTCTTGAGTCTTTGAAAAGTGACTTTGGGAATGAATTCTTGAAGCGTTTCTTGGGAAAGTATGTATAGATGAAAGTTTAAGATGTTCATATCACATCATCCCTCTTTGAAAGAATGATGTAACGAAGTGAAATCATTCGGTTGTAGATTTTGTTTCGGTGAACTCGGTCTAACTCCCTAACATTTTTAATGGATATTACATAATTATCTTATAATAACAATAAGTGTTGGTGTGTATGTGTGTGTCTTCTGTTTACAATCTAATGTAAGTGTAATTTCGATTGGAATTTTAAAAGCGTACTGAATTTGATATGATTTGACATTGTTGTTAAGTTTTGATTAATCTGTTTTTGTGTACTATAATGGATTGGTTGGTTCTCGGGTTTTTGATTTTACAATTTGGGCTTAAAATTTCTTCTACAATGAAAGGTCCATCATAAAATGAATCTAATTTTCGTCTATTCTCTATTTTGAGGAAAACTGTTTCGTTAATGTCTAAGTGAATAGGGTTGATATCGTTTTCTGATGTAATAACTCTTTTTTCTTTACTTGTAATGAGCTTTTCTTTGGCAATTTCGTTTGATTTTTGTAATTTAAATTTAAGTTCTCTACTATATTGCTCAAAATTATAGATTGGTTCTGTTCCTTGTTCATAGATTTCTTGTGGTAATTTCGCTTTTTTCCAAATATTAGTTCGTATGGTGTTATTCCGTGTTCTGAATGTGGTGTTGAATTGTAGTTAAATGCATAAAATTTCAACCATTCATCCCAGTCAGACTGATGCTCATTTACGAACGATCTCAGGTATTCGTTTAAACACCTGTGATTTCTTTCTAGCGAGCCTATAGTCTGAGGATGATAAACTGTACTGAATTTTTGTTCAATTTGTAGTATTTTGCAAATTTGTTCGAAAACTTCATTTTTGTATTCCGTTCCTTGGTCAGAACGTAAAATTGAAAATTTTCCGTAAATTAGTAAGAAATCATAGATTAATGCTTTTGCAATAACGTTTGCTTCTTTTGTTGGTACGGGGATCAATACGACATATTGGGTAAGGTCGCATTGAATAGTTACTTTATAATAATTATAATTTCGAATGGTTCTGAAGGGGTTGTTGTAACTACTTGTTTTTCTTTTGTGTGTTTCAATACTTTGTTTCGTTTACATAGTTCACAAGCCTGGATGAATTCTGCAATCGACTGTTTCATATTGTTCCATTTGTACAGTTCACGTAACTGTAAATAAAGTCTATGTTGACCAGTATGACCTCCGGTCGGGGTATAATGAAAATCATGTAATATTTTTTGGATTTCTATTTGATTTTTCACCTCTTTTGGTGGGTTAAAGATTATGATTTGAATCGAATGCACTTGTGCGTTCGCAATCATTTTGAGATTTTCCATACTTATCATTTTGAATATATTGTCTTTCATACTGAACGCTATTTTATTTTGATTCATATTTTGCAATAAATTTTCTAATTTTTGAAATGCCAACTCTAAAGTTTGGTTTCCTTTTAACTTGTATTGATGAACTTGTTCAACAATTTTCTCATTTTTCTTTATCATGAATCTTAATTCGGTTTTATTTATATCTGTTTCAAGTTTCAATAATTTGTTTGTTTCCGAAGGATTGTTTGTCATGTACATTGAGAGTTGATCAGGTTCTCTTGATGCACAGATATTTTGTTGACTCGTTTTATTTTGTAAATTTCGAGTTATAGACCTCGTGTTTACTCTTAAGATATTTAATTGTTTAAATTCGTCTGATGTTGTAACTATTCTTGACAACACATCAGGTCCAACATTGGATTTTCCTGGTATAAATTCTATATTAAAATCATATTCTTCTAAATCAACACGTATCCTTGTTAATTTAGAGGTGGGATTTTTCATTCCGAACAGATGTACTAACGGTCTATGATCTGTTCTAACTGTAAATTTTCTTCCATACAAGTACGGGTTGAAGTAATTAATGGCCCAATGGATAGCCGTTAACTCCTTTAGGATTATGGGTTTATTTTTTTCTCCTGGCGTAAAAGTTTTGGTTGCAAAAGCAACTGGTAGATGTCCATTTTGCGATGGCTGTGACAGAACTGCTCCACATCCGATGTCTGAAGCGTCTGTCGTTAAAATAAAATCTTTGGAAAAATCTGGATATTGTAGTATGGTAGGAGATAATAAACTGTTTCTCAGTGTTTCAAATGCATTTTTGCATTTATCTGTCCAAATGAATTTCGAATTTTTTCTTCAATAATTGGTTAAGTGGATATGCTATTGTTGCAAAATTTGGTACAAACTTCCTATAGTAATTACAAAATGCGACAAATCTTCTAACTTCGTCGGTATTTGTAGGTATTGGATAGTTTAGGATAGCACTGAATTTTGAATCATCAGGTAACATACCTTGGTCTGTTATTTTATGTCCAAGATAGGTTTCTTCTGTGCAAAAAAGTACGGGTGTGTAATGTCAGAGACATAAATGGATGTCGTGAATACGAATAAAACTGACACGATTTCTTTACACTTTCGAATTCGAATTGATAGTTGATCGATTGCGTAAATTGTGAAACTTTCCTCCTTTTCACTACGAAAATTTTCAACGATTTTTGACGTCGATTATCTCATTTCGGATTTGCATATTTCATTGAAAGAAACTATCAAGATGCTGTACAGGATTCATTTCTGCCTTTCAGAAGGAACAAATTGTGGAATTCTCTACGATATTTAGCACAGTTCGGAACATTTATCTCGAACGATTTTCGCATAGCGAAAAGTGCACGACGCAAATTAAATTATTTTGGATTTTCACTAAACTGATGATTTCTACCTTCGATTTGCTAAGAAGTAATCTTAATAGTTCTTTAGATAACATTTAGAGCCATTAGAACGGCTGATTTTATATAATGTTGTCCACTTTACGTTTCTTGTTTTCTTTCTCTTCAACGCAAAAACCATCAGCACGTTCAGTTGAAGATATGTGCCTGACTATCTCAAAATCGTCGTCCTTGCGCGAAAAACCCAAGCAAAAGTAAAATTTTCCGCGTTGTTTCAAAATTTTCAGAAAACTTAATTTTTGAGTTGTTTGTGGTTATCTCACACTGTTCAAAATATTATCCTAAATTCCTGATCATATTTTTGATGAAATAGTGAAAGAATTATGTTGTTGCCATTAACACAAGTCGAGATATTCACGATTAAGTTCTGCCCATTCTTCCATATGGCTAGTTTTGAAAAGGCGCCCCATAGTAAAGTAAGTCGTATTCACGACAAAAAATTTACATTTCTGTGGATTGAGTTTCAAATTGTAATGTCTCAATCGTTCAAATATTTTAGCTAAATTCGTTATGTGATGGTTTACTGAACATCCCATAACTACTATATCGTCTATATATATAAATGCTAATTCAGGTGTCAAACCTGCCATTGCAATAGTCATCATTCTTTGAAAACTATTTGGGCTAATTTTTAGTCCAAACGGTAATCGTGTAAATTGATAATGACCATTCCTAGTTGAAAATGCTGTAAATTTTCTAGATTCTTCGTCAAGAGGTATTTGATGAAAACCTGACATAAAATACAAGGTTGTAAAATATTTAGCAGTGGTAGTGGGAATTTGTCTGCTAGAATTTTTGTCGTGAATACGACTTACTTTACTATGGGGTGCTTTTTCAAAATTTACCCTTCGAGAGAGTGATAAGTTTTTGATCGTGAATATCTCTTGTTGTATCTAACGAATCAACATAATTTTTGCTACATGCCATCGGAAATATGATCACAATTTTATGATAAAATTTTCAGTTGTGTGACATAATCTCAAATAGTTTAAAATTAAACTTTTCTGAAATGTTTGGTATAAACGAGTATCAAAGAGGATAATTCATATGGCGCGTTTGCCTTTCTCGTATTTTGAAAGCTCATAGCTCAGTGATCTGTGGAAGGATTTATATAATCTAACTACCAATAGAATCGAAATTTTTCAACTTAAACGTGTATAGCAAAAGCATTGAAGTATTTCAATAGTACACTATTGAAAAACCTATCTCATTTGACCCATGTCAACACCAGCCAATCAGAACGCGTTCTGAGGAAGAGAAGAAAATAGCTGCTGCTGTACAACAATTCGTTCAAGAAAAATGTTCCGAAAAGTGGTGAATATCGCAGTGAGTTCCTCACTACGGTCCTTCTGAATGCTAGAAACGAATCCCTACAGCATATTGATAGTTTCTTTCAATAAATTAGGCAAATCCGAAATGAAATAATCGACATTAAAATTCTGTATGCGGCTATTTTTATAGCCGTTAGGACCCCGCCCATTAGCGAAAAAGCTACAAACGAAATCACATAAAAGGAAATCTCTTAACAAAAATTGAATCACTTAACTAGGATAATCCAGGAAAGGATATCTGAGTTTCGCAACAGGAACTTCCAGCAAAAGCTTCGAGAAATTCTCCCACATTCAAAGCCCTTCTGGTCCTTAACGAAGGTGCTTAAGAAAAAACCGAAGCCTATTCCTCCTCTGATGTCACCCCAGGACGCAGCTGAAGGAATACCTTTAATAACACCAGTAGAGAAGGCAAATGCGCTAGGCCAGCAGTTTGTGTGTTCTCACAATTTAGGACTTAACATTGTTAGTCCATATGAAAGAGCCGTTGCTGATAGCGTAGCTGAGGTTGACCAATCAGACAGCTTGGTTCCTGAGGAATGTAGAGTCACTGCGAATGAGCTGATGGCTTTTGTGAAAAAATCCAAAAATATGAAGGCCCCCGGTTTCGACAACACATTCAACATTGAGCTGAAACATTTGAGTATTCGCTCATTTGTCTTCTTAGCTAAAATCTTTAACAGATGCTGGGAGCTTGGTTACTTCCCTTCAATGTGGAAGTTAGCTAAAGTTATCCCAGTTTTGAAACCGGGGAAAGATCCTTCCTTTTCCAAGAGCTATCGGCCCATCAGCTTACTCTCTGCCCTATCCAAGCTGTTTGAAAAGTCAATACAAAGGCGAATTCTTGCTTTCGCAGATGAACAGGATATATTTCTGGAAGAACAGTTTGGGTTCCGGAAAGGAAGATCCACCATCCACCAACTCACAAGGGTTAACAACGTCATCCAGCAAAACAAATCAGTGTCCAAAACGACTGCCATGGCAATATTGGATATTGAAAAGGCATTCGATAATGTGTGGCACGATGGACTGGTGTTCAAACCGCATCGGTATAATTTTCCCATGTATCTTATTAAAATTATCAAAAATTATCTTGCAGATAGAGCATTCCAGGTTTCTCTGAATAATGCACTTTCAGAAAGATTTACTATTCCTGCTGGTGTACCCCAGGGAAGTATCCTAGGTCCCATTCTATACAACATTTTCACATCAGACATCCCACCTCTTCCAGGTGGTGGTGTTCTGTCACAATTTGCTGATGATACTACCATTCTTTACAAAGGTCGTGTCATTAATGCTCTGAAGAATAAACTACAGACAGGTCTGGACGCTTTAACGGAATATTTTACATGCTGGAAAATTGTGATCAATGCAGCAAAAACTCAGGTCATCTTGTTTCCACATTCAAGATCTCCAAAACTTGTTCCATCACACGAATGCAGAATACGATTCGGTGATGAGGTCATTCAATGGTCCGATGAAGTTATCTATCTAGGACTCACCTTTGACAGACATTTGATATTCAGGTCACATGTTGACAAAATCATTCAAAAATGCAGCATACTCATTAGGTCCCTGTATCCGCTGATTTGTAGAACATCTAAACTGTGCCTGAAGAACCAGATGGCTGTCTATAAACAAATCATCTACCCCGCAATTGAATACGCAGTCCCTGTTTGGCGGGGCTGTGCACGAACACACAAACTTAGGCTTCAGCGCATTCAAAGTAAGATCTTAAAGATGATTCTAAATCTACCCCCTTGGACAAGGACTAGTGAAGTACATGAGATGGCCTCACTGGATATACTAGAACAAAAATTCGAACAATACTGCACGAAATTTGAAGAGAGGTGCTCAATCTCTGAAATACAAATAATTCAAAATTTGTACGTATTAGGTTAGGGATAGTTATAAGTAGGTAGACATTTTATAAATAATTAAAATAAATATTATGATTAAACATTAGTATGTAAAACAAGAGTAACTAACACACCTAATATTAATAACGAATCGTATGAACAACAAAGATGAAAGGCCAAAGGGTCAAAACACTTGTACTGTAAAATGTTGATGTAATACACAAAAATAAGATTAATAAACAGATATTTATGCAAAAAAAAAAACAATGCAAAAATTGAATCAGTTTGGATTATATCGCCACTGCGAGCAGATGTGTTTTGTGTCGCTTGCACAGCTAGTTTCGCTTCCGACAAGAGCGATTTTTTTTTTTTATATCGTTTATTTATACCCGGCTTTAACCTAATTTTGGTCGTTCGCCGGGTACAAGAGCGATTACGTCACAGCTGCCAGTCATTTCGATGGATGAAAAAGCAACGTTGGAGAGCATTATGAAAAATCAGCCGTTCTAATGGCTCTAAAAGTTTTCTAAAGAACTATTAGGATTTGTTGTTCGCAAATCGAAAGGAAATATCCTCAGTTTAGTGCAAATCTAGAACAGTTTGGTTAGATTTTTGCACTTTTCGCTGTGTAAAATTCACAGTAATCGAGATCAAGTGAAACCTTCTGTGTTTTTGCGAAAAATGTTCCAGCGTTCGTAGAGAACTGCACAATTTGACCCTTCTGAATGCTAGAAACGAATTCCTACAGCATATTGATAGTTTCTTTCAAAAAATTAAGCAAATGCGAAAGAAAATAATCGACATTAATATTCTGTATGCGACTATTTTTATAGCCGTTAGGACCGCCCATTAGTGAAAAAGCTACAAACGAAATCACGTAAAAGAAAGCTCCTAACAAAAATCTAATCAGTTTGGATTCTATCGCCAATGCGAGCAGATGTATTTTGTGCCGTTTGCAAAGCTAGTTTCGCTTCCGACAAGAGCGATTACGTCACAGCTGCCAGTCATTTCGATGGATGAAAAAGCATCGTTGGAAAGCATTATAAAAAATCAGCCGTTCTAATGGCTCTAAAAGTTTTCTGAAGAACTATTAGGATTTGTTGTTCGCAATTCGCAGGTAATTATCTTCAGTTTAGTGAAAATCAAGAACAATTTGGTTAGATTCGTGCACTTTTCGCTGTGTGAAATTCACAGTAATCGAGATCAAGTGAAGCCTTCTTTGTTTTTGCGAAAAATGTGGAAAAGGGGAATGCTTGCATAATTCATACAATTGATCAACTAATTGATACTCGGAAGTGTTAAGGAACATGTCATTTGTTTCCGTATTCACGACATCCAGTTATGTCTCTGACATTACCCACCCGCCTTTTTTGTTTAGTTGTCTACAATCGACAACTAATCTCCACTTTTTCTCCACGTCGTTTGACTTTTTGGGCACCAGTAGTATTGGTGAATTATATGAAGATATGGACGGTTCAATTATATTACTTTCAAACATTTTATCAACTTGCTTGACAATTTCGTTATATTGAGAATGAATTGTTTTATAATTAGGTATATACACGGATGTATTGTCATTTAAATTAATGTTCTGTGTATAAAAAATATTTACTGTGACTTCTTCATCAGTAAGTCAAAATATATCTTGGTATTGAGTGATTAAATTCTTGAATTTATCTCTGGCAAACGTAGGGATTTTATCTACGCTTATATCATTGAAAATTTTTTCACATTTTTGAAAATTATTTTTATTTTTGTTAATATTCACTAGTCTCTTAAGTAGCTAAGGGTTGGTTTAAACTTAGAATGATATACATATATGGGGATATTATTGGTATTTACAAATTTTACATAGGGTTTTGTTGGGGAAATTATGGTGTTTTGGCAGAAAACTCCTGGTTTAATTTCCTCAGAGTGAACTATCATATCCTCTGGTATATTCAAAAAGGATATTCTCAAGGGGCAAATCACTCTAAACTTTGTCTGAACTCAAACAAGTTTTACCGGGAGTAAAAGCAGGAATCTCGCTGGATTTAGCAGGAATCTCGCTGGATTAGAATGGGATTAGAGAAGTTTAGCCGAGATCTGGAAAAGCATTATTTTGACATAAGAAGCTGTAAACGTGGGAGCAGAGTTGCCAGATATTTTCATAAAAAATCTGTTCTGCTTTGTATAAAAAATCTGTATTTATCTGTATTCACTAAAAAAAGGAAATTTCGGAAATAAAATGACGTTTAAAGATATTATTCCATTAGATTATTGTTATAGAATGGCAGGTGCAAGGAGCATTCCTTTATATCGTAAGTCCTTGCCGCACTGACAAGAACATTGAACGACGATATTTAATTGTTTTTGTTATCAACCACAATTGAATTGTAAATCCATATACTTTTTTCGTTTGAAAATGATGACTTGGAATTCGAACATGGAATTCAAACGCCCAATACGCAACGTCAAGTCAGGTCATACAACTTTTCAGTCTGACAATAAAGTTTCATGACGCCATGACTTCCTTGAACATCAGTTTACATTGGTTTCAAATTATGATATAAATGTATTTCAGTGTTCATCATTAAACAGCTGCATGAAAAATTTTTCATTTTTATATGGGCAAACAAACAAGCTCAGACGGAAAAGTTTCATTATTTCTTTCTTACTTTTTATGGTATCTGTATAAATCTGTATTTAATTTGAGGAATCTGTATTAAATCTGTATACGCATGCAAAAATCTGTATAATACTGATAGATCTGTATAAATCGCATCTCTGCGTGGGAGCTCGAATGACAGATACACTTCAAACAAGATTAGACAAAACTAGGTTGGATTAGTTTTAAATTACCCAAACTTATCTAGACTAGTTGGGATTAAATGAGATTAGAGAAAATTATTTTGGAATGACATGAGTTTATTAGTATGAGATTGTCTAGAGTTTAGAGTGATTTGCCCCTTGGAATATTCTTCTAATAACCTCGCTGCGAGCGGGTAGAATGAATCCTTCATTTAAATTATTTTCTATTGGTATTGCTGTTTGTACAGCTCCTATATGGAAGTTAAGTAACCAAGAATTATAGTCTATTATACACTTATATTTTGCTAAGAAATCACGACCTAATATACCATCTGCTTGAATTGGTAGATTAGCCGGTACCAGGTGGAAATTGTGTTTAATAGTTAATCAGTTATTAAAACATAGTATGGTATTTACTGTGCCTACTGTTTCTATATTAGCTTCGGTAATTCCATTAAATTTTATCCTATCATTAGTATTCACAATTCGATCTGGGCGGATATTTTGCGCTTTAAATAATGAAATATCTGCGCCGGTATCGATGATAGGTTGCATAAAGTATCACCTGTCATGTGCACTCTGACACAGATGAAATTACACGCTTAAAAATAGTTACTCAAAAATGAGTAAGATCTCACTCATCTACAGAAAAAGTGGAACAACTCTAATTTAGAGTAACTCCAAAGTTACTCAAATTTGAGTTCTTCCACTTCAAACGATATTTGGGTAAAATCTACTCATTTACTGAGTAATACTTAATTTGTACGTGTACGAGTAACTATCACTCAAATTTTGAGTGAAATTTTATTTCACATATACCAAATTTGCAAAAAAAATTGCTCCTTTTCTGAGTGTATTGTATTAAAATATTAAGTAATTGAACTCAATACTATATCAAGTGGTGGTTGCTTGGAGTTGTGTGTCAATCGCAAATTAACATACATGTCAGTTATGCTCAGGCACCAATCATACACTTATTCCTCATAAATGACATTTGAGCATATTCGTTTCCATTCTAAAGCACAACACGGAGTTTATCATTCCAGTTTTTGCAGACACAACACCGTTTGTGTTAAGCGACTCACCCTCGAAACACGCGATCTCACTAACAAAAAATACAACCTGTTGCTACAAATGGTTATTACAACTTTTAGACTGATCTTGCGAATAGTGACAAAAAAACGAGTTCTTGCGTTAAACTCAAATTTAGAGTAGAAGTTACTCAATATCATTGATGATAACTACTCAATTTTTTACGTTTCCATGTATCATTTGAAAATGAGTAACTAGTACTCAAACTCTGAGTAACTTTTTCTAAGCGTGTAGATGCTTTAAAATCTATTGTTATAATTTGGGTGTATCCATGTAACAATCGTCCATCTTGTCGACATTTCCGGTCAATTGTTACTGGTGGGTTAAAAAATAATTACCGTTTCTATTTTCGTTATTCGAGCAAGGTGTCTGCAAGTTTCCCTGCAATGGTTGCTGTGTGGACAACTCATAGTTTGTTCGTTGTAGGTCTTGAGGAATATGTGTCATCGATGGGGCATGTGTCATCGATTCAGCCATATGATATACTCGCCTATTATTCTGGTAAGAGTTCGGTTGTTGGTAACCATACCGTGTTTGGTTGTTTGGGTTTTGATGTCTATATCGTGATTGATTGAAAGAAATTTGATGTCCTCCTCTAGGGAAGTTATTTGAGTTTTGATACTTGTACGACCTGTAAGTTTGATTTTGCTGACCATAGTGTGGTCTGTCACTATTTTGCCGTTGGTTGAATTGTTGGGGGTGTCTACTATTACCTCTGTAGTTATTAAAGTTTGATCGATTAGCTTGATTTTGTCTATCGTTTTGTGGTTTGTTTTTGTTATACTGCAAAATTGCCACAGTTTGTTCGGTACTAGAATTATCGTTTTCTATTACGATGTTTAATGCTTCTGATAGGTTGTCAAATTTTCCTATCTTCAATAGCATTTTGGTTTCTTGATTATTTGAAGTGGCAATTAATGATTGGATTGCCGCTTTTTTCGCTAATTTCGAAGCTACCACGGCTGGTACTTCCTCTCTGATATAAGCCTGTTTGAGCTTATCAGCTAGTTGGTCAACTTCTTTCGTGTAAGTTGCCATTTCTTGACCTCTTTTTGGTTTAGAGTTTTTCAAATTCGCCATTGCTAATCCCGAACTACCTTTGTCTGTACAGTTTGCGGAAATTTTACTTTTTATTTCTAAATATGTAGTTGGAGTTTCGGTAAACAAATCTCTAGCTTTTCCAGTCAATTTCGTGAGGATTAATTGAATTGCAGCAGCTGTTTGTGCTACTGGCACTATGGTTTCCACTAGTGATAGAGCATCGTTAAAGGACTTAAGGCCATCGTCCAAGTACCATGCGCGCGGGTGGTTTTAGGAAATTTTCAATGGAAATTTCGAAAAATTTGACAAAACCAAAAACATACAGACCTTTGAAATACTTTTATCTATCTACAGGGTGAAAATGCCTGGAAAATTCGGAGGATTTTCCGAGTCTTATCAAAAATAGCTCTGAAAAATGAGTGTTTTTGTGATCTTTCACAATTATCTGGACAAATAAAGCGATGACATAAACTTTTTTTTTCAAATAAACTTTATTATGGATACACAGATTACATTCGGACACATTTTTGGAAAACCTTTTCACGCTTTTCATAGAAAATCCACGAATTTCAAAAATTTCCACGAAATCGGTTATATGAAATTCGTTGATTTTCCATGAAAAGCGTGAAAAGGTTTTCCAAAAATGTGTCCGAATGTGATCCTTGTTGCCAGCATGAGGTTTTTTTCGAGAAAAAAATGTCATTCCATCGAATTATTTTTTCAAATAATTGTGAAAAATTACAAAAAAAGCTCATTTTTACAGCGCTATTTTTGATAAGACTCGTAAAATCCTCCGAATTTTCCAGTCATTTTCACCCTGTAGATAGATAAAAGTATTTCAAAGGTCTGTATGTTTTTGGTTTTGTCAAATTTTTCGAAATTTCCATTGAAAATTTCCTAAAACCACCCGCGCGCATGGTACTTGGACGATGGCCTTAACGCCTGTTGCATTACCATCATAAGTGGGAATCAACGACGCTAATTCTGATGCTGTTTTTATATCTAGTGCCATTTTTGATTTAATTGAATTTAACCACAATAATATTTTGGCTATAATTTCCAATCTAAAATTTCTTTTTGCTAGATTAATGTCACTGTTTGTTCTTAATAGTGAGTCTTCTTCATGCGGCTTCAAATCTTTTCCGCTAACGGTAAAATCATTCACCTCAGCCTCACTGTCGTACTTTTCTTCGATAACGCCAATGTTATCTAGTATGCAAATGCTTTTGGCATATACTAGTTTGAGTGCTGAGTATGTTTCAACCTCTTCATTCCATAGACTAGACTTTATTCTAGATTCAAGAGTCTTTAATGTTCTTCTATATTCTGCGAAGGATTCCTGCAGTTGTATTCTTTTTGTTTCTATATTATTTAGTGATCTAGGTCTATATTGACTTTTTACTAAATTTTTATTTTCCTTCTTTAAATAAGACTCGATTTCACGGAGTCTACCACTATTTAAATTTGTAATTGAACTCATTCATTATAATACCAATGTGTATACTTTTTGGAAAATGTAAATAATATTTTATTTTTGGTTTTTTAGTTTTTATAAAATCAAAAAATTTGCCTGCTATCACCCACACTTCTGGTGGTATAGGATCTTCCATTATAAAAATTTTAAATAGTACAATTATATAGTAAAGGTATTCAATATTTCGTGACAGTACCGTTGGTGTACTTATCGTCTTCTTCTGGTGTTCCAGCGGGATGTCCTCCAGTTGATTGTTCCACGAAAGTTTCGTCGTTTTCATCTAGTTGCCATAAGCGAAGAACACATTCTTGTTTAATCAGTTTATATTTTTCGTGCGGGTGCTTTATTTTGCTCCTCGCTTCATACACTGTTCCCTTTTGGGTGTTTTCTCTCATTACACAGTCATAATTTTTCACACTTTTTTTTTCACCGTACAGTAAAAGTTTTTCTTTGCTTGATCATTGAACCGTGATCGTGGCTAATGAAACAGCTTGTTTTATTTCGCGCTGGGTGCGCATTCGTTTATAAGTGATTATTAATTTATACGCGAAGTCAATGCGATTACACTAGCTTCGCACAGGTATGCGATCAGATTTAGGGATGTTGCAGATGTTTCTGCTGTCTTCGCATGGTTTTGAGACACCGCGTTCACTACGTTAAGTACGTGCTCATGGGTAACTGTGTTGTCTTTACTCTGGTTTTTGCCCATTTTATTCTTCTCTTTTTTTTGTCGGGCTGCCTCACAATTTTTCTTCCCGAAGTTCGAACAATTCTTTTAGTTCATTTATTATCCACCTCCGTGGAGTATGTCGCACGGCTTCACGGCACACACGTTCTAATACTGCTTGATAAGTTTGTTTCCTAAAGTTTTCGGAGTTTGATTAGCTCACTTTTACACCTCTTAACTTATTATCACTTGGAAGGTTTCGCACAGTACTTTTCTAACTATGATCATATTCTTAACTTCGCTTTTGTCGTGAATACGACTTACTTTACTATGGGGCGCCTTTTCAAAATTTACCCTCTGAGAGAGTGATAAGTTTTTGATCGTGAATATCTCCTGTTGTATCTAATGAATCAACATAATTCTTGCAACATGCCATCGGAAATATGATCACAATTTTATGATAAAATTTTCAGTTGTGTGACATAATCTCAAATAGTTCAAAATTAAACTTTTTTCAAATGTTTGGTACAAACGAGTGTCAAAGAGGATAATTCATAAGGCGCGTTTGCCTTTCTCGTATTTTGAAAGCTCATAGCTCAGTGATCTGTGAAAGGATTTATATAATCTAACTACCAATAGAATCGAAAATTTTCAACTTAAGCGTGTCTAGAAAAAGCATTGAAGTTTTTCAATAGTACACTATTGAAAAACCTGTTTGATTTAACCCATGACAGCACCAGCCAATCAGAACGCGAGATGTCTGCATCTATACAAGAACATCCATATAAAAGTTGAGTGGTTCATTTTTCTTACCATTTGCTGAGCACCTGTTCCCAAAACAAGACACACGAGAGCAACATCGAGGACCTGTCGTCTCACTGTTTCCCGTTCTGCGTAAAGGAAAGGAATTCTAATATAGGAGTGGTCCTTACACCATTACCAGTAGCAGGTATAAAATAAAATGTGATGTGAGAAATTGCATCATTTAAGTTAAAGCAGCTACTCGGAACGTACGAGACGCCGCCAGCACGATGACAGCGAAAAGCCGTAGAAAGGCAACCAAAAAGTTCAGCAAGCAGACCCATTCAAATAGCACTTTTCAGTGCTAAAGATAATCATAAAGAGCTAGTTGAATTTTGTCGCTTTCCTACCATTTTCCGAGCAACTGTTGCCGAAACAAGGCACACACGAGAAGTTGAATTAATTTGCACCGTCATTAACACATTCAATTACGAACGGCAATGCGAAAGTGGAAGTGATGATGTTGAATACATCTTTATACTAGTATACAAATATGCCGTGCGAAAGAGTTGCCACGTACAGATCAACATGTTTTTTTTCTTGAATTCTTTAGTATGGGGCACTTTTTGGTTGTGATATCTAACACATTCATTACGATAGTAACACTGTTTCACAATACGAAAAAGAAAATTTTGATTTAGAAACATCTTTGTACTAGTATACTTTATACAAATTGTTAGAACAAAGGTTTCTACTTAATTTGCGCATTCTACTTTCCAGGCGTATCAGAACTGGATAAACTTGAAGCAATCTAAATATTTCTTTATCACAGTGATGTGGTCATCCTGAAAAGGACGGAGTTTTCATCTCCTCGTCGTTACGGATGGCCAGCTGCAGATGGCGAGGGATGATTTTCGTTTTCTTGTTGTCACGGGCAGCATTACCGGTCAATTCCAACACTTCGGCAGCCAAGTACTCCATCACTGCCGCCAGATAGACCGATGCACCGGTACCGACACGTTCGGCTGTTAACCGTTTGACAGCCAATTTAGTATTACTGACTGCCGCTCTACTAACTCTCTCTTTTATATCGTCTCACTGTTTCCCGTTCTGCGAAGGGGAGGTCCGTACACCGCTACCAGTATAAAATGAAATGTGATGTGAGAAATAGCGTCATTTGAGTTAAAGCAGCTACTCTGTACGTACGAGACACCGTCAGAACGATGGCACCGAAAACAGGTAGAAAAGCAGATTTGTACCGTCACTAACACATTCAATTACGAAAGGCAATGCGAAAGCGAATGTTGAACACATTTTTATACTAGTATGGGGCCGTGTAAAAATATGCCATGCGAAACAGGGTTGCCATATAAACAGGTAAATCTGTTTTATAATTATTATTATTATTAAATAGTTTCCGGAACAATCATTGTCGAGTACTCATCGTCGATTCAATTGTAGCATTGCTATTGAAATGAGTGTTCTTGCACGAATTCAACCAAATCCGACCCTTTCAGTGAGGTGAACACAGAAAAAGCACTTTTCCTTGTGCCAATAGTGAAAAGGGAAGTGTTTGTGTTTCAAACCATACCAGTGAACCGGCCGGAGTGTTGGAAATGCAGAATGTAGAGGTTAAACCCGTAAACCCTAGGTACGCTGGTATGGATGAATTGTTGAAAACACAGAGCAATGACATTTCACACACGAATCTGCGTGTATGTGGGAGGGAAAGCATATGGGAAAATTTATGGGTGGGTTTCACTCTGACTATGGCTTCTGTGCCCGACTAACTTAATCGGTTGGTTTGAATGTATAGCGTGTCGTTGTCCTATTTGTAAAAATAACAAACTGAAGAAGTTGTTCGACATGATACGGGTGCTAGCCTATGAGTGCATTTGCTGTTAGTTGAACTCTAGATCCGTTTGTGCCACTGTTCGGTATGACAATTAATGTTTCCACTTAATTTGCGCATTCTACTTTCCAGGCGTATCAGAACTGGCTAAATTTGAAGCAATCTAAATATTTCTTTATAACAGTGATGTGGTCGTCCTGAAAAGGACGGGGTTTTCATCTCCTCGTCGTTACGGATGGCCAGCTGCAGATGGCGAGGGATGATTTTCGTTTTCTTGTTGTCACGGGCAGCATTACCGACCAATTCCAACACTTCGGCAGCCAAGTACTCCATCACTGCCGCCAGATAGACCGGTGCACCGGCACCGACACGCTCTGCGTAGTTTCCCTTCCGGAGCAGACGATGGATTTTGCCAACTGGGAACTGCAGACCAGCACGGTTCGAGCGGGACTTTGCCTTGCCCTTAATTGTTCCTCCTGTGTGCGTGTTTCCGCGTAAAAATTCCACAAGAAGCTGTTAACCGTTTGACAGCCAATTTAGTATTACTGACTGCCGCTCTACTAACTCTCTCTTTTATATCGTCTCACTGTTTCCCGTTCTGCGAAGGGGAGGTCCGTACACCGCTACCAGTATAAAATGAAATGTGATGTGAGAAATAGCGTCATTTGAGTTAAAGCAGCTACTCTGTACGTACGAGACACCGTCAGAACGATGGCACCGAAAATAGGTAGAAAAGCAGATTTGTACCGTCACTAACACATTCAATTACGAACGGCAATGCGAAAGCGAATGTTGAACACATTTTTATACTAGTATGGGGCCGTATAAAAATATGCCATGCGAAACAGGGTTGCCATATAAACAGGTTAATTTGTTCTATTATTATTATTGTTGTAACGTTAGAGTAATTTTGTTAGGTAATATCAAGTATGCACTGAACGATAACTCGGAAAGTTCTACATATGCGGCGTAAGTAGGAGGAAGCACAAACCGGCAATACTGGCAGCACGGTACTATCACTGATCGCTTCCTCGTCAAACGCAAATGGCTATAAGCGGACATTAGCTTCCGCTCACACGTCAATCAGCACACAACGAAAGTAAAAGTGAATGTCTGAGTCGTTTCATCATTCACAGAAGACAGACGGTAGTCCGTGTGGCAGCAGCAAATCCTAAAAACATTTCTCGGTCGTTGGCTGCTAACAAAAAACGTGGTGAAATACAAGAAAATTAAAAGTTCTGTCTCAGCACTAAACGGGGATAATTAGAAGAGAATCAGCCCACGTGGCTGTGCTGCAAAAACGGATCGCCTTCTCAGAAGAGAGGAAATTCACACCACTTAAGCTAGTGCAGAAAATGTTAGCTCACGTGCGAATGACAGTGAAAATCGGAACTACAACCAGGCTTTGAACAAGAAGAAGACGAATAAGACGAGCCGAGTCAATTCACTGGAAGCCCCGGAAGGGTAAGAAAAATCAAACGAAGTTATGCGCAATGGGAGAACTACATGTTCGCCGTTTTAGGGCCCTCATTGGGAGTCATCTAATTTTGGAGTTCCCTCATTTGAAGTTTTGCTGTTGTGGAGTTTCCCCTTGGGCGTTAAGCTGGCCTTCGCGCCTAGTGAGCGAGTCTCGCACTGGTCGAGCCACTGACAATCCATAGCAGATCCCGTGCTGATACTGCATCGACGATCGAAATCCCGTGCTGACACGATACCGACGTTCATCAGATCCCGTGCTGATACTGCATCGACGATCGAAATCCCGTGCTGACACGATACCGACGTTCATCAGATCCCGTGCTGATACTGCATCGACGATCGAAATCCCGTGCTGACACGATACCGACGTTCATCAGATCCCGTGCTGACACTGCATCGACGATCGAAATCCCGTGCTGAAGGCAATTGGTGGCAAGTAGAACAGGAAAGCTCCGGTACCGTGAGTAGAGTTTTGAGCATGCATAGATCAGTTGAAGGTATAGACAGGGAAGAAAGAATTGAGATGAGAGAAAGGAGAAGCTAGTATAGAAAGTTGTGGATAAATGATGAAGCTTTGTGAAAAGAAGAAGGCAGACGGAAGGAGAAAGAGTGCATGCTCAATATAAATGTTATGAAACGATACACAACGTGAATTTTATTTGGGCTAGTTGGCTTTCCGTCGCCTAAAAGGAACAAAATTCCTATATTTTATATTGGCTCCCAACTGAAAACCCCACCTAATTGAAAAATTAATGTTAGAATTTGAGTTTTGTGATTTGGGTGATAGTTTGTTTTAAGTATATTTTAATTTGTGAATTTAGTTCGATCTTTAAGTATGGATTATACACATTTAATCGATGTAGAAATTGATTATGAGTTGGCGTTGAGACATGTAGTCAATACAACCGCAAAGACTCACCGCACTAGCGTGCAGATTTTACTTAAAGCAATCCGCGAAGATGAATCGCGAAATATAGTACGAAGAAGCGTTGATCACGCTATTAACCCTTCAGAAAATTTAGAGTCATGTCGAAATCAGATTTATGAGCTTCAAAAACTGGTCGAAGTTGCTCTTAGAAACATAGACATTGAGACGCTTGGAGCAAATCTGTATCTTTTGGAGGACGTTACCACTGGAAAAAGGGGACGATATCATGCGAAGGACATAAAAGCCGATTAGAGAACTCTTATACAGCTATGTACGCAGACCAAATCTGTTAACAAAGAGTTTTGAAGCTCCAGAAATACCGCAAATGATCGGGATGATTTACACATTATCAGGGTGCGGCAAGCAACAACTTTTAGATTACCTTCCCACCTTGGTAAGACGATTTGAAGGAAACAAGCCTTCTGCAGGCTTACCGTTAGCGTGTCGTGAGAAAACGCACCCAAGTTGTACGATTATTGAAGCGAGAAGCCTTTTTTCAGGCGTGCCGGTAGCGGACCGCGAGAAAAACGCAAATCGGAACCTTCGTAGATTCAGCGAAGCAGAGCCTCTGCAGGCCAGCCGGTAGCGAACCGAGAGAAAAACGCATACAGTCGAGTAGAGGAGACAGAAAGCCTTCAGCAGGCCGACCGTTACCGTAACGGGAGAAAACGGATGGTCGAAGCATAGACTCGGGAGTCTTGTCAATCCAAGTCATAGGAGAGCGAGTCATAAGGTGGACAGATTGGTTGGGGAAGGCCCAAGACAACTGACAGTCGCAGCAAGTTGCTGTCGAAACGTCAGGGACGGGATCGGACTTCCTCCCAGAAAAAACTGAGGATGTCCACACGTTACCGTTCGGCGAAAAAACGGATTCAAGCTAGACCATAGCTTGAGTTATGTCGACAACCAACAGAGAATCATTTAGAGTTCTACGAAAACAGCCTTCTTCAGGCAGTCCGTTAGCGTACCGAGAGAAAACGCACCCAAGCACGAAGAAAACAGCCTTCTTCAGGCAGTCCGTTAGCGTACCGAGAGAAAACGCACCCAAGCACGAAGAAAACAGCCTTCTTCGGGCAGTTCGTTAGCGTACCGAGAGAAAACGCACCCAAGCACGAAGAAAACAGCCTTCTTTAGGCAGTCCGTTTGCGTACCGAGAGAAAACGCACCCAAGCACGAAGAAAACAGCCTTCCTCAGGCAGTCCGTTTGCGTACCGAGAGAAAACGCACCCAAGTACGAGGAAAATAGCCTTCTTCAGGCAGTCCGTTAGCGTACCGAGAGAAAACGCACCCAAGTTAATGCAGCTTTGAGGGAACCATCAGGAGGATACGTCCATCACGGAAAATGAGAACTCAAGAACCAGATAACAGTACAAACAACACAGGACAATAGCGATAGCGCAGCTAGTTGGCGCAGAGTGGAATCGCACTGGGACAAAACTCGCGCACAACGATAACTGCAAATGGACGAAGCAAAGCGCCCACCACTTTCGTAAACCGCGAACCTTGGTTCAAAATATTAATGTATGACCGTACAAGAAAGATACCGTGAAAACATCGAAGCCTTCGCAGGCTAGACGCTTGGTCAGATCGGGAGAAACGGACAGTCGTTGAACAAGCTATGAGCAACACCAGTTACCATTTAGTGACACGATAAAAGCCACTCAGTAAAAATACGTTTTGCGGAATCACCATTACAATTCCTGGATTGGTGTCGAAAATTTTCTCAGATCCAGTGTCCATATAATCCATAAGATCGTAAGGGAAACAGTCGCATCAGGGATCGTCATGACAAATCGTCAGAAGTAACGCGATTCTGGGCGCGGTAAAACCCTTGCTATGGACTCATGACGTTCTAGGGACTAAATACCCCTTTACCTATGCAATTGTGTACCTAAATTTGTACATATCTATCACCTATTTTGGTAACTTCTCGTAAATTAAGAATAATCTTACTAGTTTAGTTTTATAATAAATTAGTATTGATTTGTGCCTGTTGAGCTAAAGTGGAAGGGTACAGAGAAGCAAGGATAAAAACTCAGTCGGAGACGTTTTGCACAAATTTCGTAGTGTTTGTGATTGCTGATTTTGCCAGAACTCGCTGGTATATGATTTTGCAGTTTAGTTTAGTTATGTCAAGAAATTTGGTGTTTTGGTGAGCATAAGCTTGCGTATTATGATTAGTATATTTTGGTTATTTGTTTAACGTTTATTAGAGCAAATTTCCCTCTGAGCGATCCACAGTCTCTGACCGACTTTTTGTATGGAAAAGTTTAAGTTTTAGAATTTTTCATGCATCATTTGCAACGATGCATGAAAAATTCATCCGCTTTGGTAAAGTTGTGTAACGTTAGAGTAATTTTGTTAGGTAATATCAAGTATGCACTGAACGATAACTCGGAAAGTTCTACATATGCGGCGTAAGTAGGAGGAAGCACAAACCGGCAATACTGGCAGCACGGTACTATCACTGATCGCTTCCTCGTCAAACGCAAATGGCTATAAGCGGACATTAGCTTCCGCTCACACGTCAATCAGCACACAACGAAAGTAAAAGTGAATGTCTGAGTCGTTTCATCATTCACAGAAGACAGACGGTAGTCCGTGTGGCAGCAGCAAATCCTAAAAACATTTCTCGGTCGTTGGCTGCTAACAAAAAACGTGGTGAAATACAAGAAAATTAAAAGTTCTGTCTCAGCACTAAACGGGGATAATTAGAAGAGAATCAGCCCACGTGGCTGTGCTGCAAAAACGGATCGCCTTCTCAGAAGAGAGGAAATTCACACCACTTAATCTAGTGCAGAAAATGTTAGCTCACGTGCGAATGACAGTGAAAATCGGAACTACAACCAGGCTTTGAACAAGAAGAAGACGAATAAGACGAGCCGAGTCAATTCACTGGAAGCCCCGGAAGGGTAAGAAAAATCAAACGAAGTTATGCGCAATGGGAGAACTACATGTTCGCCGTTTTAGGGCCCTCATTGGGAGTCACCTCATTTTGGAGTTTCCTCATTTGAAGTTTTGCTGTTGTGGAGTTTCCCATTGGGTGTTAAGCTGGCCTTCGCGCCTAGTGAGCGAGTCTCGCACTGGTCGAGCCACTGACAATCCAAAGCAGATCCCGTGCTGATACTGCATCGACGATCGAAATCCCGTGCTGACACGATACCGACGTTCATCAGATCCCGTGCTGATACTGCATCGACGATCGAAATCCCGTGCTGACACGATACCGACGTTCATCAGATCCCGTGCTGACACTGCATCGACGATCGAAATCCCGTGCTGAAGGCAATTGGTGGCAAGTAGAACAGGAAAGCTCCGGTACCGTGAGTAGAGTTTTGAGTATGCATAGATCAGTTGAAGGTATAGACAGGGAAGAAAGAATTGAGATGAGAGAAAGGAGAAGTGTAGAAAGTTGTGGATAAATGATGAAGCTTTGTGAAAAGAAGAAGGCAGACGGAAGGAGAAAGAGTGCATGCTCAATATAAATGTTATGAAACGATACACAACGTGAATTTTATTTGGGCTAGTTGGCTTTCCGTCGCCTAAAAGGAACAAAATTCCTATATTTTATATTGTTATTATTATTATTATTATTACTATCATTATTCTTATTACAATGACTTGCATACCGAAGATCGTCGATACATTTCAGACCAGCCCATTGCAATTGTCTCGTACTGAAATTTCGAGAAGAACCAGATATCTTGGAACTTTGTAGCATCAATAAAAATAAACTACAAATTTGTCGTACCTAGCCTGCTATATTAGCAAATTATATAAGAATTGTTTCAAGTTTGTAATATATATAGTTGTAGAATAGTAGCTGTTTAATGTAACTAATCTGTATTTTAATGTAGGTGCATCGCTTCAAACACTATTAGTGAAAAAGAGGAAAGCTTGCACAATTCATACAATCGATCAACTAACTGATATTCGGAAAAGTGATGGGAGCGTATCAGTTTTTTCGTATTCACGACATCCAGTTATGTCTCTGACATTACCCACCCACCTTTTTTCACTAAGTTCATTTCTAAACTGATAGGCTTTTCTGATCTCCGGTCGCCAAAACACACTGTTTCGGTATTAAAACACACTGTTTCGAATTGATAACAAGAATTCTGCTTTATTTCGATATGTCTTAACTTATATAACTTCTCTCTCTTAGATTTATTCTGGTAGGGGAAGTTAGACTTTTCGTTTCAATTTCGGTTGGTTCCAAATTAATCACCAATGAGGTTTCAGTATCGCATAGTGTGTATAGTAGCCATTATGGATTAAGTAAACGCGAGAGGGTATTTACGTGTATAGTGGTCAAAGTGTGCGCGTGAGTGTGTGGTAAGGAAAGAGAGGGCGAGAGCGCGTCTAATGAGCGGGCTGCTCGTGAGTTACCTGAGTTCTAAAGATTGTTTTCGCTGTTCTTGTTAATGGTTCCATATAATGAGTCATGCGTCGCGATTTGAAAGTAGGTCTCGTTTTTGTAAGCATGCGTTGTTGGTATCAAATATCTGCTTCGTATGTGTTATGAAGCTTTGGTCGTTTCATGACCTCGTTTCGTAGGCGATGTCATAATATCGTTGAATTTAGTTGCTGATTTTGAGTTTACCTTTATGTTTATAGGAAATGTATGTCGTTTGAAAATATCTGGTTCTTTCTAAAGTCTTTTGGAAAGTGTACGGTTCTTTCTTGAGTCTTTGAAAAGTGTCTTTGGGAATGAATTCTTGAAGCGTTTCTTGGGAAAGTATGTATAGATGAAAGTTTAAGATGTTCATATCACAGTGGTCTGGGGTGTGAGAAAGATTTAGTCTTGAATATTCATATTACATGGTCTGGAATGTGTGAGGAGATTTAGTGTTAAAGGCTCATATTACACATCTATATGAACTAATTCGAATGATATATGGGTCTAAGAAGCTACGCTCTTTTAGCAAATATTGCTGTAATCAGTTTAAATCAATATAAACATGAAACTGTTTTGAATTTTAACCTATACTGCCATCATTTTAATACATATGTCATATTCGAATGTTGCCAAAAACGAACCGTGCTAAAATCGAAACTAGGCAAAATGTCATTGAAAGGATGTTAAGAAACAACTTCATACAACACTATTGAAAATCATTTCACGTTTCTCCCAAGCATCGCTTTATCACGCAGCGCTGATGCTGCTGGAATAGGTGAACAGGTTCCTTACCCGAAAATGTCGATATCTTCGTTTAAAATGGACGGACTTGAACAATCTATGGCTTACTATTACCGAGTGGAATCTAAGTCTCCAAACAGGTGCTGAAGGCGCTTTCGGATGGTATAGATTATTTCGGATAACACACAACACTGTCAGCTTTAGATTGAGACTACTTTATTGTATTAATTTTTTTGTCGTGAATACGACTTACTTTACTATGGGGCGCCTTTTCAAAATTAGTCATATGGAAGAATGGGCAGAACTTAATCGTGAATATATCGACTTGTATTAATGGCAGCAATATGATTCTTTCACTATTTCATCAAAAATATGATAAGGAATTTAGGGTAATATTTTGAATAAGGTGAGATCAACTCAAAAATTAAGTTTGCTGAAAATTTTAAAACAACGCGGAAAATTCTTTACTTTTGCTTGAGTTTTTCGAGCAAGGACGACGATTTTGAGGTAGTCAGGCACATATCTTCAACTAAACGTTATAAAAGGGGAACCGTGGTCGAAAATCGATCATTTCTTCTTGTGCGTTGGATGAAAGCAGACGTCGGGGCGAGAAGACGCATTCAAACAGCGGCATCGGAGAGCGCACTTTCTGCGTGGTTAAAAACCTCAAACGCTCAGGTCGTAGTTCTCATTTGCCTTCCGGTCGTCAATACGAGAAGACGCATTAAACTAGTTTCGCATCATTTGGCACTGCGAGTGATGTGTCGGTTTATTCGCAATGCTAGTTTCAATTCAAGAAAGAACGATTGCATCAGCTGCTGATGGTTTGCATTGAAGAGAAAGAAAACAAGAAACGAAAAAACATTATATAAAAAAAACAAGAAACGAAAAAACATTATATAAAATCAGCCGTTCTAATGGCTCTAAATGTTATCTAAAGAACTATTAAGATTACTTCTTTGCAAATCGAAGGTAGAAATCATCAGTTTAGTGAAAATCCAAAATAATTTGATTTGCTTTGTGCACTTTTCGCTGTGCGAATATTGTTCGAGAAAACTGTTCCGAACTGTGCTAGAGAATTAGAGTAGAGAATTCCACAATTTGGTCCTTCTAAAAGGCAGAAATCATTCCTGTACTGCACTTTGATAGTTTCTTTCAATGAAATATGCAAATCCGAAATGCGATAATCGACGTTAAAAATCGTTTAAAATTTTAGTAGTGAAAATGGGGGAAACTTTCGCAATTCACACAATCGATCAACTATCAATTCGAATTCGAAAGTGTAAAGAAATCGTGTCAGTTTTATTCGTATTCATGACATCCAATTCTGTCTCTGACATTACACACCCGTACTTTTTCTATTGAAAAGAGACAGAAACTCGAATCAGACAGAAGTTTTTACATATACACTCTTACCAGCTGCGACCTAGTTTTGGGTCAAAACCTATGTAATGCGAACCTTTAAGACTAAATCTCCTCACACATCCCAGACCATGTAATATGAATATTTAAGACTAGATCTTCCACACACCCCAGACCACACGCACCTAACAAAAACCCGTAAAAGCACCCTTCCACGAAAACCTAGAAACCTACATAAAATAAAAACATTACCTAAAACTACAAGGATCAGCCTCATGGGGTTGTTCGAGCCATTGATGTGGAACAAGGCAATTATACTTGTATACATACTTGAGATACGATTTCGATATTAAAGCTTCTCTTCGCCAAGCTTGTGGTTCAAGTTTTGTATGCAAGCAGTGATTTTTATAGCCTTAAGTTTCTCTACCATTCTGCGATAAACTTTTTCTCATTATCAATCGAGTTCATCTTATATAAATTAGAAATTAATCTTACGCGCTCAACATTTACCCTGGGGTAGTTGTCAATTTCTCAGGCGAAACGACATAACATGGAGCTTGCATGATACAAGATCAGAGCATACCAATTAAAGCTTCAAATCGTTTTATGGCACTTTTTGTCTTGCTGTCTAGCAACAACCTACCTCTAGCATGCTACGCGTAGGACTGAAACGTTAGCTATAATTTTGCTTCTATTTATAGATTGACCAATCAGAGCGATGCTTTCCCTTTGATATATCGCTTACCCCTTCAAAACCGTCGTCTATGTCAGGGAAATCCGATATGCCGGAGATTTTTAGCAGACAAAATAGGACACTGCTCGCTACTAATCAAAATTTCAATCATTTATAATTGAAAATACGTGGCTTGATGCATTCAAATCGAATCTTAGAAATATTTCCAATCAAATAATGGAATAATATTAATAATTGATACAAAATAAACTGAGCTGTAAGTATTTAAAACCAGAACAAATTTCTACGTGTATTTTTCCTTCAGTTTCTGATTTGCACCCCTATATAGAAATTAAAGTTGTGTTCCACATTAAAAAAAATTCGACTACAAAAACAAGGAAGCATCAAGTTTCAAATTGTTATGTCATCGAAAACAGAACACAAAACAAAACAGCCTGTGTCACTTCCCTCTTCTAAACGTCCCTCCTGCCCCACCGTCGACCACAACCGATACCGGTCAGCACGACCTAGAATGACAGTAACTCAGCAATACACACACACACTAATTCAAACCGCCACTCACGAGAATAACCCAACATGCTATCGCCCTCTCCTCTCAGTATCACACCCGCTCACGCTCTTCAAGAAGCTCACTATTCAACTCCCAAACGACTTTACTCCCTCTCTTAACCACAAAATATACAATGGCCGACACGACACAACGAGTCCCATTGGTTAAACCAGATTTACATTGGGCATTCTAACTCCTCCTTCCAGATCTACTCAGAGATCCTAACTGTTAGAATTAATTAGCTAGGTTAGGAGAGGATAGACTATATAAGTGAATGAATCTCTGAGAATAAATGGATTTGGTAAATTACCCACTAAAAAGAGTGTTTAAAATGTTCTCATGGGGACCGTGATATAGAGTCTGCGCCGAGATCATTATTGAAAAATTGAGGTCATTATTGAAAAATTGAAGTCCGCGCAATGTACTTTACATTTTAGATTACCGGTCAGTGAAAGAGAATTCTATGTAAAGTAAATGATTTGTTGGTGAAGTGACTTTATCAGACTTTATTAGCCGCAGTGATTTGTGATTTGTGGAAAATCGTTTAGCGACGACAAGAAGAGATAACTCTAACGATTGCATCATTTCCGAACACGTTTCATACGATATTTGCTATGAACGACGGAATAAAAACATATACATACGGTAGTACGGTGTCCCGGATTGGCAGTTCAATGCATAGGGCGCTGGTCTTACAAACCAGTTGTCGTATGTTCAAGCCCCGACCTGGAAAATCCTTCCAGGTATTTTGTAGTGTCAGTAAAATCGTAGCACTAGCCATGCAATGGTTATGTACATTCTGAATCGGCTGCGAAGTCTGTTGAAACAGAAGGTCAAATTCCACTACAGGAATGTAACACCAAGGCTTTTCTTACGGTAGTGAGACTGTAGTGTGAATTTTTTTAATAAACCAGTGAATTAACCGCAGCATAAAAAAACATTTTGGCTCGGTGTGAGTGAACCTGGTGGGATACTGTACCTCTAATCTTTCGTGAACTATGCTTTCGTTGTGGTATATGCACTATTCGTCCATAAATGTGGTTACCGTGCTCTACTCAAATTATGCATGGTGTTTGGAAGTGAACGTTATGATAGAGACCATTTTTACGCTCCATTTCCGGTGAACAACTTTCGTGGTGGTATGCAAATGTGAAACATTGACATAAGTCAATTTGGTGTTGGTCCACTGAAAACAATTAGAGAAGAATACGTCGAAAAAAAATGATGGTTCACAACGGTTTTGACAACGCTAACATATGAACGCTAACATATCCTCCCCGTCGAGGGAAACTGAGGGCATCGCGCTATGCGCACTGGTAGGCAAGGTAGTAAGATACCTACTCTTAAAAGGGTTAATAAAACTGCATAAGCACTATACTGAAAAAATCGCAATCAAGGCCGCACGACAAGTGCAGATGGCCAATATATAAAAATAAACAAATTAAATAAAAATATACAGTAATCATGGAGAAAATTTACAACGATTGTAACGAGTACAGAATTAGAATATATATTTTTGTAAAAAATAGTAGGTTAATAATTTTTAATAATAATGTTTATAAATTTTTGTATTGAAATTTAATATAATATGATGAATATACGAAACGATATTAAAAGAGGTTCACAAAATCGAATCACCCCGTTGTGATGAAAAAGCTCTAAGTAAGGGATTTTCCATAAGAAACAGTAGCTGATTTCCCGCCGTTCTTAGTACGCGCCAATTGCTTTCTGCTTTGCCTAGCGTTTCAGCCGATGGGGTGTTTGTTTGGGTTGCTGAAAGAGGTCATCGACCTTTACAAAGTTCATGACCGCGTTAATCTTTCGGGAGAATGTTCTGTTTCGCTCTGATGACTGGTCTAGCGGTGGGTTGGTTTGATTTTGGTCGTTCGCAGAAACGAGATGCGATCATGCGACTGGGGAAGTTCGGGATGATCAATGCAAATTCGGAACTGTCGCTATTGTCCACTTCGAGGAAAATACATCAGATCCGCTAACGAAGAGGTACAAACCGCGGTTATTCTGAGGATTCTCAAAGCCCAATAAACCACTTTGAACATATCAGTGGAAGAGGCAAGAGTGGTTCGAGTTCAGTTCGCGCCGTGTTGTGTTAAAATTGGTAAATTTTGAATGTACCTTGAAATTTTTCATCAAAATGTAAATTTGTTCCTTTCTCAAATAGAATAGAAACTTAGTTAGGTTCCCCATCGTTTAATTTGGCGGTTCGCGTGTGTGTTGAAACCAAGAAATTAAGGTAAACTCACAAATGGTGACACTACCAAGGTGTACGTGTTTAAGCGTTTTCTGTGCAATGACAATTTCTTTCACAGGTTTGTGGCTACCGTCGAAGTACCCGACACATCACACCCGTATATTAGAGACCGCTCTTGACCCCACGATCTGTCTCAAGGTTTGGTACCGACGATACACTGGGCCGGAAGAAGGCAGTATCCGTCAATCTTGCGTCTTGGCAGGGTTAGTAGACAACCATCATCGCAGTTATCAACGCTGTTAAGTTTTCTGGTGACGATCGGAAAACTCGACGGCAGTATCCCGTCGTCGTAAGTCCACAAATCGGTGGGGGAGACCAGCGTCGCCCGTTCAACTCGATCGAGGGAAACGCACTCATCGCAGCATCGCGTCGCATCGTCAGCATCATCATCGTCATCATCAGCAGCACCAGTAGGAATCGCCGTCTCCCGCCAACACGTAAATCCTAGGTCGTGAGTACAATATATATTTGTTGTGAAGTCCATGCGCATGGGGTCACTATTGACGGCCTTACCCTACCGTTTAATTTGCATATCGATATATATAATATATTAAGAAATTGCCAAGTGATTTTGCACAATGAGATAAGAGGCACACGAGTGAGGTAAACAATGAACACCGAAAGCACGCAACGCAGACTATAAATCGAAAAATCGACTAGTGAAAATTGGCCAGTTAGGATAGATGAGGGAAATGTGAAATAATTAAAATAGCTAGCTAGCGCAGAATAGAGAGTGAACAGAGAACACGATCGGGAAAACAGATAGAGGCCAATAAATGTTGGATTTAGTTATTTTGTTAAAACCATTTTTTGTGATTTGATGTAGTTCTCCAATTTTCAGATTGATGAAGGTTTTCAAGTCCAGAGTTCCTTCTCGTTTGGAGTTTTTGTTTGATTTTGTTTTTACTAGGGAGGTTGGCCCTGAAACCTACCGGAACCACTCTCAAGTTTTCTGCAGATTGGTTAATTTGGCAAGTTGGTCTTTGCCCGTAATGATTACAATCATGTGAGAATATCGTTTTCGGGCTGAGATCGCATTGAACATTTCGGACGTGACGTAGTTTGTATAACACGCGCACCTCGGACGCGCTTTTGGTCGACTAGCTTGCTTCCACCCTACAAAGAGGGAAACCGAATCCTTCTCCCGAGAAGTCTCAAAAGGCCGGGCAGCCACACATCTGGCGGATGGTCTCTCATCGAGAGTAGCGCATAAATCACCCCGCTTACACCCCTCGGAATCACGTTCAGGCAGTCCAGTTACATTGGCGCCTAACAAAACCAGGCATTTTTCGCCTTTTTTTCTTGTTTAGTCAGTTACTAGGTATTTCCCGTTTTCTTTTCGGTATCGCCAACCTACATTGGCTAATATTTCTTTCCGATTTACATTCTGAAGAAAATTAAACAATCCTCAACCAAAACAAAAGGCATAAAAAACATAAATATTACGATAAAGGGGAAATTTCTCGAATTTTCTTCGATAAAAACAACATTATTGTGTACAGTAAATCATAATTTACATTTACTGATATTTATTTATTTATTTACTCGCATGTTTATATATTTTCGTTCATTTATTGTATTGTTATTTACACATTTATTTATTTCATAAAATATTTACATTATATTATTACATTTTTGCCTTTCTCATATAGAAAGGTTATGCAATCATTTGAAAAATCGACTAGTGAAAATTGGCCCGGAGGGCAAGTGTCATATACCATTCGACTCAGTTCATCGAGCTGAGCATTGTCTGTGTGTGTATGTATGTGTGTGTACGTATGTGTGTGTGTGTATGTGTGTCAAATAATCTCACTAGGTTTTCTCAGCGATGGTTTGACCGATTTCCACAAACTTAGATTCAAATGAAAGGTCTCGTGGTCCCATACGGAATTCCTGAATTTCATCCAGATCTGACTTCCGGTTCCGGAGTTATAGGGTAAAGTGTGTTCAATATTGTACACCGTCACTAAAACCGGCGAAACAAAAAACGTAAAAAATTTCCTAAACTGACCTCAAAACTACACAAATCGATAGTTATCATCAGTAGGCAACTAATCAAACCGATTCCGGCTATCCTGGTTCCCGGTATCCGGTTCCGGAAGTACCGGAAATAGTGGCCATATATACCAAAATGGATCTCACTCACTTTTCTCAGCGATGGTTTGACCGACGACACGACCAGACACTCCGAAGAAAAATTTAAATGAAAAGTGTCTGTGAGCGATTTACCGCCAGTTACCAAAAATATAGCAGCCCCTTGGAAACGATAAAAGTAATCTTCTCTAGCAACACTGGTTAAGTTGCTACGAACTAGTAACCAAGGAGCCAGGATAAATAAACAAACTATTTGAGGAAGTTGTGGAACAGTTCAAATAATTCTAATTTCGTGTCCTCATTTGTGAGCTATGAATATAGAAATGTTTTTGATACTGCATTTTTTCATTTCGCTAACACAAGTTCTATTCTTTGCAGTTCGCTGTCTTCAGAAATGCTCTTAGAGTTGGACATGAACAGCCAACAAGGGCTGTATACTGTTCCCTAGAAAATCATTTACCAGAATTCAATCCCAGATATAATATTGTCCAGAACAGATCTCCTACCAAAAAATCATCTATCCGAACAAACTAACCCTCAGGAAATCATATCCCAAAATGATGTAACTGGCAGCTTCTAGTTACTGTCCAGCATATATGAGACCCTCCCCCTTATACTAGTTCAGGGTCGGCTTACGCTCGCGAACTACTTGCCAAGGAAACACTTGATCATCTTGAGTAAAACCCACCTTTATTTCCGTATACGTTGCCACTTGAATCCCACTTCTTTAATCTACTCCTACCTCGGTACTCCTCCTATCCTGCTTCCTCTCCGTTCCTGCTTCTTTCGCGTTCCTCCTGTATTCTGGAACTACTCCGGCGAACTTGACTTGGCTGTTGAGACGAAGCCGAAGTGATGCCGTCGATATGAATGGCGTCGATACTGCAATGGTGGATATCGTTGCACCACGCGTCGTATTGGAGGGACGCAGGGCGTAAACGGCGTAGCGTAGATTTTACAGGTAAGCCGGAGGGCCCTGTAGGTACGGGGGATGAAGGTATTAAAACCGTTCCTTCGGTCGTTGGAGGTTCGGGGAGATCGAGGTCGAGGTTCGGGAAAATTACTAGGTTTCCATTACCTGGTTGTCTGTTTTTGGTCTGCTTCTCAAATTGATCCTCGCTTCTTTTATGCACGAATTACTTCACGATTTTCAAGCACTTTTTCCAACAGACTTACTTAAAGTTTTTACCAGTGTGTCTGCTCAGTTTGACAGTAATCAACTTAATGGCAGTCAGATCAGAGTACGTTCAGCTTGAACCTCGACCGTTGACCCCTCAGAAGTCCGTTACCTCTCACGTTCCCTCCATCCCATTGTACCTTTTATTTTCGTTATCCCCACCCTCCATGGCCGCCTTCTTCCTTCGATATGCGCTACTAGCGGTGGGCAGTGGAAACTACAGGCATGGATGGCTGCGTGCTTAGTGGGTGTTGGGTTGGGATGATTAGAATAATCACCTATTTTCTTGACACAAATTAACACATTCACTTAACCAGTTACGAAACACGACGGATCTCAACAATCTTGGATGAAATTAAAGCATAGGTTACAATGAAGTAACTTCCAGAAAATGATTTCCAAGAAAATTTTTTACCAGAACAAATGTACTTCTACGTAAGCTTGACACAAGAATAACTATGTCCAATGCGGCTTTCCCGCGTCGTTACGAAGCGTGTGCTGTCCAAATGTCGTGACTGCTCGTTCCATACTACAACAGCAGCAAATCTAACTACAGTCACACCTCAACCCAGCTTTCCGGTAAAAGTGAATGAGTCGAATAAATGCGTTTGTAGAAAAAACGAATAATCATACTCGATTCTCATCAATAATAGGTCTCGGTTTGACGATGATTCCATAAATTCTAGACCGACTGGAATACTTCGTAATAGTAGGTTGTTTCGTTTTGCGTGGAATTACCCACCTGGGCTTAACATGTTTCGATCAAGTTCCTCCCATAAAAGTTCGAAGGGGCTTATATCTGGTGTTTCTGGTGGTATTTCTATGAGTTTGAAAGTGTTAGCTTGTAACATTATACAGTGTATTTCGAAACAATGAATAAACGGGAATTTAAAGAAATCGTTTATTTCATACTGGAGGAGAACGATATGTATAGTGACTAATTCTCTAGTGAGCTTTTGCAGGGCACTATGTATGATAATTTCTAGATCAGTTGTTTTTTGTATGTCTTTCTACAAATAGACTTCTTTTAATGTATCATCATTTAATGTATCATCTCGTTAGTACTTGCAACTTACTGCACAAAAGAGATCTTCCAATGGAGGCGTTTTTATTTTTTAGTTATGAAATACGCGTTGTGCCATTTGTTTTGTTTAAATTTTCCAAGTCTTCACTAAGCAGTAACCAAGGTTATGGTAACTGTTATTTAAAATAAATAATTTATCAACATGTGTTGCCAGTTTCAAAATTGTTTCCAGGAATTTCGTTTTGACATTACCAATTATTGAGGGGTAGTTAAATTTGCGATACAGTTTTAATAGACGAGTGGCAGGTCGTGTTGTCGGTTTGACCGATTTCCACAAACTTAGATTCAAATGAAAGGTCTTCCGGTCCCATACGGAATTCCTGAATTCAATCCGGATCTGACTACCAGTTCCGGAGTTATGGGGTAAAGTGTGTTCAATATTGTACACCGTCTCTTAAACCGGCGAAACAAAAAACGTAAAGAAATTCCTAAACTGGCCTCAAAACTACACAAATTGATAGTCATTATCAGTAGGCAACTAAACAAACCGATTCCGGCTATTCTGGATCCCGGTATTCGGACCCGGATGTACCGGAAATAGTGGTCATATATACCAAAATGGATCTCACTCACTTTTCTCAGCGATCGTTTCACCGATTTCCACAAACTGATATTCAAATGAAAGGTCTTCCGGTTCCATATGGAATTCCTAAATTTCATCCGGTTCTGACTTCCGGTTCCGGAGTTATAAGGTAAAGTGTGTTCGATATTGTACACCGTCACTTAAAATATTTTCGGATGCAACAAACATTTTAATCGTAATTTAGAGTGCGATAGCAGAAATGTATAAAATCTGTATTTTATGCACAAACAATCTCTTGGTTTCTTTCAAAAATCGAAGAGAAAAATTTCGAATAGAATACCACAATATTATATGTACATGAGAAAGGCATCATTACACCACTAGGTGGATTAAAACAGGTTTTTATGAAACATTCATCAAAATTATCAAACCTACATATAACATATGACAATTTGAACCTTAATAACTTAAGGGAAGATAAGAAACTCAATTAAAATCGCGCACTTCGACGCGTTATTCATCCCTTGATTGATACGCGATAACATTTAAGAAAATGAATCGTCTTTTTCCACACGCCGAAGACCTTAACCAGGTTGACTATGAATTAATGATTCGTCAACAACCAGAAGAAGCGTTTAAGCTAGATCTGGTAGGGAAGCAAAGACGATTACGAAGCTTGTTCAGGGAGGACCAAAACGAAGGTCGAAATTATCGGTCGACAGTCAATATTGACGACGAGGCTCCCCATATTGAAGGGAGAATCGCAGCGTTAGAAAAACCTTTGGCGGGAAGGGTAGAATCGAAACTGGAATCGAGAGTTTTGCATTATTGGTACCGGAAAAAAGGTGTTTAGCGGTAACTGAAACCGAGAAAAAAATGCGCCGAAATCTGACACGGCGAATTGAAAAGGTCATGCAAGATTTTCAGTTTGGGCACCGCTCTCCCCGTATAAGGACCAAATAAATAATATGATTTCGGGGGCCGAAGGAAGAACAGGTAGCGTAGGACGGGCACAGACCACTTCTCTGGAGACAATGCAACAAACTAGCAAGCCCGATCCCAATAATTCAACAAATACATCAAAGGGGCTATTCCAAAACAAACCCCAGTGATTGGGGACACGATTACGGTGTCGAGGCAAAAATGGGCAGATATGCAAAAGACACTAGCGGAGTTAATGGAACAGGTTAAAGCCAACAACGTACCAAACACAAAGAACAGATCGCCAGAAGCTACCGACTGGGAAAACCAGCACCACATAAGGCCCGTCTGTGAAGTTGCGGAGAAGAAAAACAACAACAGTCAGTATTTACAACCAGGTTTTTCGGAACTAGAACAAGATACTGATTTCAGCGGAAATGACTCTGAACAACACGAACCGACGTGGAGCAAAAGCAGGGTGGATGATTCATATTTAAGCCACGGAAGCCAGCGATCAAGGCACTCGTGGTGCTATCCTGTTCCCCCCAATTTAGACTGCAACACAGGAGACGAAATGAGGGGCAGGGACGTGTAGAAAAATGGAAGTTGCGTTTCACTGGTGAGTCAAGGTCCACGACGGTAGAAAACTTTCTTTACAAAGCAAGAAAGTTGGCCGAACGAGAGGGAGTCTCGAAGTAAACACTACTGCGAGACATACACATGCTACTCGAAGGATCGGCAGCGGACTGGTTTTTCACATACGTCGACGAGTTGGACACATGGGAGACTTTTGGAACCAGCATCACCTACCGGTTCGGAAATCCTAACAAAGATCAGGGGATAAGGTCTAGGATACAAGAACGAAAACAGCTATGAAGGGAACAATTCGTTGCCTTCGTATCTGAAATAGATAAATTGAACCGCATGTTATCCAAACCACTATCAAGACGGAGGAAATTCGAAGTGATTTGGGATAACATGCGACAACACTACAGGTCTAAAATCTCTATCGTAGAAGTTAACCATTTGCAACACCTGATCATGCTTAATCATCGAATTGATGCTGCGGATCCACGGATGCAACATCCGGCAAATGACAACTTAGTTCGAAGACCAATCAATCTAATCGAGGCAGAAGACAGCGAATTTGATAGTGAGCATTCAGCCCCACTAAACGTGATAGGAAGCCGCATCGATAGAAACTCAAGAGGACCGTACAACCCAAGGCAGCCTAGAGAACAGCAACAAACCTGCGGGATTAGACCCAACCAAGAGTCTGTCCCTATGAAGTGTTGGAACTGTCAAGACGAGAGACACGGATGGAGACAGTGCAAGAAGCCAAGGCTGATTTTCTGCTACGCACAGTGGATCAAAAGCGCAATTTCACGCTCTTAATTGATAACTCATAGGATCGTGGTTTTTGAGGTACAGTATCTTCAGCAAAGTTGCTCAGAATGAAAGACGCCATCTTTTGGCCAATTTTATTTATGTGATTAATCCCCCTAAAAGTGAGATAAACAGTTTATTTTAGCTCAGGGCCAACATAGAGGCTAAGTTACTTCGACAAAGTTGTGCAGAAAGTTATTTCAAACAAGTTTGCTGAAGGTACTATTCCCGTAACTTGAGTGTAATTCAAGATATAATGTATTTTCTGAAAAGGGTGTCCAAAAAACAGTTTTTGTAAGAAAACATATATATTTTCAATTTATATGAGTTTTTCATGTTATACAAAGTTTTTCATCTTTAAAAACTACACAACTTTCTCGAACAAACTATGCTGCTATCATTTCAGTTTAATGAAATAGAGCAATTTTTCATGTTTTTTAAAATAAAACTCTAACTTGTCTATTATCAAAAGGCGCAGTAAGGTGCAGATGAGACTACTTACATATTAAACTACTTCAAAAGAGCTTTCATACCGTATTTGATTTACTTGTCTGTGATCGTCTGCAGGCGAGATATGTTCTTTTCAAATATCCTTGTCCTTGACATTTCCAATGATAAGGTTCATTGTATTTCAGATCAGATTTTAGTATATATTCGTTACCATGGAAACTCTCACAATAAAAGATTTTTATGGACATCGAAGTCTACAAATTGAAAAGTTTAGTAATAATTACAGACGTTTTTTGAAAGTAACTGTCCGACGGTTTTTGAAAGTGAGATAAGAAGCCACGACTTTGAAGAAAGGCAATCATCATGTCGAATTACGTTATGTCATTTTTTGGTAAGCTTGTTATATAAAAAGCTCTGCGGATAGATATCCTCTATTCATAAATTAAAGTGAAGATCGATAAACAGATGTCGGGAGTATTATACACGCGAGCAATCCAGATCACTTACGAATTGGTAATTAGTTTCATTGGATCCTTTGGTTACAAATATTCGTGAATGGCCAAAACAGTCCAAGAAGAATCTGTCGAACGATGCTAAGAGTCTTTTAGCTGGTTAAGAACATTGTCAGCTGTCATAAAATAAATACAAATAACTAAAAAAAAGTTTTGATCATACTTTTCTCTACCAGAAGATGACATAACTTAATTCGATTTGATGATGACTTTTTTAAAAGTCGTGACAAAACAGTTACTAAACTATTCAATTTATAGACTTCGATGTGCAAAAAAAATCATATTTTGTGGCAAGCACCATAGTAATGAATATAAACTGAAATCTGATCTGAAATGAAGTCAATTTTATCATTGCAAATGTCAAGGACAAGGACATTTTAAAAGAACATATCTTGCCTGCAGACGATCGCAGACGAGTAATTCAACCACGGTATGAAAACTCTTTTGAAGTAGTTTAATATGTAAGTAGTCTCATCTGCACCTTCCTGCGCCTTTTGATAATAGACAAGTTAGAATTTTATTCAAAAAAACATGAAAAATTGCTCTACTTCATTAAACTGAAATGATAGCAGCATAGTTTGTTCGAGAAAGTTGTGTAGTTTTTAAATATGAAAAACTTTGTATAACATGAAAAACTCATATAAATTGAAAATATATATGTTTTCTTACAAAAACTGGTTTTTGGACACTCTTTTCAGAAAATACATTAAATCTTGAATTACACTCAAGTTACGGGAATAGTACCTTCAGCAAACTTGTTTGAAATAACTTTCTGCACAACTTTGTCGAAGTAACTTCGCCTCTATGTTGGCCCTGAGCTAAAATAAACTGTTTATCTCACTTTTAGGGGGATTAATCACATAAATAAAATTGGCCAAAAGATGGCGTCTTTCATTTTGAGCAACTTTGCTGAAGATACTGTATCTCAAAAACCACGATCCTATGAGTTATCAATTAAGAGCGTGAAATTGCGCTTTTGAACCACTGTGCTACGGTTGCGGCAGTTTGGAACGTACCATTCGTAACTGTGAACGATGCTCAGGTCCCAAAACAGAACGAGTACAGCAGGGAAATGAATAAAGGGGTGGGAGGCAGGGAATTCGATCACCCCGGCGAAAAACGCAATTCCCGACTCAATTAAACACAGCCTAAACTACGATCCACTATTACAGGTTTACAACGTTAAAATTCGAGCAAGTAGATGCCCACATCTTAAAGTAAAAGTATTTCAGACGGAACGGAAGTCCTTTTAGATTCCGGGGCAGGGATCAGCGTACTAAACTCATTAGAACTAGTTGAAAGATACGGTTTAAAAAGTACGGGTGTGTAATGTCAGAGACATAACTGGATGTCGTGAATAAGAATGAAACTGACACGATTTCTTTACACTTTCGAATTCGAATTGATAGTTGATCGATTGTGTGAATTGCGAAACTTTTCCCCTTTTCACTACTAAAATTTTAAACGATTTTTGACATCGATTATCTCATTTCGGATTTGCATATTTCATTGAAAGAAACTATCAAAATGCTGTACAGGATTTCTGCCTTTTAGAAGGACCAAATTGTGGAATTCTCTACACGGGAAAAATTCCGATTTTTGAAATGAGTACAACGAGTCATGATTTGGGGAAAATAATATATTTTCATGTTATGATAATACATCATGATTATAATTTCTCGGATCATGATCCATTCGGACTGATTTCTATGAAATTTATACGTAACGCACTTGAAGTTGTTGGGTATAACTTCAGGCGTTTTTCTGTTATGATGGTAATTTTTGCAATATAAATTCAGGCGTTATGTGTGATGTTTTCAACGATGGTCATTTTTGCAATATAAATTTAGTGAAAAGCACGACGAACTTCTTTTAAAATGAAAATATAGTAGGTAGTAGGTCTTATTTTTCAATGTCTGCTTTTTGCTTTACCATTAATCTATTAATGAGGCAGAGGGTTCAAAGTGATATCCGGATAGAAAATTAGAGTTACGAGCTTTGAAAGAAATGCATTCTTCAAGTAACGCATTTTCGAACCATTATTAATTTTCATGGGAGAAGAGTTATTGCTCATGATTTCATGATAAGTTAAAATGATTGGTTTCATGATTTTCTAATCATAACAGCAGTAACGGAAATTTAGCACTGTTCGGAACATTTATTTCGAACAATTTTCGCACAGCGAATAGTGCACGAAGCAAATAAAATTATTTTGGATTTTCATTAAACTGATGATTTCTACCTTCGATTTGCAAAGAAGTCATCTTAATAGTTCTTTAGATAACATTAAGAGCCATTAGAATGGCTGATTTTATATGTTGTCCACTTTTCGTTTCTTGTTTTCTTTCTCTTCTATGCAAATCACCAGCAGCTGATGCAATCGTTCTTGCTTGAATTGAAACTAGCTTTGCGAACAAACCGACACATCCGCTCGAAGTGCCAAATGATGCGATACTGGTTTAATGTGTCTTCTCGCCTTGACGACCGGAAGGCAAATGAGAACTACGACCTGAGAGTTTGAGGTTTTTAAACACGCAGAAGGTGCGCTCTCCGATGCCGCTGTTTGAATGCGTCTTCTCGCCCCGACGTCTACTGTCATCTAACGCACAAGAAGAAATGATCAATTTTCGTCCATGGTTCCCCTTTTATAACGTTCAGTTGAAGATATGTGCCTGACTACCTCAAAATCGTCGTCCTTGCGCGAAAAACCCAAGCAAAAGTAAAGAGTTTTCCGCGTTGTTTTAAAATTTTCAGAAAACTTTTTTTTTGAGTTGTTTGAATGAATCCGTTTGACGAAATATTATCCTTAATTCCTGATCATATTTTTGATGAAATAGTGAAAGAATTATGTTGCTGCCATTAATACAAGTCGAGATATTCACGATTAAGTTCTGCCCATTCTTCCATATGGCTAATTTGGAAAAGGCGCCCTATAGTAAAGTAAGTCGTATTCACGACAAAATACAGCCACCTTTGATTCGAGTTTCCACTGCGGATAGAACGAATCACAGGTGTCTCGGACTGCTCAATATTCCGTTTACCTTTAAAGTGGTAACAAAGGTAATTCCCACGATTGTGGTACCTGAAATATCGAGGAAATTGATATTGGGAGCAGACTTTTGGGATTCATTCAAGAAAATATTATCCTTAATTCCTGATTATATTTTTGATGAAATAGTGAAAGAATTATGTTGCTGCCATTAATACAAGTCGAGATATTCACGATTAAGTTCTGCCAATTCTTCCATATGGCTAATTTTGAAAAGGCGCCCTATAGTAAAGTAAGTCGTATTCACGACAAAATACAGCCAGCTTTGATTCGAGTTTCCACTGCGGGTGGAACGAATCACAGGTGTCTCGGACTGCTCAATATTCCGTTTACCTTTGAAGTGGTAACAAAGGTAATTCCCACGATTGTGGTACCTGAAATATCGAAGAATCGTTTTCAGCGGTAGTCTATATTCTGGGTTCGCTTGCTCGGTGTTGGTTTCTAATAAAGATCAATCTAAGCAGACTCTTGTGAATCCGCAAATTCAAAAGTGTAACGATCAATTGAAAATGTCGATCATTAGAAATTTTGGTTGCCTTGTTCCACATCCATGGCTCGAACAACCCCATGGGGCTGATCCTTGTAGTTTTTAGTTTAGTACTCACGCTAGCGGGTTACCTAGACTGCAGTCTAACCTAATAAAAAAAACAACTTTACACCTAATAAGGAACGAATAATGGTTTTACTCTCCTTATTCGGGCCGTTTTCAGTCGCCGTTTGTTTTCGCCAATTCAACACTATTTAGATCGAAATTTTCACGATTCCGATCGATTTTTCCGTCGAAATAATCCCGTAGCGCACACAATATGTTTTTTCACTTAACTTCCCCGTTTGACGTTTCGTTAAGATGGGACGGAATTTATATGAACGATAGACCGGCTCGCGTTCTGACAGAGCGCGTAGTTGGATTCTAGGGTGTATAGAGTATGTGAGGGGTGCATGAATGATTTTGTTTTCGTGTAATTATGTTCTTGAAGAATTTCGTCGTGAATACGACTTACTTTACTATGGGGTGCCTTTTCAAAATTAGTCATATGGAAGAATGGGCAGAACTTAATCGTGAATATCTCGACTTGTATTAATGGCAGCAACATAATTTTTTCACTATTTCATCAAAAATACGATCAGGAATTTGGGATAAAATTTTGAACAGTGTGAGATAACCACAAACAACTCAAAAATTGAGTTTTCTCAAAATTTGAAAACAACGCGGAAAACTCCTTACTTTCGCCTGGGTTTTTCGTGCAAGGACGACGATTTTGAGGTAGTCAGGCACATATCTTCAACCGACTGCTTATAAAAGGGGAACCGTGGTCGAAAATCGATAATTTCTTCTTGTGCGTTGGATGGAAGCGGACGTCGTGGGATTGATATAATCAACAAGCAGCTTCGGAAAGTGCACCTTCTGCGTGGTTAAAAACCTCAAACGCTGAGGTCGCAACTTTCATTTGGACTTCAGTCGTCCAGTGGAGCAATTGGCAATGAAAGCAGGCCTTTTGCGTGGTATAAAGCTTCGGTCGTGCTTTCATTTGGATTTCAATCGTCGGGAGCAGCAGTCGTCAATGCTTTCATTTGGTCTTCTGTCGTCAGGTGGAGCAGTAATAAGAGCAGACCTTTAGCGTTGTACAAAACCTCAAACGCTCAATTCGCAGAGCCAGTTTCCCTTTGAAGAAGATCGATTACATCAACCTGTTGGTGGTCGTTTGCTTTGAAGCAAAATACAACGGAAAATGGACAATAATGTGGAACATTATGCAAAATCAGTCCTTCTAATGGCTCTAAATGTTACCTAAAGAACTATAAAAATTGCTAAGATAATTTGATCAGTTTTTTGCAATTTTCACAGTTCTCAATTCGCAACAGTGTTTAAAATCGGTTATATCTAATCAGTGTTTAATATTTTAGAAAATTATACAGTTTGGCTCTTCTGGGATGCCAGAAATTAATCCCGTACAGCATTTTGATAGTATCTGTTACTAAACTATTTAAATTCGAAATGAAATAATCGAAATTCAAAGTGCTATTTAGAACCATAATTTTATACCCAAACAATTACGCGAAATTTTACTTCACTATACTGTATACGGCCCATTTTTCAACCAGTTGTAGTTTGTAGTAAACTTGCTGCAGATTTGCTATATAAAATGCATAGCACCGACTCAGAAGCCATTCATTTCGAATTTGACTGTCGTTGTCATCGTGTTGATTATGGAGCGATCGAAGCATCTCCAAGCGAAATACAAAGCTTGTTACTGCAAGCGTAAGAAGCAGAACACATATCAGTTTCGCATTCACGGACAACAGGTCAGCCTGGAAATAGAAGACGGAAGTCAGCGGTATCCATCGGAAGTTAATGGTATCCATCGGAATTTGAACTCAATTCGTCACTCTCCATCACGAACGCCTTCATAAAAGGTTCTTTTCAGAACCACCATTATTTTATCATAAGGAACTATACTGGTTATTTCGTAATATTTGTGTGTCAGAATTTTTAATGTACTAATCTGTACTGTAGTTTAGGTGTATCGTTTCAAATTCTAGTAGTGTAAAAGGGAAAAACTTGCACAATTCACACTATCCATCAACTAATTTATATTCAGAATTATAAAGTAAGAGTGTCAGTTTTATTCGTATTCACGACATCCAGTTATGTCTCCGACATTACACACCTGTCCTTTTTTTATTATCGGGGAAATTCCGTTGGGTAAAATTAAATTCTTTTAAGGAAAAGCTTTTCGTTTCGAGGTCGCAATAAGCAAAAATCGCGGAGTCGTTACTCTGTGGAGCGAATTGCGGATAGAAACAGTTTGTTTATTTTTGTGAGGAGAGTTTGTTTCACATAGGTGAATAACTTCGTGAATATTATTTTTGTTAATCGGTACGTACAGATGTAGAAAATAATATTCCAGTCGTTTATTTGTGTGTTCGTTCAAGGTTCGTCGACACCTTTGAGTTGAAGCCAGTTGAAGGAGTTCGTCAGTCACCAAAAAAGTAATGTTCAACGTTCTTTCTGGTTTTGGTCATGGCATTAATAGACTACTTGTTATAGTTATAGTTTTTTTTTCTATTGGCCTTTGAAGTCATAGTTCAGAAATTTTTAATAAATTTTCGCTGGAGACTGGAGACGAAAGTTGATGATAGTCAGAAGCAGGCCTTATCCGTGATGGTTAAGGTACTGGAAATAGAGAAGGAGCCAACATCGTTGGCGATGACCATATATGATCCCGGAAGTTTCCAATATTTTTTTTGATCGAGTCATATGTGGCCTACGAAAATTTGATTGGATTTCTAATTCCAATCAAAATTTCGTATTTTTAGGGGGGATTTATGTAACGAGTACAGAATTAGAATATATAGTTTTGTAAATAATAGTTAGTAGGTTAATGATTTTTAATAATAATGTTTATAGATTCTTGTATTAAAATTTAATATAATATAATAAATATACGAAACGATATTAAAAGAGGTTCACAAAATTGAATCACCTCGTTATGATGAAAAAGCTCTAAGTAAGAGATTTGCCATAAGACACAGCAGCTGATTTCCCGCCGTTCTTAGTACGCGCCAATTGCTTTCTGCTTTGCCTAGCGTCGCAGCCGATGGGGTGTTTGTTTGGGTTACCGAAAGAGGTAATCGACCTTTACAAAGTTCATGACCGCGTTAATCTTTCGGGAGAATGTTCTGTTTCGCTCAGATGACTGGTCTGGCGATGGGTTGGTTTGCTTGGGGTCGTTCGCAGAAACGAGATGCGATCATGCGACTGGGGAAGTTCGGGATGATCAATGCAAATTCGGAACTGTCGCTATTATCCACTTCGTGCAAAATACGTCAGATCCGCTAACGAAGAGGTACAAACCGCGGTTATTCTGAGGATTCTCAAAGCCTAATAAACCACTTTGAACATATCAGTGGAAGAGGCAAGAGTGGTTCGATTTCAGTTCGCGCCGTGTTGGGTTAAGTTTGGTAAATTTTAAATGTAACTAGAAATTCTTCATCAAAATGTAAATTTGTTCCTTTCTCAAATAGAAAAGCAACTCAGTCAGGTTCCCCATCGTTTAATTTGGCGGTTCGCGTGTGTATTGAAACCAAGAAATCAAGGTAAACTCACAAATGGTGACACTACCAAGGTGCACGTGTTTAAGCGTTTTCTGTGCAATGACAATTTCTTTCACAGGTTTGTGACTTAATATATTATATATATATATATATATATATATATATATATATATATATATATATATATATATATATATATATATATATATATATATATATATATATATATATATATATATATATATATATATATATATATATATATATATATATATATATATATATATATATATATATATATATATATATATATATATATATATATATATATATATATATATATATATATATATATATATATATATATATATATATATATATATATATATATATATATATATATATATATATATATATATATATATATATATATATATATATATATATATATATATATATATATATATATATATATATATATATATATATATATATATATATATATATATATATATATATATATATATATATATATATATATCGATATGCAAATTAAACGGTAGGGTAAGGCCGTCAATAGATCCTACCATTTTAGGTGACACTACATCTAATCACCTGCATGTTGCCACCTCCGCTACCGTCGCTAATCACATATCTCAACAGCCATCTGGAATACTTGTTTCCGCTGAAACTACATTTGCTCCACCTTCTGCTGAACCAAACACAAATAACGTTGCATTCAACACCACCACCACGATTGCCACTACTACACTTCCTCCCACCGCATCACCTGCTACTGCTACATTCACCACCGCCGCAAACTTCACGACCGCTACCGCCCTCACCGCCACAGCATCTCAACCAATCTCTTATGCCGTGAACAACGCTCATCTAGCTACTATTGCTGTTCACACTGTCTCTGCAGCTACTAATCACCTCAACTTGATCAACACCACCCACCATCGTTCAAACTTCGACGCTTCATCGAGCCAACCCTGTTACACATCGTCTAGTTACCATGAACCGCCAATAAACAATGTACATCACCATCAACGATTTGCCGCTCCATTCATGCAAACATCATCTATTCATACTGCTAGTAACCAGTCAAGTATGCGCAATGAAGGCAAAACTTCAGTTTTAGGACAGACACAACAAATTCAAAATACGGCACACTGCCCACCGTTTGTAAACACACACACTTCTCGATTGCCTCTCACCACTCTAATTACTGGCTCTAATAACAATAATGCTGCCATCACAGTATTGTCTGATGTTGTTATCAGGCCAGCGAATGTACAACCTACTACCACTACATCACTTGCTAGCTCTGATGTGACATCGACCGAGGAATACTCAACGTTTTCGGAAGTGGGATACATCGTTCCCCTAGCACCAGCAGAGCTTGTAACCAACTTATCCGAAGATTCGTCGGTCAAACCAGTCCACACTCGTTTAGAATTTTCACAGAACCAACTCGATTTCTTAAACGCACAGCCAGTCCACAATAGCATCTCGGTCGATTCGTCCGAGCAACATGTACCATTTGGACAATCATACTCGACAGTCACATCGCTCAAATCGAACAATCGGACCAAATCAAACAGCCCTGATTTGATAATGTTTTACCAAAACGTAGGGGAGATTAATAGCTCTCTTATCGACTATAACCTTATTTGCTCTGATTGTGCTTACGATCTATATATATACTTTTTTTCGCCTCGAACAGTCATCGCGCGCGGGCTTTTTATAGCCTAAGTATATTGTGCAATCAAATTTAGTGAAGTTTAATAAAAATGAAGTGTGGAGTGAAATCTTGCTCTAACATTGACGACCGCTTCCTATGGAAGTGCGAACATTGCGACAAGGCTTATCACGCCGCTTGCATTGGAGTACAACGGCATCAGGAAAATTTAATCTTGGCATTTATGGTGCCAGTGTGTGCTGACTACCAGCATTTAATAAAAACAGGAGCAGAGACCCTGAAGCTGCTATACCAACAGGAGCAGCTTTTGAAGTACACTAAATCACAAACGGAGGCGTTCCACCGGACCGCATCTGACGTCAAAAGTCACTACTTTGAAATTTTCGATAGTGTCGAACGCTTAGTGATTGACGTAAAGCAGTCATTACTTAATATCAGCAAAAATGACAATAGCATTTGCGGCAATCTAGGTCAGCGTATACAATCATGCGAGGCCTCTCTGCATACAGCCATAAGCGACGCCTGCAAATCGAACAAATTCAGCAACAAAATTATTAATGAAATGAGTGAGCGTCTTTCTCGCCTCGAAAAAGAATTTATGCTTCCTTCGAAAATTGTCGAAACCCCCAACGCTGCATTCAATCCTATCTTGGAAGAATTGAGAGATTAGGTCAAATCAATCTCGAATATCGTCGCTAAAGACGTGAAAAACACTCAGACTAAAACTCTAGCTGAAGAATTGGAAGCAACGCTTCTTAAAAGCAAGGCTTCGTCACCCGAAAACAATGCATGTCGTCCGTCTGTATTTGTCATACATGAAAAATCAACAACCTACAGTATGCATCGAGGGTATGACACCAACTAGTATAAAAATGCTATTAGCATCAGAAGGCCTTTCAACAACACCTGACCACCTCCTGCGAATCTTCATCGAAATGCACCAGGAATATGGAATGATACCTAAGGAAGCGCTGGCCGACCTGGACTCTTATGGGAAATTTTTGACAAGTGAACATATCCGCCGACTCCAACTGATCCGAGAAGCCGAATACAATTTTAAAAGGTCGAATTTTCGGAAATAACGACGCCCTTTGACGAAGGAATAGACACAGAAATTAGTAATGTAAGTATTCCAGAATTCTCAAAAACTTCTTCGCTTCACAGACAAAATGTGACTGAAATTTTGGTCTATTGCCAAAATTTCAACCGCATGAAAAGCCCGGCCAAAATGAAAGAAATTCATCAAAATTTAATAACCTCCTCTTTCGACGTAATCCTTGGAACTGAAAGCAGCTGGGATGAAAGTGTAAGAAGCGAAGAAGTATTTGGAAATAATTTTATCGTATTTCGGCACGGCCGAAATTTATCTCTCTGTCAGAAAAAATCTGGAGGTGGAGTCCTCATAGCCATTAACTCTTGCTTTACTTCTCAAGAAATTATTACTACTAAATATAAAGAATTTGAGCATGTATGGGCCAAAGTCCCAATATTGGGAGAAGAACATATTTACTGCTCTGTCTACTTTCCACCCGAAAATGCGAACAAATTCTCTTTTGAATTATTCTTTCAATCTTTAGACACAATTATTTCGAATATGGAACCTGAAGTAAAGCTTCATATTTTTGGCGACTTTAATCAACGTAATGCGGACTTCATTTCTGACATTGAAAATGAATAAATCTTACTTCCAGTCGTAGGAGAAAACGAAACATTGCACTACTTTTTGACAAAATTTCTAATTTTGGCCTTGATGTAAACTCCGTAAAAAATCAACACAACGCATATTTAGACCTTCTTTTCACAAATTGCACAGAAGACTTTTGTGTGAATGCATCAAACCTGCCATTATGGAAAAATGAAGCATTTTACACCGCAATTGAATATTCATTATTTACACACAATGCATCCCTTCCCTACGACTTGGAATATGAAGAAGTGCCGGAATACAATAAAATTGACTTTGAAGAAGTCAAGTGTAGACTAAGTATAATAAATTGGCGGAACATACTAAGTACAGAAGGAAATGTCGACGTCGAAGTAAACAAATTCTATCACATTATAAACAAAATATTAGACGAAACTTTGCCTATGAAAAGAAGAAGAAAAAATCATAACAGAAAATTACCTGTATGATTCAATTCACAACTAAAACATTTAAAAAATAGGAAACAAAAAGCACACAAAACTTACAAACAAGAAAAAAGTGATGCTCATCTTCAAAATTACTTAAACCTATGCAATCAACTCAAAATAGCCATTAACGCAGCATATGAAAAATATAACCGCAAAATTGAAAACGAAATAAAGACTTGTCGTAAGAACTATTTTAACTACACAAAAACCAAACTAAAAAGCAACAATTTTCCATCTCAAATGCACCTCGACGAACATGTAGGGAAAAATAGTACAGAAATCTGCAATTTTTTTCAAGAAGTATATACATCTTATTCAGAAACTGACCGTGATCGTGAATACTTCTCTTTCATACCTGCATTTTCCAACTCCATCTCTGTAAACTATCTATCAGAACATGACATTTCGACAGCACTGAAAAACTTAGACGCCTCAAAAGGGTCTGGACCTGACAGTATACCACCAATATTTTTAAAAAATCTAGCTGAAGAACTCACACTACCACTACACCTACTTATTAACTTATCACTTAATAAATGTACTTTTCCTAAAGCATGGAAATCTTCCTTTCTTGTACCAATATTTAAATCTGGTTCAAAATCTAACATTCGGAATTACCGTGGAATAGCCATTATCTTATGCATTCCAAAATTATTTGAAAAAATTGTAAACAAAAAACTTTTTCATCAACTTAAAAATGTAATAACAAACAAACAACATGGTTTTTTTAAAGGCCGCTCAACTACAACAAATCTCTTAGAATTTATGTCATTCACTCTGAATGCAATGGACGCCGGAAACTATGTAGAAACTCTTTACACTGACTTTAGCAAAGCCTTCGACCGTATTGACAAACCATTACTTCTACACAAACTATAAAAATATGGCATAAAACATACTTTTCTGGAATGGCTCAAATCATACTTAACGAATCTTGTACAGGTAGTCCGCTTCCAAAATTTTCTGTCTGAACCAATTAATGGAACTTCTGGCGTACCTCAGGGTTCTCACTTAAGGCCTCTCCTTTTCATTTTACATATAAACGACATTTCCTTCATACTAAAAAATCTGAAAATGCTTATATATGCAGACGACATGAAACTCTTCATGGAAATAAAAAAGTACGGGTGTGTAATGTCAGAGACATAACTGGATGTCGTGAATACGAATATGACACACTTTATTTATGCTTCCGAATTCGAATTGGTAGTTCATCGATTGTTTGAATTGTGCAACTTTCCCCTCTTTCATTACTAGAAATTTAAACGATGCGCCTAGACTAAATTACAGATTAGTTACATTAAACATTCTGAAACGCACTTAAATACTATTAAATAAGCAGTATAGTTCTTTATAATAAAAAAAAATGGTGACGATTTGAGTTAGTTCAGCACACAGACTCTGAATTCTAAACCCATATTCCAGAACTAAGCTCTAAAACATGAAGACGATTTTTCGCCATGACTACCAGAATGGGTTTTATAGAGTACAGCAAAGTAAATTTCCGCATAATTCTTTAGGAGCCCTCACCTTGCTATCCTGCTGCTGATAATATCGGTTCAATCTTGTCAGTACCACCAACATCAATTCCTGCTGCTAGAACTGACAGGGATTGTACTACATCCTTCAACCAGACGGCCAATACGTATCCTGCCATCAATGGTATACCACCACCGCACCACAATCCACTACAAACTCATCACGCTCTCTGCCAGTAGCCAGCAGAAACAGTATCAGGCAAGCCAACATCGAAATTATCTCTAATGTACCGTACAACGCATATAATTCGTCTCTCTTTAATTCAAAACAATTGAGATCAAATAACGTCTCCCCTCGAGTACCAAATGATAAGTCCAGAAGCCAAACTACATCATTATTAGTAGCTCCAGCACAATTGTCCGTGCCCGTAAATACCGACAATTGGTACTATCTTACAAAATTTCTGCCCAGTGAATCCGAAGATAATATTATCAGTTACATCCAAACACGTACTAATTGCAATCGTGAATCGATTAAGTGTGTTAAACTCACTCGCCAAGATCGCAACCAAGAACGACCACTCTCTTTCATCTCATTCAAACTGAGTGTTCCTGCCTTCCTGGAGCAGCAAATCACTATATCTGATTTCTGGCCACAGGGTGTTACGATAGCTCCTTTTTTAGAACGGAATCCCTATCGGAACTTAGCAAGACCACCTACAAATTATCCTATACATCTCACACCAAGCTCAAATCGTCTTCTGCGAATTCAAGACATTCGCAACAGGAATTTTCAAATTCAATCATCATGATCGTTTGTAACAGCTTCACGTCGAATCCGGCAACCCTTCCACCGTCCGTCTGCTCCGCACCCATCGGCACCAGTGAAACAAACACTAACAACGTTAGTTTAAACTTCTATTATCAGAATGTCGGTGGAATGAACAGCTCTCTCTCTCTGATTACTTGCTTGTTCTGACGGTGCATGACCTTTATGTGTTCACCGAAACGTGGATGAATAGCAATACTCTTTCGAAACAGATTTTCGGTAACCATTATACCGTGTATAGGCAAGACCGCAACGAGTTGAATAGTCGCAAACACAGTGGTGGTGGCGTTCTAATTGCCTGTCGATCGCTTTTTGAATCCCGTCTTCTGTCCTTTTCAAGTGATGCTCTATCCATGTGTACTTTACTTTCCACCTGATCGTGTGAATGATTTTGATATGATCAATCAGCATCTGAGCACTCTCGCTACAAAAACTGGCAAATTAAAATTTAATGATAGGATTATAATATTAGGCGATTTCAATCTTCCCGGGATTCAATGGACTTACTGTTCATCTGGATTTTTGTTTCCCGATGCTCTGTGTTCTTCTAATTCTCGTACAACCTGGAAACTTTTGGATGATTACAATACAGCCGGCCTAGTTCAACTGAATAATCATTACAACAGCAACAACCGAATGCTCGATCTCATCTTTACCAGCCAAGAACTATCCAACAAGTGTTTATTAATTAATGCGCCCGCCTCGCTAGTAAAAACTTGTCGTCACCACCCTCCCCTTATAATCAATATTTGAGAGAGTGATCCAGTTGTCTTCGAAGCAGTTGCCGAGGAAATCTATTACGATTTCAAGAAAGGTGATTACGCCGCTATGAATCATTTCTTGTCGTGAATACGACTTACTTTACTATGGGGTGCCTTTTCAAAATTTACCCTCTGAGAGAGTGATAAGTTTTTGATCGTGAATATCTATTTTTGTATCTAATGAATCAACATAATTCTTGCGACATGCCACCGGAAATGTGATCACAATTTTATGATAGAATTTTCAGTTTTGTGACATAGTCTCAAATAATTTAAAATTAAACTTTTCTGAAATGTTTGGTATAAACGAGTATTGTTGGGGCAGCAACCAAATGGTCTATTTCGGACTTCTTTGTAGCATAACTCGTGTTTGCTTTTCGAGCATGAGTAAGCTTTTAAGCTGCAAATATATTTGTGATCAATATTTCAATAATTCTGGTATCATCTAATGCTTAACTTACATTTCTAGTCCATTTCTAATCAATTGTCCACTGTCCAACAATTTTAATTCAATATATAACTCAGCAGATTTTATAACCGCCTGTTCTGCGTTCTAACTGTGTGTAATATAGAATGTGTATGTGTAATCGAATTCAGTGCATGACATTTATTGATCGCAATTCAATTTGTGCGTGTTGGTACTACTTATGATAAGTTTATCTCCTACTGCGTGTCGTCCGAGTGACCCTTTCGATCCCTGGTGCTGTTTGATCGTCGTTCGTAACATTCCCCGACCCGTATTGCTTGAAGTCAACTTCGGCTGTACCTCCTACTTCTAGAACTGCTAGCTTCGCTACCGACCGATCTAATACTCCTGCATTGGTTGTCATCACTGCAGCTTTCCTCACTCGGCCATCACGTCCTGGATATACTCGTACCACTCGTCCTCTCAGCCAGCCGTTTCGAACCCGATCCTTCACTACTACTACCAAGTCACCCACCTGTATCGATTTGCCATCTTTGAACCATTTCGTCCGCTTAGTGATGGTCGGCAGATATTCTTTAATCCAGCGACTCCAGAACTGATCCAGCAACTGCTGGCATAGTGTCCAATTGCAATGGGCTAACTTGTTGGTATCAGTTTGTTCTCTAGCTGGTTGGTTCACTCCACTGGTACTCAACATCAAAAAACAGTTTGGAGTGAGCGCTTCTTGTTCTTCCGATTCAATTGGAAGATACGTGAGAGGTCGAGAATTTACCATGGACTCCGCCTCTATAAGCAACGTTTGAAGTGTCTCATCATTCGGTTTGCGTACGACAGATAGCGACGCCAAAGCACCTTTGACGGACAGTACCATGCGTTCCCAAGACCCCCCTATGTGTGGTGTAGAAGGAGGATTAAAACGCCATTGAGTGTTTGCATTAGTGAAAGTTCCAGCTAAGTTGGTGTTGATTCGTTGTAGTTCTTCTTTGAGATCGCGACTAGCCCCAATAAAATTTGTCCCTCGGTCGCTATATATTTCCATTGGCGCCCCCCTTCGTGCGATGAACCGTCTAACCGCCATTTTACAGGACTCTGTTGTCAGATTATGAACCACTTCTAGGTGCACTGCGCGTATAGTCAGGCACGTAAAAAGTGCTACCCAACGCTTTATTTCGCTTCTGCCTTGCTTAACCAGTAAAGGTCCGAAATAGTCCACACCTACATATGTGAACGGTCGAACGTGCGATGATGTTCTTGCTAGAGGCTAAGGAGCCATTCTGGGAATCTCTGGGATAACCTTGTAGATCTTGCACCACTGGCACTGCTTGCTGGCTTGTTTGATTACGACTCTCATTTCCGAAATATAAAACTTTTGGCGCATCTCGTTCACTGCTGTCTTTCGCTTCTGCCTTGCTTAACCAGTAAAGGTCCGAAATAGTCCACACCTACATATGTGAACGGTCGAACGTGCGATGATGTTCTTGCTAGAGGCTAAGGAGCCATTCTGGGAATCTCTGGGATAACCTTGTAGATCTTGCACCACTGGCACTGCTTGCTGGCTTGTTTGATTACGACTCTCATTTCCGAAATATAAAACTTTTGGCGCATCTCGTTCACTGCTGTCTCTGAATTACCGTGCTTGTACTGACGATGATACCAATCCGCAAGCAGCCTTGTTCCGCCATGTCCTTTCGGAAGGATTATAGGGACCTTGAAGTCGAATGAAACCTGTTGAGCATTGGCGATCCTGCCATCCATGCGCAGGGTGTCTTGATCATCCAAAAAGGGGGAAAGCTTAGCGATTTCACTAGACCTTCCGATTCTTGAATGCTTTTCAGTGGGCAGTTCTCGATTCTTAGTCAGCACAACAATTTCGTCTCCGTATGTTTCGTGTTGAATCAACCGCCAAATTGTAGTCTCTGCTTTCTTTAACTCATCCTGGTTCAGCCATTCCGGATTTGACAGTTTCTTCTTACCAATTCGGCAACGGAGTATTTGGATAAATCTATGTATATATGCGACGACTCGAACTAAGCGCTCCCACTTCGAAAATCGTTCGAACTGTATTAGTTGCTGTTTGACGATGTGATGATGCAGATGCATCGGACGTAACTCTTCCGTAGTATCAACCGTTTTAGCTGTATGCTTGGGCCAATGGTCGGGCTGCCGATACAAAAACGCAGGAGCTTGGAACCAACGGCTCTCAATGTTCACATTGGGTTCCTTACCCCACTTGGTTGCTTCATCTGCGACGTTCAAACGGGATGGGAGCCAGCGCCATTTATCTATCTGAGTAAGCTCGAGAATCTCTGTTACTCTGAATGCGACGAACTGGCGGTATTTTTTAGGATCTGAGCGCAACCAAGAGAGACAGGTCCTAGAATCAGTCCAAAAAACATGGCGAGTTATCGGAAGTGTGTGATTTTCAATGACAGACTTGGAGAGTCTCGCGCCGAGCACGGCCGCCGACAGTTCAAGCTTCGGAATGGATAGTGGTTTTATTGGAGCCACCTTTGTCTTTGCTGATACCAAGGAGCAACGAACATTCGAACCTTCAATAATGCGAAAATATGCTACGGCAGCCATGGCTTCCTCGCTGGCATCGACAAAAATATGCAATTCCAAGGAGCTGTAGTCTTTTGGAGTGTAGCCGGGAAAATAACATCGCGTTATTTGCACTTGCTCAAGCTCTTGTAGCAACTTAATCCACCGTTTCCACTGGAGAAGCATTTGATCCCTTATGTGCTCATCCCAACTTAACCCGTTTCGCCAGATTTGCTGTATAAGCAGTTTCCCATGCACGACAAAAACAGCTACCAGTCCAATTGGATCGAAGATACTCATAACAACGCGAAGAACTTCTCTTTTTGTCGGTGCAACTTCATTACATAACAAATTTTGTATCTCTTCTCGAAACACGCCTTGAAATACGAAAACATCTGATTCCGGTTTCCATATCATGCCAAGGACTCTTTCATATACTGTTGATTTATCAACGAACTTTACAGAAGGCTCTGCTTGCTGTTCTCCGACCCGTACAGAAACATTTGGCGAATTCGATAACCAATTACGGATATTGAAACCCGCTTTCGAGTGCACCAGCTTCACTTGTAACGCTAATCGTATCATCTCCTCCTCAGTATGCGCACTGTACAAAAAATCATCCACATAATGGTGTTTGATGATTGCTTCCGATGCAAGTGGATATTGCTCAGCGAATTCTTCGGCATTTCGATTTTTCACAAATTGAGCTGCGGACGGTGAACAGGTGGAACCAAAGGTAGCCACATCCATTGCGAAAACGTCGAAATCTGTACATGTATCGTCTCGCCATAGGAATAACTGAGCGGATCGATCCTCCGAACGAATGAAAATCTGGTGGAACATCTCACAGATATCCGCGCTGATGGCCACCTCGAACTGTCGGAATGGACACAAAACCTTTGGGAGTGGTGTCATAAGATCCGGACCCGCCAATAGGGCCGAATTGAACGACTGACCTTGAACCTTTGCAGCAGCATCCCATACCAATCGAACTTTATTTGGCTTCCTGGGATTAGAAACCACATTGAGAGGTAGATACCAGGTTCTTTTAGGGTCGAAACTAGCCAATTCCTGCTGATCTACTTTGTGAGCGTAACCCTTTTTTTGATACTCGCTCAGCTGATGTCTAACATTGTCATACAAGTCCGGCTTCAATGCTAATCGGCGTTCCAGACTGAGTAATCTTTTTTCCGCCATTGGTCTGCTGTTTAGAAATTCTACACGATCGTATTTCCATAATAACCCGGTTTGAAATTTGCCTGACGCAGTTCGAACGGTAGTGCTCTCGAGAATCATTCGTGCGCGGCGATCGTCGTCACTTTCCATGACTTTTGATGTAATGCCCACACTTTCCATTGCGAAAAATTCCTGAACTAGTTCATGAAGCTCTTGCTCGGACGAACGAGCTTTGATATGTAACAGACGGTGAACCGGAAACTCGATTCCCGTGGGCTTTGTTCCATAAACTGTCCAACCCAGTCTTGTTTTGGAAGCAATTGGATTACCTCTAGTTCCTTCTTTGATTTTACGCGATGCCATCAAAAACGAGTTGTCCAAACCAATCAGAATTGATGGAACAGCAGCTTCGTAGCTTTGCACTGGTAAGCCTCGTAGATGTGGAAACTGTTTACAAAGATTGCCGTAGTGTAATGATTGATCAGGAAGGTTCAGATTTTTGACAGTATGAATATCATTTATAGTGTACTTATTTGCATTGTTTACTCCTGATATCTCAAGCCGTATTAATTGGGAATTCTCTTCCGTTCGCTCAATACCACTTGTCCATTGTAAGCAAAGTGGATGAACATCGCCACTCACTCCAAGAACTTCTGCAATCGCTGAATCGACCAACGTCTTAGCTGAGTCGTCGTCGAGAAAGGCATATGTCTGAATTGATTTGCCATTTCCATGCAAGAACACTGGAATGATACGGAACATAGCCGTTTGCTGCAGCTGCCGATGAATCGTTATTGTATTGGTAGCCTGCGTGCGAACAATTGTTGATGTCGATTGTGGTTTACCAGGGTGAAGTAACTTGTGATGCCGATCGTTACATCCATTTTCACCACAAGTTTTTGCCTTACAGGGGAACTTTCCGTGGAAAAACAAGCAGCGCCGACATAGCATTCGATTTTCAACAAAACTCCAACGGTCAACCAGACGCATTTTATGAAAGGCAGGGCAATCCTTTATCCTGTGTCCCTCGCTCTGACATACTACGCAAGGTTTGGGTTTATTCTCTTTGCCTTCTAACTTGTGATGGTCCTTTGATAAACAACTCTCAGAGGTGTGAGCATTCACGTACAGCTTTCCATTTAATTTTTGTCTCTCTATCTGATTGATGCGGCTTCCTTCTGTCTCGTTAGGAAATGTTACCTCACTCGCTGCTATCACTATTTGGTCCATATAACAACCGAATGTGGTAAGATCGACTGTGTCATGCTGACGTTTGAAGATCGCCCAATTGAGTTTAATCGTGGCTGGAAGCTTGTTCACCAACTCCTGTAACAGCAAGGGGTTCGACAAGTGATCATGAAGCCCTGCAGCCTGAAGATGACTGCAGAAATTTTTACATGCTAACCCGAAAATAACCAACGTTTCCAACCGTTCAGGTTTAGGGCATGGTGTAGCACGAACTTTTGTAAGCAATGAGTTTATGATAAGCTCTGGGCGACCATACAATGTCCTCAATGTATCGATGATCAGCTGTACCGACGATGGTTGCATCAGATAGCTTCTAACTGCTTCCAATGCATTCCCTTTTAGGCAGCGTTGCAACCGCATGAGATTCTCACCCTGCGAATATCCGCACATTTCCGTTGAGTTTTGGTAACAGCTCAGAAACAATGGCCACTCGACAGGATCACCGGAGAAGGCAGGCAGCTCTCTGGGCACAACTTGTCTGGCAGCGAGTTGTTGTGAGTTAGGTCCACAAAACAATTGCCGCGGAAGTATATCGGCGGCGACAGCAGATACGGCAGTAGAGGTGGAAGCAGACGTTGGAATCATTGGCGATACAATAGGCGATAAATATGATGATACGGTGTGTACAGAGGGTGGGATAAAACGAGATTGGGGTGTACTAATATAAGTTGGCATGAATGGTAGAATTTGGGGGGTCGAACGAGGCACGGTGGTACTAGAAGGCGTTTTAGTAAATGTGTCAAATTGATTTGAAGGCCATGGCAGGCTCGTAACGTTTATTTGGTTTGCTATAGTAGTAGTAGTGTTGGAGCATATTTGACTTACCGAACTGGTAACTTTCACGTTCTTGTTACTCACTGGAAACTTATAGGACAATGTCGACGATCGTACCGGATCGGAATCTGCAAACAGGGTTTGTCGAATTTGCTGACTACCGGTAGCTGCTAATTGTTGTTGTAAACCGTTCATTCGTTGCTGAAGTTCGACAAACTGATCCATCAAGTCATCCGGTGTCCGAGTAGTTGAAATAGAGAGGTTCACTAATTCCGATGAAATTTCATTGATCGGTGACGTAGCGTTTAAAACATTTACAGCTCCGCTACACACTGTAGCACTTGACATCGTAACATCTTCATATACACGTTGCTGATCATAACCACAAACATTGTTCATTATGGATGGAATCGGTTTTGAGCCCGTCCGATTATTGCGAGTGTTTCTTAATTGAACATCTTTATTAACGACTACATGCAAATCAGCCGCTGATGACACTGAAACTGTCTTCGGAATAGCGCCGGTCCGGGACTGAGTACCCACGGGAATCTGAAGAGATTCGGTGATGTTACTTAATGTCGGGACTACCAGGCTATCAACCCAGTCCTGTGTTCTCTGCTTACTGCCAGAAGATGATCGATGAGTTATGTCACTGTTTTCGTCTGTTTCCCGCTCGAGCTGAATCTGCAGTAGATCGTACTTTTTTGCAAGATATTCCTTTTCCAAGCGCCTTTCTTCCTCAAGACGCTGAAGATCAAGAGCAGCTCGCCGAGCCCGAGAACTAGTCGTAGATAATCTAGAACCTGCAACATTTGGTTCTGATCTAGGACGAAAATTATTTGCACCCGCATTATTAGCCGCACTTTCCGAACTTGTTCTTAGATTGAGGTTAGGGTTGACCGTACATAAGCTTTGGCACGTTTTCCGCTGACCAAAACCAGGTTTTTCCTTGGAGTTTGGCATGTTGTTGATTTCTTAACATGCGTGTGATTTCTCAATAGAAATCTTAAAAGATTATTGTTGGGGCAGCAACCAAATGGTCTATTTCGGACTTCTTTATAGCATAACTCGTGTTTGCTTTTCGAGCATGAGTAAGCTTTTAAGCTGCAAATATATTTGTGATCAATATTTCAATAATTCTGGTATCATCTAATGCTTAACTTACATTTCTAGTCCATTTCTAATCAATTGTCCACTGTCCAACAATTTTAATTCAATATATAATTCAGCAGATTTTATAACCGCCTGTTCTGCGTTCTAACTGTGTGTAATATAGAATGTGTATGTGTAATCGAATTCAGTGCATGACATTTATTGATCGCAATTCAATTTGTGCGTGTTGGTACTACTTATGATAAGTTTATCTCCTACTGCGTGTCGTCCGAGTGACCCTTTCGATCCCTGGTGCTGTTTGATCGTCGTTCGTAACAAGTATCAAAGAGGATAATTCATAAGGCGCGTTTGCCTTTCTCGTATTTTTAAGGCTCATAGCTCAGCGATCTGTGAAAGGATTTATATAATCTAATTACCAATAGAATCGAAATTTTTCAACTTAAACGTGTATAGCAACAGCATTGAAGTATTTTAATAGTACACTATTGAAAAACCTGTCTCATTTGACCCATGTCATCACCAGCCAATCAGAACGCGTTCTGAGGAAAAGAACAAAACATCTGCTGCTGTACAACAAATCGTTCGAGAAAAATGTTCCGAATAGTGTTTAATAGCGTAGTGAGTACCACAATTTGATCCTTCTGAAAGGCAGGAATGAATCCCATACAGCATCCTGATAGTTTCTTTTAATGAAATGCATATCCAAAATGAAATAATCGACATTAAAATTCTGTATGCGGCTAATTTTATAGCCGCTAGGACCGCCCATTAGTGAGAAAGCTACAAACGAAATCACATAAAAAGAAATCTCTTAACAAAAATTGAATCTGGAAGCCGAACTAAAGCAGGCACTATCGGAGGCTGGACTAAAGCCTATGATGGTGTTTAAAATGAAACGACATAATACGGACAAAAAGTTTAGAGATCAACTGTACCTGATTCATCTGGAGAAGGGCTCCATCACCATGAGTCAACTGAAAACGATTAAATCGTTATTTCACATAATCATCGAATGGCAAAAGTATAAACCGGTACATTGGGATGTCACACAGTGCACGAACTGTTTGAACTACGGCGAGGAATTGCATGTTTGGAGCGAGGAATTGCCACATGAAAAGTCGGTGCGGGAAATGTGCCGAATCACACAATACCAACGATTGCTTACTAGATGACATCGTTGTAGAATGTGTGAACTGTGATGGCGACCATTCATCTACTAGCAAATCGTGTCCCAAACGTGCTGAGTTCACAAAAATTCGACAACAGGCGTCCCGTAAACAATCAACGCGCAAGAATGTTCCACAGAAGGATGAAATTAATTTCCCACGGCTCCCACCGAAGAGGGATATTCCGAATTTGCCGCCACTTCCTCGCAGCAATCCAAAAGATTCAGCCGCTGGATCACAAAAAGAATCTTCCTCAAAAATCCCTCCTGGATGGGGCAATAATCAACCACAAGCAAAGGATGACTCTGGTGATTTATTCTCTGCTGAACAACTGATCGTCATTTTTGAAACAATGACAACAAAACTACGAAACTGCAGAACGCGGTAAGATCAAATCAACGCCTTAGGCAAATTCATCATCGAATATGCAATATAATGAGTTGGTTATAGTAAATTGGAATGCTTGCTCACTCAGGAGCAAAACTGCTGAATTGTCCGACTTTCTTCAAGAGAAGAATGCCGATATTGCTATTTTAACTGAAACTCATCTTAAACCTGAAATTTCTATTTTTATTTCCAAATACAGGATTCACAGGCTCGACAGGACAACTACCAGAGGAGGGGGAGTTGCCACTGCCGTTAAACGATCCATTCAGCACAGGCTTCTGTCAGCCTTTAAATTGCAACTAATAGAAGCCATCGGAATTGAGATTACAACGACGATGGGACCCATCATCATCATTGCAGCGTACTGCCCCAAACAAACCAATCTTCGAGATGGTACGTGTGCATCATTGAAGCGAGATCTAGCTCAGCTCACTCGACGACAGAACAAATTCATCATTGCTGAGGACCTGAACGCACTTCATGAGCTGTGGGGAAACAAAAGACAGAATCGAAACGGATTCGTACTTGCCGAAGATTACGAAGCTGGACAATACAACATCCTCGCTCCGGATCAACCAACGCGACTTTCCAGATCGGGAGTTCATTCCATTTTGGATTTATTCATCAGCAACATCGCCATAGACAGCTCTCCGGTTGTCTTCAACGAGCTCTTCTGACCACTTTCCAGTAATATTGACGTTGGGATCTTCACCAGAAACAGTGCCTATTCAACCTCGGAGGAACTATTATCGCACCGATTGGGTCCAATTTCAACAAATCGCCGACCAACATAATAATATCGATCTGCCACTTGATTCCCCGATGGAAATCGATGCGGCCCTATCTTCCTTCCAGCATTCAATCACAGTCGCTCGTGATAGGACGGTTCCAGTACAACATATGCCGAGTTCGTCTCTTCAAATCGACAGTGTCACCAAGAAACTCATCCGACTTCGAAATATCTACCGGAGGCAGTATCAACGAACTGGCATCCTAGATAGGAAGCCTTATTATAACAACTTAACTAGAATAATCCAGGAAAGGATATCTGAGCTTCGCAACAGGAACTTCCAGCAAAAGCTTCGAGAAATTCTCCCACATTCAAAGCCCTTCTGGTCCTTAACGAAGGTGCTTAAGAAAAAACCGAAGCCTATTCCTTCTTTGCTGCCACCCCAGGACGCAGCTGAAGGAATTAATAATAATAATCACACCAGTAGAGAAGGCAAATGCGCTAGGCAATCAGTTTGTGTGTTCTCACAATTTAGGACTCAACATTGTTAGTCCACATGAAAGTGCCGTTGCTGATAGCGTAGCTGAGGTTGACCAATCAGACAGCTTAGTTCCTGAGGAAAGTAGAGTCACTGCGAATGAGTTGATGGCTATTGTGAAAAAATCCAAAAATATGAAGGCCCCCGGTTTCGACAACACATTCAACATTGAGCTGAAACATTTGAGTACACTAAGGTCTCTTTTTACACGGGGGTTACGTACCGTGTTAAAAAAATCCGTGTAAAAGAAAACCGTGTTAATTGCGGAAATCGTGCACAAAAAAACCGCGTGGAAAATTTTCCGTAATAATTCCAAAACCCGTAGATTTGATTATTTGTTTGTTTTGTTTTGGATAAAATGTAACTTTTGATCATTTGAAGGGATAAAAAGATTATTTTTAACCCCCAAATATACGCAAGGTGAACGTAACTGTGAGAATGTAACTGTTATTTCACAATAAAAACGGAAATCTAGAACACAGCCTGAGTTTACGAGAAGGGTCCAGTCATACTTAATTAAAAACATTGGATGACAAATTAAAACACTTAGGAAACGCGTTGTACGATAAGCAAATTATTCTGAATGGCTCATGCCTTCTGTATAATGCATTCAGTTTTCAAAAGAACGATAATACGTACAATTAGAACCCATAAACACTTTTACAAAAAAAAAGCTTGAGAATAAGTTCTTTTCAATTCCGAAGGAGCGATGCGTAGTAAACACTAACGATCTTAACAGTCATTCTCAACTAAACTGAGTGGGAAGACATGGGTATTGGATGAAGATCTATGCACGCAGCGACAGAATCAAAGGGGAAGCATTCATAGAGATGAATATGGATCAAATTAGAAAAGGTAATACTATGTGTCAAAATCATAATACTTTTAGAGCTATATCATTCAAATGAGTATAAAATACTGTACTGCTGGATATGATGAAGAGTTTTTTTTATTTATTCAATAGTAACATATTTGAAGGCACACTGCTTAAGCTCTTAGATGCCAAGGGCATTTACTTATTTTAAATTATAACTAACTTAAAACTAGGGTATTATTCCGGTCGCAATGGTCTGCAGCTGGCGGTCGGCAATGGTCGGTGGATTAAATATGACATTAGTGTCTTCCAGATGACGATTATACATTTCAATGGGTCCGCGGGAAACACCCCCAGGTATGATGAAGAGTTGAAGAGATTAGTGAATTTGACTAGTTCTTCACGCTACGAAATTCTCGATGATATCAATGACGATGCTGACATCATACACCACAACTGAGCGGAAGATACGCTGTCGTGTAATTTTCGACAGGGATTCAAGATCTGAAGACTGATTAATCATTTTATGGAACGACAGTCAACTCCCGTGAATTGTTGAATGAATGATTTTAGTTAACTTTCAAACTATAAATCAACTCTCATAATCGTTTTCTTACAGACAACCTGGTCCCTTTTTTAAATTTTTCTCAAAAAACAAATGACAGTGCTTTTCAAATGCTCATCAGAAACCGTGTTAATTGGGAAAACCGTGTAAATAAAAACCGTGTTAATTCCGGAAACCGTGCAAAAAAAGCCGTGTATGAAAAAAACCGTGCGAAAAAATACCGTGTAAAAAGAGACCTTAGTGTATTCGTTCATTTGTCTTCTTAGCTAAAATTTTTAACAGGTGCTGGGAGCTTGGTTACTTCCCTTTAAAGTGGAAGTTAGCTAAAGTTATCCCAGTTTTGAAACCGGGGAAAGATCCTTCCTTTTCCAAGAGCTATCGGCCCATCAGCTTACTCTCTGCCCTATCCAAGCTGTTTGAAAAGTCAATACAAGGGCGAATTCTTGCTTTCGCAGATGAACAGAATATATTACTGGAAGAACAGTTTGGGTTCCGGAAAGGAAGATCCACCATCCACCAACTCACAAGGGTTAACAACGTCATCCAGCAAAACAAATCAGTGTCCAAAACGACTGCCATGGCAATATTGGATATTGAAAAGGCATTCGATAATGTGTGGCACGATGGCCTGGTGTTTAAACTGCATAGGTATAATTTTCCCATGTATCTTATTAAAATTATCAAAAATTATCTTGCAGATAGAGCATTCCAGGTTTCTCTGAATAATGCACTTTCAGAAAGATTTACTATTCCTGCTGGTGTACCCCAGGGAAGTATCCTAGGTCCCATTCTATACAACATTTTCACATCAGACATCCCACCTCTTCCGGGTGGTGGTGTTCTGTCACAATTTGCGGATGATACTGCCATTCTTTACAAAGGTCGTGTCATTAATGCTCTGAAGAATAAACTACAGACAGGTCTGGACGCTTTAACGGAATATTTTACAAGCTGGATAATTGTGATCAATGCAGCAAAAACTCAGGTCATCTTGTTTCCACATTCAAGATCTCCAAAACTTGTTCCATCAGACGAATGCCGAATACGATTCGGTGATGAGGTCACCCAATGGTCCGACGAAGTTATCTATCTAGGACTCACCTTTGACAGACATCTGATATTCAGGTCACATGTTGACAAAATCGTTCAAAAATGCAGCATACTCATTAGGTCTCTGTATCCGCTGATTTGTAGAACATCTAAACTGTGCCTGAAGAATCAGATGGCTGTCTATAAACAAATCATCTACCCCGCAATTGAATACGCAGTCCCTGTTTGGCGGGCCTGTGCACGAACACACAAACTTAGGCTTCAGCGCATTCAAAGTAAGATCTTAAAGATGATTCTAAATCTACCCCCTTGGTCAAGGACTAGTGAAGTACATGAGATGGCCTCACTGGATACACTAGAACAAAAATTCGAACAATACTGCACGAAATTTGAAGAGAGGTGCTCAATCTCTGAAATACAAATAATTCAAAATTTGTACGTATTAGGTTAAGGATAGTTATAAGTAGGTAGATATTTTATTAATAATTAAAATAAATATTATGATTAAACATTAGTATGTAAAACAAGAGTAACTAAAACACCTATTATTAATAACGAATCGTATGAACAACAAAGATAAAAGGCCAAAGGGTCAAAACACTTGTACTGTAAAATGTTGATGTAATACACAAAAATAAGATTAATAAACAGATATTTATGCAAAAAAAAAATATGCATGCAAAAATTGAATCAGTTTGGATTCTATCGCCACTGCGAGCAGATGTGTTTTGTGTCGTCTGCACAGCTAGTTTCGCTTTCGGCAAGAGCGATTACGTCACAGCTGCCAGTCATTAGCATTGGTGAAAAAACAACGGTGGAGAGCATTACACAATATCAGCCGTTCTAATGGCTCTAAAAGTTTTCTAAAGAACTATTAGGATTTGTTGTTCACAAATCGAAGGTAAATATCCTCCGTTTAGTGCAAATCAAGAACAGTTTGGTTAGATTTGTGCACTTTTTGCTGTGTGAAATTTACACTAATCGAGATCAAGTGATGCCTTCTTTGTTTTTGCGAAAAATGTGAAAAAGGGGAATGCTTGCATAATTCATACAATTGATATTCGGAAGTGTTAAGGAAAATGTCAGTTGTTTTCGTATTCACGACATCCAGTTATGTCTCTGACATTACCCACCCGCCTTTTTCTGAGCCTGAATTGGAACTATTTACTTTCTGATAATGACAGTAATTCTGCTGCTCTATTATGGACGAATATTGTGTCATATGCTATTGAACAATTTATACCTAAAAATATATATCATAAATCTGTACACCCTCCTTGGTCGAATCCCACTTTAAAACGTTACAAAACTGCCAAACGATCAGCACTAAAAAAATTCGCTAAACGACCTTCATTACTTCTTAGATCACATTATGTTCATCTCAATAATCGCTACAAACGCCTGAACAAATCGCTTTATTGCGTTTTTCAACGTCGCATCCAAAAAAATCTTAAACTCAACCCTAAACACTTTTGGAACTACGTGAACGAACAGAGGAAAGAATCGGGATTACCGACCTCAATGAGACTCGACGGCATTGAAGCATCTACCACGCTTGGAATTTGCGATTTGTTTCGCAAACATTTTAGTAGTGTTTTCTCTGAAGAACATCTAACTGATCAAGGAATATCTCTTGCGGTGAATAATGTCCCTCTTCGTTCTCCAATTGGATGTCATCCTATTATCTCAACTGCTACTGTGAGCTCAGCATGTGCCAAGTTAAAACGGTCATCTAGTGCTGGACCCGATGGAATCCCATCTGTGGTAATAAAAAACTGCTCTGGCAGCCTATTAGTTCCACTATCCATTATATTCAACTGCTCCTTACGTTCAGGAACTTTTCCTGAAATATGGAAGAAATCCTATGTGTTTCCTGTTTATAAAAAAGGAAACAAGTGTACAGTATCCAACTACCGCGGAATAGCAGCTTTGTGCGCCGTATCTAAACTGTTTGAAATTATAGCTCTGGATTTTATAACACATAATTGCTCTAACTACATATCTGAGACTCAACATGGTTTCATGCCGAATCGTTCGACGTCTACAAATCTAGTATCCTATACTTCCTTTATCATACGTTCGTTACAATCACGACTACAGGTAGATTCTATCTACACCGATTTCTCCGCTGCGTTCGACAAGATTAACCATCAAATAACAATCTCAAAGTTAAATAGACTAGGATTTAACGGGTCATTTCTGAATTGGCTCCACTCATATCTTACGGGTCTCGAAATGATAGTGAAAATAGGAGACTGTACAACCTTATCATTCGCCGTTACCTCTGGAGTTCCTCAAGGAAGTCACCTTGGACCGTTTATATTTTTACTTTATCTCAACGACCTAAATTTTTCGATCAAGTGCATGAAACTATCGTTCGCCGATGACTTCAAATTATTTCATGTCATCAAATCCACAGCTGACGCAGAGTTCTTACAAGAGCAGTTGAATAATTTGACTAACTGGTGTAATATCAACAGAATGGTTTTGAACGCCTCCAAATGCTCCGTCATCTCATTTAGTCGCAAACAGTCTATAGTCAGTTTCGACTATAATATTTCACAAATTGTTCTGGAACGTACATCGTCTGTGAAGGACTCTAAGCTAAATTTCAAGGAGCACATTGAGTTTACTATCTCCAAAGCCTCCAAGTTGCTAGGATTCATTTTCCGCGTTACTAAAGAATTCGATGATGTACATTGCTTGAAAGCATTATATTGTGCCTTAGTTCGCTCTACGCTCGAATACGCCTCGGTTGTCTGGTCACCGTACTACCAAAACGATATCCAACACATTGAAACAATTCAACGGAAATTTGTTCGATTTGCTCTGCGTCGGCTTCCTTGGAGAAACCCTTGGAACCTCCCAAGTTACAATGCCAGATGCAAACTGATTGACCTCGATTTGTTATCTGTCCGTCGCGACGTCAGCAAGGCTACTTTTGTGGCTGATCTCCTCCAATCAAGAATAGACTGCTCCGAGCTCTTACAGCTTTTACAAATAGATATCCATCGCCGTAATCCTAGAAACTATTCTTTTCTTAGGACCCCCTATGCTAGAACTAATTATGGGTATAACGAGCCTTTTGCCAGCATGTGTCGAATATTCAACCACTGTTCCAATTCATTCGACTTTAATCTATCACGAAACGTTATCAAGAAATTGTTCCTAGAGTTACTATCTAATTAGTTTTAGTTAGTTTAGAAATGCTATATTTAAGTGAAATGTATCATTTGGATGATTGTAATCTGTTGATTAAAAGCAAAAGTCGGATAAGTGCAACTTAGTTTGGAAAACCCGTTTGAGTTTTTTTGAATGCAAAAGCCGGATAAAAAAAGGCGGGTGGGTAATGTCAGAAACATAACTGGATGTCGTGAATACGAAAACAACTGACATGCTCCTTAACACTTTCGAATATCAATTAGTTGATCAATTGTATGAAATTGTATGTAGAATTTGAAACGATGCACCTAAACCAAAGTTCAGATTAGTTACATTTAACATTTTGAAACACAAATATTATGAAATAACCAGTATAGTTCTTTGTAATAAAATAACGGTGGCTCTGAAAAGAACCTTTTATGAAAGCGTTTGTGATGGAGAGTGATAAGTTGAATTCGAATTCCGATGGATGCCGCTGACTTCCGTAATCTAATTCCAGGCTGAACTGTTGTACGTGGGTGCGATACTGATATGGTTGGTGTAGGTGTAGCGTTTACAACCGATTATAATCTTCCAATAAAGAAAACATTAATTCACTGGGTTGATACAATATGCCTAATTTATTAAACGAAACTATCAATATTCTATAGGGATTCGTTTCTAGCATTCAGAAGGGTCAAATTGCGTAGTTCTCTATGACATTAAACTCTGGAACATTTTTCGCAAAACAAAGAATCACTTGATCTCGATTACTGTGAATTTCACACAGCGAAAAGTGCAAAAATCTAACCAAACTGTTCTAGATTTGCACTAAACTGAGAATATATCCTTTCGATTTGCGAACAACAAATCCTAATAGTTCTTTAGAATATCTTTAGAGCCATTAGAACGGCTGATTTTGTGTAATGCTAACCACCGTTACTTTTTCATTCATGCAAATGACTGGCAGCTGTGACGTAATCGCTCTTGTCGGAAGCGAAACTAGCTTTCCAGAAAAGTTTAATTTTAAATTATTTGAGATTATAACACAAAACTGAAAATTTTATCATAAAATTGTGATCATATTTCCGATGACGTGTAGCAAAAATTATGTTGATTCGTTAGATACAACAAGAGATATTCACGATCAAAAACTTATCACTCTCTCAGAGGGTAAATTTTGAAAAGGCACCCCATAGTAAAGTAAGTCGTATTCACGACAAAACATTGAGCGCAAAAGTCGGACACGGACTTTGAAATGCAAAAGCCGTTTAAAAACATTTTTATTGCAAGAACCGGACGAAAATACTTTGAATGCAAAAACCGGACAAAAACTTAACCGGTTCTTCCAAAACAAATGTATTTATCCGGTTTTTGCATTCAAAGTTATTTTCGGCCAACTGCCGCTGCGGGATAAAGCATGGGTCGCTAGTTTGCTATGGGTGGCGTGATATGTAAGGACATTTTCATTGAGTCTCGTCTTGTTCCGCAGGGAAAATCGAATGTGATTTGATAATTATGTCAAGTCTACTTTATAAATTTTAATAGAAACTCTTTGCAATAAATTATTATAGATGAATCATTAATGTATAAAACTCTTGGTACGAAGATGAAACATGAAATATAGCTTGATAAACTTAGTTCGTATCTGTTTTCATCACGACGGAACTATATTTTCCATAATGGATGGAGCTAATATACTTTATTAATGACTCGTAACTACGATGCATTCATGTTCACTGAATTTATAATGTTTTCGCAATTAACAAACAAACATGTGTTAAGGATTGCTGAAAAAAATGAGAACAGACTTGTGTTTCTTTTGATAAGGTCAATACTCCGGTTAATCATCTGTGCAGTCAAGTATGCATATTAGTGGTTTCAATTCGAGGAACATTATAGTTGTATCAGTTCAATTGTGAATATTACAACAAATTTGAAATTTTTATTCAAACGATATTAGAGTGAAATGTTCAACATCTTCTATTCATTCAATTCATTCAAACCATCAGTTGGAGTAGGATTCACTATCTCTGCACAAAAAAAAGAAACTTATACGATATGTAAGTCAATAGTAATATGAAATGGACATCAATTTGATTGACAAACATACTCGATATAAAACTAAATACGAATGCATTGATTTTAAATGAATGAAACTTTATTTTTCAATTAACGCTCAGGTTTGCTTCTTGGGTAAAAAAAAATAAAAAACTGTAAAGTAATTTTGAATTAATTATCTTTTTTAACATATGTGCATGGAAATAGGCGTAATTGTTTATGTGTGCATGGCATTAACTCAGAGGATAGAGTAACAATCGGAAGGATTGATTCGAATATTATGTTTACTAAAACACATGTATTTCGAATATATTTTTTTATTTGTTTCAAATTTTGCATAAGCATTATCCTTGCCCCATTATCCTTGTAAAAATTGCATTATTAGCTCGTAATATTCAGCAGTACATTGTAGCCATAAACTGTTAGTTAAAAATGGAGGCAGAGCTGGAACTTCATTAGATTAATCCGAACACAAAAACTACTTTTCGAAAAGTACATCCAATTGTTAAATTTAATAAATTTGGAATGAAATGCGAACACAAGCTAAGATCATATTCATTCATGTGAGGAAGCGAAAAGATTCAAAACGATTTTTTTTTAATATTAGCCTATGCTTATGTGGTGGAATAGTTTTTGACCAGCTGAAAGCAGTCTTTTTAGCACTAAGCACAACCTTAAATCTCGGAAAAAGGCTAGTTGTCTCTTCTGTGCGGAGACCTATGCTTCTAATTCGGAGGATTACCGATTGTGTTAGCGAAAAGACTTTTGATAAGGAGATGAGAAATTTCAGCCTCAAACATCTACTCGATTGGACTTTCCGAAAACTTCTGATTTTATTTTCAAATTTTGGGTCCTATATACTAATTCCTAGTCTAGAAAATCTGGACCACTCGCAGAGATCCTTCCAAAAATACTGCACGCGCATGCTCGTTATTTCAAGTATTCTTGCGCGTGCGTCGCTATCGCCCAGCACGTGCTTGCACTACTATCTCTTTTTCTTCCACGTGCCCAGCTGATCACTGAGCCGCTTCGCACATGCGCAGCTGATGGTTGGCAATGTCTAACTCACTTACAGCGCGACAGCTATTAATCTGTACGATCATTGCGCCGTAACAGGGGTCATACATGTTACCGCCTTGCTCACGCTGCAGCTCAGTGATGGTTGTTTTCTTGCGTCGTCTTTCTCCCAGCTGAAAGATAGATAAAAATTCCCCGGCTTCGAAAGTCTGGTTGATACGAATGAAATTCCGTGCATGTTGTCTTTGCATTGATAACATTTGTGCTTTGAGATGGTTGATAGTGACTAACATTGCAGGATTTTGGTAGTACGTGTCATGCCGCGTGTAGTTGTGTGTAAAGACGTTGGTAGCCGGTGTTGAAGATAAGTAAGGCTTCGTTCGTATTCCAGCGAAAATTTTAGTATATTTTGTCGTGAATACGACTTACTTTACTATGGGGTGCCTTTTTAAAATTTACCCTCAGAGAGAGTGATAAGTTTTTGATCGTGAATATCTCTTGTTGTATCTAACGAATCAACATAATTTTTGCTACATGCCATCGGAAATATGATCACAATTTTATGATAAAATTTTCAGTTGTGTGACATATTCTCAAATAGTTCAAAATTCAACTTTTCTTAAATGTTTGGTATAAACGAGTATCAAAGAGGATAATTCATATGGCGCGTTTGCCTTTCTCGTATTTTGAAAGCTCATAGCTCAGTGATCTGTGGATGGATTTATATAATCTAACTACCAATAGAATCGAAATTTTTCAACTTAAACGTGTATAGCAAAAGCATTGAAATATTTCAATAGTACACTATTGAAAAACCTATCTCATTTGACCCATGTCAACACCAGCCAATCAGAACGCGTTCTGAGGAAGAGAAGAAAATAGCTGCTGCTGTACAACAAATCGTTCAAGAAAAATGTTCCGAAAAGTGGTGAACATCGTAGTGAGTTCCTCAATTTGGTCCTTCTGAATGCTAGAAACAAATCCCTACAGCATATTGATAGTTTCAATAAATTATGCAAATCCGAAATGAAATAATCGACATTAAAATTCTATATGCGGCTATTTTTATAGCTGTTAGGACCGCCCATCAGTGAAAAAGCTACAAACGAAATCACATAAAAGGAAATCTCTTAACAAAAATTGAATCAGTTTGGATTCTATCGCCACTGCGAGCAGATGTGTTTTGTGTCGTCTGCATAGCTAGTTTCGCTTCCGACAAGAGCGATTACGTCACAGCTGCCAGTCATTTCGATGGATGAAAAAGCAACGTTGGAGAGTGTAGAAGAGATACGAAATAATAACTAAAAATTGCACAAATTATAAAATAAATGATAATTGTAAATATAATATTAATAAATCCTAATTTAAATCACAATACGCTATTTGATTAATTAATTCATTACGACATTTATGATTGCCGCTTGAAGTAGCAAACATCGCGTTCCCCATATTACGGCTCATCACTTGTGGCATTTCTAGCAGCAAAGAACAACCAATGGCAGAGCGAGCGTTCTGATAACCTTCCTATAAAACTAGAAGGGCAACCTCAACCAGCTCATTCGATATTCGGACGCCGTGACGATCAGAAGCAGGTAGCAGCCACAAAAAAAACGCGAACGACGGTCTCATCAGAAGCAGCCACCAGGAAAACGAAGCGAGTTCTGGAAGAGAGAGCCCTCTTATTAAAGCAGCGCAATCTCAACCAGCTCATTCGTATTTCGGTCACCGTGACGACAGGTAGCAGCAAACCCAGCACTAACTTCTGAGGACGCCGTGACGATCAGAAGCAGGTAGCAGCCACAAGAAAAACGAAGCGAGTTCTGGAAGAGAGAGCCCTCTTATTAAAGCAGCGCAATCTCAACCAGCTCATTCGTATTGCGAACGACGGTCTCATCAGAAGCAGCCACCAGGAAAACGAAGCGAGTTCTGGAAGAGAGAGCCCTCTTATTAAAGCAGCGCAATCTCAACCAGCTCATTCGTATTTCGGTCACCGTGACGACAGGTAGCAGCAAAACCAGCACTAACTTCTGAGGACGCCGTGACGATTAGCATCAACCAAGGACACCCACCGAGGGCCAAACGACGCACAGACACAACATGGCCAATCACGACAATGGCGCAGCCGGGAGCATCTCCCAACCAAAAGAAAGGTAATTTTTCTCTTTTGTTTTAGCTACAGTTAATCTTCGATATTCACCGGAGCTCTTTAGAAAAGAAAGAGCCCATATGAAACCGATTATATTCTAATTGAGAAGGTAGAATATAATCCCGAGCTCTTTAGGAAAGAAAGAGTGTAAATAATATTAAGTATATTACAAAAGGAAGGTGAAATATGTTTATGAGCTCTTTGGAAAAGAAATTGCTCAAACTGTAGTTCGGATATTCTAATTAGGAAGGTGCAATGTTAATGAATGGAATGCTATAACATGATGATGAATTGTTTTGTTTGAACATGATAAGAAATAATTTTGTTGGAATATTTTATTCAAAGATCAGTTGGAACTGAAAGATAGTGTTTTATATATTTACAGAAAAACGAAAATGAAGCAAATGAAGGAAGAACTCTCCGAAATAAAAACGGAATTGGAAAATATGCGTATGGAGAAAGACGAGCTGTGTCGCACAATTGCAACAATGAATCAAAGTAAGGGCTTTTGTGGAACAAATAAGAGTGTTACGCGAGAGGAGCCCGGCGGTGGGAATGAGACTCTTCTTATGACAATGAGTAACATGTCGATAAGTAGTCTCAACATTCCGGAATGTTTACCAGCAGCGGGTGATACGGAGCTGAATAAGCGAGCATATGATCACTGGAAAAACGTGTTGGCAGCATCACTAAATATTATTCAAGCATCGGATGAATCTACTCGATTTGATTTGTTCCGTATCAAAGCTGGACCACTGCTCCTCGAGTTACTCGAAGCTACTTCCACCCAAGTGGGAATGCCGGACGAAAAATTATTACCCTATTCAAACGCAATTACCCGATTAGATGCATACTTCAGTTCAAGAGCGTATATATTATCACAGCGCAGTAAGTTGGCCAGCATGGTTCAACGAAGTGACGAACTTAATATTCAATATGTGAAGAGAGTTTCGGCAGCATCAAAATTATGCAACTATAAACAGGATGAAGAGTTTGAAGCCATATCAAGAACTATTACCAGAGGATCAACAGACTCTAGAGTAAGAACCCTAGCTTACCGTGTTCTTACTGACGGTGGCACACTGACCGAATTGATTGACCAAGTACGCATTCGAGAAGTAGAGCTCGAAAATGAAGATGATTATCGTAGACTTCATCAACGGAAAACTACCACAATTGCGACCATTTCACACCAACCAAATGACTATAGTCAGCAACGTCGTGGACAATATGAGTTTTCGAGAGGATCCCGTGGCAGGCAAGTGTTCTCCCGAGGACCAGGAAGAAATCAGAGATCAGGTCAATCGTGTTGGAGATGTTTGAGTGCATATCACTTGCCAGCGGATTGTTTCCATAGTGATAAGGTATGCCGTAATTGTGAGCGCCGTGGACATATTGCTCGTGCGTGCTCGTCTCAACCGACACAAGAATCACTGAAACGAAACCGGACAGTGGACGAAACCGAGCCACCAAGTAAAATTGCAATGGTGGAAAATACAAAGACAGATAATGAGCAAGCAAAGGTAATGGAAGAGATAAATCAATAAATATGTAACTTAAAAAAAAATGTAACTTGAATTTGGATAAAATGAATTGAAATAAATGAATTCGTGAAATGTAATCTAATTGATTTTATGGTGTGTTTATTCCAGATTAGTAAATCACATTTACCAGATACGGCAGAAATTGACAAAATTGAGTCTTGTATCATCAGTGATAAAAGTGCATACGTAGTGGCATATGTTGCAGGAATTGAGGTCTTATTTTTCATAGACTCGGGTGCACAAGTTAACACAATCACATTGGAATCATTTACTGCTATTCTCCAGGATGAAACTGCTAAGCGAAACTTATACGAACTAAGTTATGTGTCGGACAAAGTACTTAAACCATATGCATCGAAAGCTAATATTGAAGTTGTGGCATCGTTTTCCGCTGAACTAATTGTCTCGGATGACAGACCTGTAACAATAGAGAAATTTTACGTAGTACGAGAATCAAGAGCCCTTCTCGGTTTTAATACTGCTACCAGGTACAGTTTATTAGTAGTAGGTTTAGAAGTGCCGACTGCAAGAATAAGAGACTCGAACTGGCGATGTGAATTAGCTCTTGTAAACAACATTCAGAAAACGTGTAGCACCGAGTTCCCGAAATTTAATGTATCTCCAGTTATGTTAAACTACGATAGATCCATGCCCGCATCAAGAAATGTTTATACACATATTCCTCCAGCATTCAAAGAACTAACGAAACTGAAATTAACAGAACTACGAGAATCAGGTATAATCGAAAAGGTGACGATAGATATGGATAAAAGTTTTTGTTCATCTTTATTAGTAATTCCGAAAGGGAATACGGACATTCGCCTTGTTGTCGACCTGCGGGGACCTAACAAATGTATATTTAGAACCCCCTTTCAAATGCCAACATTTGAGTCCATATTGTTAGAATTGCATGGAACAAAATATTTCTCTACAATTGATTTAACTAACGCATTTTTCCATATTGTACTGGATGAAAAGAGTAGACATCTAACAAATTTTTTCGCCGGAGATGGGCTTTATAGATGTTGCAGACTACCTTTCGGATTGACAAATGCGCCTGATATATTTCAAGAAATCATGCAAACGGTAGTGCTTTCGGGATGTGAAGGTACTATGAACTACCTGGACGACATATTAGTTCATGGACGAACTAAAGAAGAACACGACACAAACCTACAAAAGGTTTTGAAGAAGCTTCAAGAGCATAATGTAAAAATCAATCTGGAAAAGTGCATATTTGGACAAACAGAAACAAAATTTCTTGGATTCAAGCTTTCAGACGAAGGATGGAAAGTCGAAGATGAGAAAATCAATGCAATAAGAAATTTTCGTAGACCCGAATCTCAAGCAGAAGTGAAAAGCTTTCTGGGATTAGTGACATTTATAGAAAGATTCATTCCTATGCGAGCGGATAAAACACGTAATTTGCGTGATTTAGCGAGAGCAGACTCGTTTTATTGGAACGAAGACTTGGAAACGGAGTTCAATTTGTTGAAAACCAACACTGGTAATCTAATAAGAACACTAGGATATTTCAATCGTGAAGATGAAACAGAGCTATACGTGGATGCCTCACCACACGGACTAGGCGCTATACTTGTTCAATATGACACCTCACACAAACCCCGAATAATTGCGTGTGCGTCAAAAGCATTATCCCAGGCTGAACGAAAATATCCACATACGCAGAAAGAAGCTCTTGCAATGGTTTGGGGTGTGGAACGTTTCTCAATCTATCTCATAAGTATATCCTTCACAATCCGGACAGATGCCGAATCAAACGAATTTATTTTCGGTGGATTACACAGAATAGGAAAGAGAGCAGTTACGCGAGCTGAAGCATGGGCCCTACGACTGCAGCCCTACGACTTCAAGGTTTCTCGAATCCCGGGTGAAATGAATGTAGCAGATTCTTTGTCTCGTTTAGTAGCCGAGTCTCAAGATATTCAGCCTTTCGATGATTCGTCGGAGAAGCATTTACTGTATTATTTAGATACCGGAAAAATGGAATTCACGTGGGATGATATTGAGTTAGAATCGGAAAAGGATGTTAATCTAACATTAGTACGTGAGGCCATTAGGATCGAGCAATGGGATAAAAGTTTAAGAAAATACGAATCAGAAGCAAAACACTTGAGAGTATTGGGATCCTTAGTTTTTATTCGAGATCGAGTGATTCTGCCTCTCAGTCTTCAAGACCAGGCACTTGTTTCCGCACATCAAGGACATATGGGGGCAGCGTCAATGAAAAAAATCCTTAGAAACTATTTCTGGTGGCCCGGAATGTCTAAGCAAGTCGAAAATTTTGTTAAGAGGTGTGAAACTTGTTTCCGACTTTCTAAAACGAACCCCCCGATTCCCTTGACCAACCGAGAACTACCGGAAGGACCGTGGGAAATTCTTCAAATAGACTTTTTTTCGTTCCCGAACTGTGGATCAGGAGAATTTCTCGTAATAGTCGACACATATTCACGGTACCTTCACGTGATAGAAATGAAAAACACAGATGTGGAAAGTACCAATGAGGCGTTAAGTAGAATATTCGAGACCTGGGGATACCCTCTCGCTCTACATAGTGATAATGGACCACCATTTCAAAGCGAAAATTTTGTGAAGACATGGGAAAATAGAGGTGTTAAAATTCGGAAGTCAATTCCATTGAGTGCTCAATCTAATGGTGCAGTGGAGCGCCAGAATAAAGGTTTGAAGGATGCTTTGATTGCCGCGAAACTTGACAAGATTAACTGGAAATTAGCATTGCAACAATATTTGCATATGCATAATAAGGTTCGACCACTCTCACGGCTGGGCATTACGCCATTTGAATTACTTGTCGGTTGGAAATTTAGAGGGACCTTCCCATTTCTGTGGGAAACTCTTTCAAATGATCAATTAGATCGTGCAGATATACGCGAAAAGGACAATTCGTCAAAACATATCAGTAAAAAGTATGCCGATTCGATAAGAGGAGCGAGAGATTCAAGTATTGGTATAGGCGATAAAGTACTGCTTGCCCAGCACACAAAACAGAAAGGAGATCCAACATTTTCAGAACAACGATATACGGTTGTTGCTAGAGAGGGAGCCAAAGTCATTATATGCAGCGATAGAGGTGTGCAATATTCCAGAAATATTCAGGACGTGAAGAGAATACCATTTTCAATTCAAAACAAGCAACACGTGCTAAAATCGTCAAACAAGGATGAATCTACGAATGTTGAACATCCGGGACAAGGGAAGGATGAGGTAACAGATAATTTTGACCTTAGACCTAAGCGTTTCACAAAGAAGCCCTCTCGATTTAATGATATGTTTCTTTATACTATATTTGACTGAAGAGTACAGGAATACGGTATTGTAGAAGAGATACGAAATAATAACTAAAAATTGCACAAATTATAAAATAAATGATAATTGTAAATATAATATTAATAAATCCTAATTTAAATCACAATACGCTATTTGATTAATTAATTCATTACGACATTTATGATTGCCGCTTGAAGTAGCAAACATCGCGTTCCCCATATTACGGCTCATCACTTGTGGCATTTCTAGCAGCAAAGAACAACCAATGGCAGAGCGAGCGTTCTGATAACCTTCCTATAAAACTAGAAGGGCAACCTCAACCAGCTCATTCGATATTCGGACGCCGTGACGATCAGAAGCAGGTAGCAGCCACAAAAAAAACGCGAACGACGGTCTCATCAGAAGCAGCCACCAGGAAAACGAAGCGAGTTCTGGAAGAGAGAGCCCTCTTATTAAAGCAGCGCAATCTCAACCAGCTCATTCGTATTTCGGTCACCGTGACGACAGGTAGCAGCAAAACCAGCACTAACTTCTGAGGACGCCGTGACGATTAGCATCAACCAAGGACACCCACCGAGGGCCAAACGACGCACAGACACAACATGGCCAATCACGACAGAGAGCATTATAAAAAATCAGCCGTTCTAATGACTCTAAAAGTTTTCTGAAGAACTATTAGGATGTGTTGTTCGCAAATCGAAAGAAAATATCCTCAGTTTAGTGCAAATGTAGAACAGTTTGGTTAGATTTTTGCACTTTTCGCTGTGTAAAATTCACAGTAATCGAGATCAAGTGAAGCCTTCTTTGTTTTTGCGAAAAATGTGGAAAAGGGGAATGCTTGCATAATTCATACAATTGATCAACTAATTGATATTCGGAAGTGTTAAGGAACATGTCATTTGTTTTCGTATTCACGACATCCAGTTATGTCTCTGACATTACCCACCCGCCATTTTTTTCGCGCATTTTGTCCACCATTCCATCCAACTAGGAAAGTTTGTTCGTTGACGTGTCCAATACTGCCAACGACTCTGAAATTCCTCCAGGGTTTCGACAGTTAGCAAATGTGGCCGTAGTGTCCAGTAATCTCTTCCTGGTTCGTGACCTAGGTGGGGAAGGCAAATGCGCGCAGTTAACGCTTTGTGATTGGTGAAAGAGCAAACCCGCTTACATAAATACGATCGAGTCGGGATGTCGAATTGTGTGTAATGCATGTGGGTGCAGGTGTTGACGGTTAGAGTCTTTACCACAGATCATGAAGCTGTAGCTTTTTGTACAGTAGCCTGGAGTGCTGAACGTCGCGTCGCTGGGACGTATGACACAATTGAAATCACTAGCATGGATCACATGCTGGGTGTTGTGACGCAGATAGTAGCCCAACGTTACGTTGAAAAATCGTTCTCTTTCGGCTCGAAGGGATGTTCCTGAGGGCGCATAAACTTTACAGATGGTTGTGTCCTGCACTCTCACTGTATTTAAACGACCATCCAGACTTTTCTCTACGTGAGAGAACTGTATGTGCTGTTCGAGCGCGATTGCCGTCTACAAATAACGTTGAAGTCGGGAAGCGAGAACTGCTCGCTCTCTACTTCTTGAAGGAATACGATATCAAGCTGCAGCATTCGGACAAATGCCCGAAGTGACTCTAACTTCGTAGTGTTCGTAATATTGTTGATGTTTATGGTACCGTGGTTATAACTGAAGTATTCAACCATTACAACGGATGTTCGCCTTCTTCTCGCTTGTCGTTCTCGATCTCCACGCGAGGTTTTTTCCTGGTTGGACGATGACGAATTTGCCTTTTGAAGTTGGATGAACCTACCGACGAGTCTGTCTCATTTCCGTCCGACTTACTTAGTGTGTTTTTCGAGCCACTGTGTTGGTGGTTGCTAGACCATGATCGGGTTCGGCGATTTCGGTTGACGATTCACCGTCGGGAAGAAGAGTTTCAGATTGTCCAGGCAATAGAGCGGGAAAGTTATGTTCGGTCTTAGACGGTGGAGGTAAAATTGGCTTTTGTTGATGTTGGAGAATTTGTTTCGGTGGCGGCATGCTTGCCGACTTAGCCGAGTTTGCGGCTGCCTGTCTCACATTGGCTGCCCGGGGGATTTGCGTTCGTGATAGCGTGAGGAGAATTTATCTGCTTTGCAACGTCGGTGTACGACTTCTAGATAAGCAGTTTTATATTTTGTACACATGTAGCTCCGATGTGTATGTGTTCACGGCAGTGTCGGCACGTTTGAAGCTGTCCATAATACGAAACTTGTGTCACTTCGCCATCGATCGTGACCCACGATTCAATGTTTCGTTTCACCAACATTTTCACGATGCGAATACCGGTCGAGATGCCAGGAAAGTCGCAGTCGGCTCCAGTTTCCTGTTCTCGTATGTTGATGACCTCTCCATATCTCGCAAGGAATTAGCAAATTTTTAAATCCGATACGTCCTCCGACAAATCGAAGAGCCGCAACTCAACTGCTCCCTCCTCCAGAGTTTTTCGTAACGGGTACTTTTTACCGTCTACCGTCTCGTATTTATTATCGTGTTCCTCGCAGATACGTTGTGCGATGGGTAGGTCAGTGACCTTCATAAACGTAACACCGAGAGCTCTACTATTCTGTATCCGAAGTACTTCACCCTTCTTCAGACCCAAGATGGTCGCACAAAAGCCGTGCACACGAGTGATGTTCGGTTTCTTCGGAACATTAGAAAAATCGATTCTAACCATGTTTTCCCGACGTACCATCGTGGATTCGTTTGGACGCTCAGCGACACTAAACGGCTCGACGATGAGCATAGGAGAATTTTTAACAGTTTACCCTGTATAGCTCGCCTCGTTTGTAACTTCCGCGTTGATCAAGAACGTCTGTTCAGCTCGGAAGATAAGCACTCATTGTCAATGGCCCAATACTAACTTTTAATTGAGCCTAAGCTTGTTGAAATCGGCTAAGCCATCTCTGAGAAAATTGCACGTTGAAAAAATTTGTTAAAAGGTGCACATACATACACAGACATGTTCCAATCTCGTCCCAAAATATTAGCACTCATATGTGTATTAGAGCAGTACTATCATATCTCCGGAACCAGAAGTCGCAGTTTAATCTTCAAATTTGATCAATGGCCGAATACAACACACCATAAAAAAAATTGCATTTTACAGGTGCTTAATCCCTCATACGATGTAATTCATAAAGACCTAATTTGTGAAATGACGGGAAATTTCATTTGTAATGACTTAATGTTAGATTAGCTTGGTTTTGACTGTAACTTGCGTTTTACTAGCAGGTGCTTCTGTATGAATGTAAATGTACTTTTTACCAGCCAAGCAGATGTGTGCTTCTGTGCCTCAGTCGATTAACAGACGTACTTTGCGATCCAATGATTCTCGGTTCAAGTCGCGGCGATCGCTCTCAGAATTATTTTCCATGATTTTCATGTCATGGAATTTAAGACACAATAGGCAATGTTCTTCTACGTAAATTTGTGTGAAAAAAAGTACGGGTGTGTAATGTCAGAGACATAACTGGATGTCGTGAATACGAATATGACACGCTTTATTTATGCTTCCGAATTCGAATTGGTAGTTGATCGATTGTTTGAATTGTGCAACTTTCCCCTCTTTCATTACTAGAAATGCGCCTAGACTAAATTACATATTAGTTACATTAAACATTCTGAAACGCAATTAAATATTATGAAATAAGCAGTATAGTTCATTATAATAAAAAAATGGTGGCTTTATGAAAGCGTTCGTGATGAAGAGTGACGAGTTGAGTTAGTTTAGCACGCAGACTCTGAATTCTAAACCCATATTCCGGAACTAAGCTCTGAAACTTGAAGACCGCCATGACTACCAGAATGGGTTGTATAGAGTACAGTAAAGTAAATTTCCGCATAATTCTTTACGAGTATTATTATGGTTCTAAAAAGAACCGAATAGAAGAAGTCTGGAATAAAGAACTGGACCCTGAGTTCAAGAACTAAATTTAGAACCAATAACAGACTCAGAATCCAGTTTGAATTCTAGAACTGCAATTTCGAAACTGAAATTAGTTCCGGAATACAGTTTCAGCACGCAGGCTGTGAATACTAAACCTATATTGCGGAACTAATATCTGAAATTTGAACTTCTCGTTACGACTATCGAAAAGCAAATGAGAGTTGCTACCTGAGCGTTTGAGGTTTTAACCACGCAAAAGGTGCACTCTCCGTCGCTGCTGGTTGATGGTTTAACTCTCGCGATGGCAGTCTTCTCGCCTTGATGGCCAGCAAGCGAATGAGAGTTGCGACCTGAGCGTTTGAGGTTTTAACCACGCAAAAGATGCACTCTCCGTCGCTGCTGGTTGAAGGTTCAACTCCCACGACGTCTGCTTCCACAGAACGCACGAAAAGAAATGATCGATTTTCGACCACGGTTTCCCTTTCATACGCATTCAGTTGAAGATATGTGCCTGACTACCTCAAAATCGTCGTCCTTGCGCGAAATATCCAAGCGAAAGTAAAGAGTTTTCCGCATTATTTTCAAATTTTGAGAAAACTTAATTTTTGAGTTGTTTGTGGTTATCTCATATTGTTCAAAATATTATCCTAAATTCCTGATCATATTTTTGATGAAATGGTGAAAGAATTATGTTGCTACCATTAATACAAGTCGAGATATTCACGATTAAGTTCTGCCCATTCTTCCATATGGCTAATTTTGAAAAGGCACCCCATAGTAAAGTAAGTCGTATTCACGACAATAAAGTAGAAGTATCGGGCAACCCGGTATGACGCTTCCAACGCGGTATGTCATTAGTCGATTTGACAATTCTGTCGATCTGACGACTGATGACATACCGCGTTGGAAGCGTCATTCCAAGATAATTTTACCATTGAACAATACACATCAAAAGAACGCGCTGAAATTGGTCAGCTTTGCATGCAAAACGAGAGCAACTTTTGGCAAAAATCATCATGTCAGAGGCACATTTCACGTTTAATAGTTGCTTTTATAAACAAAATTGTTGGTTCTATGCAACTGAGAACCCTGAATTAATTGAGGAACAGTCTCTATACGATCAAAAAGTTACAGTTTGGTGTGGTGTTTTTTTTGTCGTGAATACGACTTACTTTACTATGGGGCGCCTTTTCAAAATTTACCCTCTGAGAGAGTGATAAGTTTTTGATCGTGAATATCTCCTGTTATATCTAACGAATCAACATAATTCTTGCTACAAGCCATCGGAAATATGATCACAATTTTATGATAAAACTTTCAGTTGTGTGACATATTCTTAAATAGTTCACAATTAAACTTTTCTGAAATGTTTGGTATAAACGAGTATCAAAGAGGATAATTCATATGGCGCGTTTGCCTTTCTCGTATTTTGAAAGCTCATAGCTCAGTGATCTGTAGAAGGATTTATATAATCTAACTACCAATAGAATCGAAAATATTCAACTTGAACGTGTATTACAACAATATTGAAGTTTTTCAATAGTACACTATTGAAAAACCTGTTTGATTTAACCCATGACAGCACCAGCCAATCAGAACGCGAGATGTCTGTATCTATACAAGAGCATCCATATAAAAGTTGAATGGTTCACTTTTCCTATCATTTGCTGAGCAACTCTCCCCGAAACAAGACACACGACAGCAACATCGAGGACCTGTCGTCTCATTGTTTCCCGATATGAATGCACGAGACACCGTCAGCACAATGAAACCGAAAAAGGCAGCCAAAAAGTCCAGCAAGGCCCATTGCCGAAACAAGACACACACGAGAACCATCTCAGATCTCAATATTTCCTACCAAAAGATTCATCAAGATGGGAGTTAAAATAATTTGCACCGTCACTAACACATTCAATTACGAACGGCAATGCGAAAGCGAAAGTGATGATTTTGAACACATCTTTATACTAGTTTACAAATATGCCGTGCGAAACAGAGTTGACACAGATCAATATGTATTTTTGTCGCGAGTACTTTAGTATGCGGCCGAAAACAAAAATTGTTAGAACAAATGTTTCCATTTGATTTGTGCATTCTACTTTCCAGGCGTATCAGAACTGGCTAAACTTAAAGCAATTCTAAATATTTCTTTATCACAGTGATGTGGTCATCCTGAAAAGGACGGGGTTTTCAACGGATGGCCAGCTGCAGATGACGAGGGATGATTTTCGTTTTCGTTGTCATGGGCAGCGTTACCGGTCAACTCCAACACTTCGGCAACCAAGTACTCCATCACTGCCGCCAGATAGACCGATGCACCAGCACTGACACGCTCGGCGTAGTTCCCCTTCCGAGGCAAACGATGGATTCTGCCGCCAACTGGGCACTTCAGACCAGCACGGTTTGAGCGGGACTTTGCCTTGCCCTTAATTGTTCCTCCACAGCTCGACGACCCATTCAGTATTACTGGCTGCCACTCTGCTAACTCTCTCTTTTATATCGTTTCACTGTTTCCCGTTCTGCGTATAGGAAAAGAATTCTAACAAAGGGGACGTCCTATCGTGCTACCACTAGCACGTATAAAAGGAAATGTGATGTGAGAAATAGCGTCATTTAAGTTAAAGCAGCTACTCTGTACGTACGAGACACCGTCAGAACGATGGCTCCGAAGACAGGTAGAAAAGCAGATTTGTACCGTCACTAACACATTCAATTACGAACGGCAATGCGAAAGCGAAAATGATGATGTTGAACACATCTTTATACTAGTATGGGGTCGTGTGAAAATATGCCATGCGAAACAGGGTTGCCATATATACAGGTTAATCTGTATTATTATTATTACTATCATTATTATTATTAGAATCACTCTTGCATACCGAAGATCGTAGATACATTTCAGACCAGGCCATTGCAATTGTCTCGTACTGAAATTTCGAGAAGAATCAGATATCTTCGAACTTCATAGCTTCAATAAAAATAAACTACAAATTTGTCGTACCTAGCTTCCTATATTAGCAAATTAAAAAGGAATTGTTTCAAGTTTGGAATATATAGTTGTAGAATAGTAGCTGTTTAATGTAACTAAACTGTACTTTAATGTAGGTGTATCGCTTCAAATTCTATTAGTTAAAAAGAGGAAAGCTTGCACAATTCATACAATCAATCAACTAACTGATATTCGGAAAAGTGATGGGAGCGTGTCAGTTTTTTCGTATTCACGACATCCATTTATGTCTCTGACATTACTCACCCGCCTTTTTTTTTCATAGCAACGTAAAATGTCCATGGTGATCGTTATCGTGCCATGATAAATGATTTTGTGATACCCACTGTTCGTCAAAATGGTTTGAATGGCTACTGGTTTCAACAGTATGGTGCAACATGCCATACGGTTTGACTAACAATAGATTTGTTATGAACATTGTCTTCCGTACGAGTCATATCGCAAAACGATGATTTTGACTGGCCTCGATTTGACACCACAAGACATTTTTGTGTTTTTGTCGTGAATACGACTTACTTTACTTTGGGGTGCCTTTTCAAAATTTACCCTCTGAGAGAGTGATAAGTTTTTGATCGTGAATATCTCTTGTTGTATCTAACGAATCAACATAATTTTTGCTACATGCCATCGGAAATATGATCACAATTTTATGATAAAATTTTCAGTTGTGTGGCATAATCTCAAATAGTTCCAAATTCAACTTTTCTGAAATGTTTGGTATAAACGAGTATCAAAGAGAATAATTCATAAGGCGCGTTTGCCTTTCTCGTATTTTGAAAGCTCATAGCTCAGTGATCTGTGGAAGGATTTATATAATCTAACTACCAATAGAATCGAAATTTTTCAACTTAAACGTGTATAGCAAAAGCATTGAAGTATTTCAATAGTACACTATTGAAAAACCTATCTCATTTGACCCATGTCAACACCAGCCAATCAGAACGCGTTCTGAGGAAGAGAACAAAATATCTGCTGCTGTACAACAAATCGTTCAAGAAAAATGTTCCGAAAAGTGGTGAATATCGTAGTGAGTTCCTCAATTTGGTCCTTCTGAATGCTAGAAACGAATCCCTACAGCATATTGATAGTTTCTTTCAATAAATTATGCAAATCCGAAATGAAATAATCGACATTAAAATTCTGTATGCGGCTATTTTTATAGCCGTTAGGACCGCCCATTAGTGAAAAAGCTACAAACGAAATCACATAAAAGGTAATACCTTAACAAAAATTGAATCAGTTTGGATTCTATCACCACTGCGAGCAGATGTGTTTTGTGTCGTCTGCACAGATAGTTTCGCTTTCGACAAGAGCGATTACGTCACAGCTGCCAGTCATTAGCATTGGGAAAAAAAACAACGGTGGAGAGCATTACACAATATCAGCCGTTCTAATGGCTCTAAAAGTTTTCTAAAGAACTATTAGGATTTGTTTTTCGCAAATCGAAGGTAATTATCCTCAGTTTAGTGCAAATCAAGAACAGTTTGGTTAGATTTGTGCATTTTTCGCTGTGTGAAATTCACAGTAATCGAGATCAAGTGAAGCCTTCTTTGTTTTTGCGAAAAATGTGAAAAAGGGGAATGCTTGCATAATTCATACAATTGATCAAATAATTGATATTCGGAAGTGTTAAGGAACATGTCAGTTGTTTTCGTATTCACGACATCCAGTTATGTCGCTGACATTACCCACCCGCCTTTTTTAATCCAAGTTTAATCTGATAAGTCATGAAGCATAGCAAAACTCAAAGTCGACATACGACGTGAAATCGCCGCCATATCGACCGATACATTGGTCAAAACGATGGAAAATGCCGAAAAAAGGATACATTTTGTACTCAAGACCAAATGTCACCATTGACGCGATATCATTTTCAAAAAATAGATGTAACATATCTCCTTCAACAAAAAATATTATAATCTAAATGAAAATTAAATTAACAAATCCTTCCTGTATAAATGGCCTACTCTGTACAATAATGGCAAATCCAATCACCTTTCAAACGTCTTCAATTTTCAACCCTTTTGAGACGATTTTAGAATGTTATTCACTCGATAAAGCTCGTCGTTACAGAAGATTAGAGGTTGCATATTCGACACATGCTGGCTAAACACTTGTTATATTTATTATTTGCTGGGAACGGGTATAGCGTTCAGCGATGTCAGATCTACGGAAATCTCCGTAGATCTACGGATTCGAACATTTTCTACGGATATACGGATCCGTAGACAAAATCTACGGAAATTGGATTTTTTTCTACGGAAATTAAAATTTATCATCAACGGAGAACTACGGAAACTAGTTTTGTCTGGCGAGCAAAAAAATGCTTTCCACCGCGAGAGCTTCCGAGAAAAATGCCAATCTACGGAAATGACACTACTACTATCTGACATCGCTGTTAGTGTGATGGGTGAGCTCTGAAAATGAAAGATGAAAGCCAATTCAATCTCCTTTTGTCGGGCTTGAAATTTATTTGGTGTCACAACGGCGGCCATGAAATGTTCCTTAAGGAAAATTACGCTTAATCTAAAATGTGATAAACCCTTTAACCATACATTTATACCGACAGTCATCTCATTTGTTTAATCGCTTTATTTTTTAGCTGAAAGTCGAGTTTCAATTAACAAATTGTGATAAAATCGAATTAAGCCTCTTTGCTTCGGCTCTAAGAAACAGTATTTCAGAAAAAAATTGCTTGAGAATTGAGCAATACTGCTGTTTTAGAAACGCGAATGATTCCATTTCCATCCATTTCCTTTGAGCCAGTGGCTCAAACAAAGACAGCAGATCTTACATTAAGCAATGATTTTAGTGTATGAGAAGAGTACTGGAACTAAGTTGAACGGGGGTACCGTTACCCCATATTGACCTTATTATTCGAAACAGAAAACTCAATCACTCGATTTACAATCAAAGGATTGCATGTTATGAATACATTGAATGAATAGAAGAGCCGACATGAATATAGCATAGTTATGATATATCTATGAAAAGGTTTAGAATATGTTGAACATTTCACTCTAATATCGTTTGAATAAAAATTACAAATCTGTTGTAATATTCACAAATGAACTGATACAACTATGATGTTCCTCGAACTGAAACCACTAATATGCATACTTGACTACACAGAGTATTGACCTTATCAAAAGAAAGACAACTCTGTTCCCATTTTTTTCAGCAATCCCTAATACATGTTTGTTTGTTAATTGGCGAAAACATAAATTCAGTGAACATGAATGCATCGTAGTTACGAGTCATTAATAAAGTATATTAGCTCCATCCATTATGGAAAATATAGTTCCGTCGTGATGAAAACAGATACGAACTAAGTTTATCAAGCTATATTTCATGTTTCATCTTCGTACCAAGAGTTTTATACATTAATGATTCATCTATAATAATTTATTGCAAAGAGTTTCTATTAAAATTTATAAAGTAGACTTGACATAATTATCAAATCACATTCGATTTTCCCTGCGGAACAAGACGAGACTCAATGAAAATGTCCTTACATATCACGCCACCCGTAGCAAACTAGCGACCCATGCTTTATCCCGCAGCGGCAGTTGGCCGAAAATAACTTTGAATGCAAAAACCGGATAAACACATTTGTTTTGGAAGAACCGGTTAAGTTTTTGTCCGGTTTTTGCATTCAAAGTATTTTCGTCCGGTTCTTGCAATAAAAATGGTTTTAAACGGCTTTTGCATTTCAAAGTCCGTGTCCGACTTTTGCGCTCAATGTTTTGTCGTGAATACGACTTACTTTACTATGGGGTGCCTTTTCAAAATTTACCTTCTGAGAGAGTGATAAGTTTTTGATCGTGAATATCTATTGTTGTATCTAATGAATCAACATAATTCTTGCGACATGCCATCGGAAATATGATCACAATTTTATGATAAAATTTTCAGTTTTGTGACATAGTCTCAAATAATTCAAAATTAAACTTTTCTGAAATGTTTGGTATAAACGAGTATCAAAGAGGATAATTCATAAGGCGCGTTTGCCTTTCTCGTATTTTTAAAGCTCATAGCTCAGTGATCTGTGAAAGGATTTATATAATCTAACTACCAATATAATCGAAATTTTTCAATTTAAACGTGTATAGCAAAAGCATTGAAGTATTTCAATAGTACACTATTGAAAAACCTGTCTCATTTGCTCCATGTCAACACCAGCCAATCAGAACGCGTTCTAAGGAAGAGAACAAAATATCTGCTGCTGTACAACAAATCGTCCGGGAAAATTGTTCCGAAAAGTGGTGAATATCGCAGTGAGTTCCTCAATTTGGTCCTTGTGAATGCTAGAAACGAATCCCTACAGCATATTGATAGTTTCTTTCAATAAATTATGCAAATCCGAAATGAAATAATCGACAATAAAATTCTGTATGCGGCTATTTTTATAGCCGTTAGGACCGCCCATTAGTGAAAAAGCTATAAACGAAATCACATAAAAGGAAATCTCTTAACAAAAATTCAATCAGTTTGGATTCTATCGCCCCTGCAAACAGATGTGTTTTGTGTCGTCTGCACAGCTAGTTTCGCTTTTGACAAGAGCGATTACGTCACAGTTGCCAGTCATTAGCATTGGGGAAAAAACAACGGTAGAGAGCATTGCACAATATCAGCCGTTCTAATGGCTCTAAAAGTTTTCTAAAGAACTATTAGGATTTGTTGTTCGCAAATCGTAGGGAAATATCCTCAGTTTACGGCAAATCAAGAACAGTTTGCTTAGATTTGTGCACTTTTCGCTGTGTGAAATTCACAGTAATCGAGATCAAGTGAAGTCTTTTTTGCGAAAAATGTTCCAGAGTTTAATGTCGTAGAGAATTACGCAATTTGACTCTTCTGAATGCTGGAAACGAATCCCTACAGCATATTGATAGTTTCTTTCAATAAATTATGCAAATCCGAAATGAAATAATCGACAATAAAATTCTGTATGCGGCTATTTTTATGGCCGTTAGGATCGCCCATTAGTGAAAAAGCTACAAACGAAATCACATAAAAGGAAATCTCTTAACAAAAATTCAATCAGTTTGGATTCTATCGCCCCTGCAAGCAGATGTGTTTTGTGTCGTCTGCACAGCTAGTTTCGCTTTTGACAAGAGCGATTACGTCACAGCTGCCAGTCATTAGCATTGGGAAAAAAACAACGGTTGAGAGCATTGCACAATATCAGCCGTTCTAATGGTTCTAAAAGTTTTCTAAAGAACTATTAGGATTTGTTGTTCGCAAATCGTAGGGAAATATTCTCAGTTCACGGCAAATCAAGAACAGTGTGCACTTTTCGCTGTGTGAAATTCACAGTAATCGAGATCAAGTGAAGCCTTTTTTGCAAAAAATGTTTTAGAGTTTAATGTCGTAGAGAATTACGCAATTTGACTCTTCTGAATGCTGGAAACGAATCCCTACAGCATATTGATAGTTTCTTTCAATAAATTATGCAAATCCGAAATGAAATAATCGACAATAAAATTCTGTATGCGGCTATTTTTATTGCCGTTAGGACCGCCTATTAGTGAAAAAGCTACAAACGAAATCACATAAAAGGAAATCTCTTAACAAAAATTCAATCAGTTTGGATTCTATCGCCACTGCGAGCAGATGTGTTTTGTGTCGCCTGCACAGCTAGTTTCGCTTTCGACAAGAGCGATTACGTCACAGCTGCCAGTCATTAGCATTGGGAAAAAAACAACGGTGGAGAGCATTGCACAATATCAGCCGTTCTAATGGCTCTAAAAGTTTTCTAAAGAACTATTAGGATTTGTTGTTCGCAAATCGTAGGGAAATATCCTCAGTTTACGGCAAATCAAGAACAGTTTGCTTAGATTTGTGCACTTTTCGCTGTGTGAAATTCACAGTAATCGAGATCAAGTGAAGCCTTTTTTTGCGAAAAATGTTCCAGAGTTTAATGTCGTAGAGAATTACGCAATTTGACTCTTCTGAATGCTGGAAACGAATCCCTACAGCATATTGATAGTTTCTTTCAATAAAATATGCAAATCCGAAATGAAATAATCGGCATTAAAATTCTGTATGCGGCTATTTTTAAAGCCGTTAGGACCGCCTATTAGTGAAAAAGCTACAAACGAAATCACATAAAAGGAAATCTCTTAACAAAAATTCAATCAGTTTGGATACTATCGCCCCTGCAAACAGATGTGTTTTGTGTCGTCTGCACAGCTAGTTTCGCTTTTGACAAGAGCGATTACGTCACAGCTGCCAGTCATTAGCATTGGGAAAAAAACAACGGAGGAGAGCATTGCACAATATCAGCCGTTCTATATATATATATATATATATATATATATATATATATATATATATATATATATATATATATATATATATATATATATATATATATATATATATATATATATATATATATATATATATATATATATATATATATATATATATATATATATATATATATATATATATATATATATATATATGTATATATATATATATATATATATATATATATATATATATATATATATATATATATATATATATATATATATATATATATATATATATATATATTTATATATATATATATATATATATATATATATATATATATATATATTTATATATATATATATATATATATATATATATATATATATATATATATATATATATATATATATATATATATATATATATATATATGTATATATATATATATATATATATATATATATATATATATATATATATATATATATATATATATATATATATACATACAGAAGTAACGTTTTTAGGTCACAAAATCAGATAAATGAATCCTACCAGATAGTAATAAATACGAAGCAATAAAAAATTACCCCTGAAGTAAGAAACCTATTCAAAATGACTTTTTTTTTCGAAAACAACCATATTTTAAATGACACATATCAAGGAATACAGAAAGTAAAACCGATGCATCGTGTAATTACAGAAGTTAGAGATGTAAGACAAACACTCCTGTTTGCAATCTGCAAATACCAAGAAAAAATCAGAGCAGTTAGCAGAGTAGCAATCTCTTGCAATGATAAAATATTTGAAATGGTACATATGGAAATGTTTAAAGGACTCATCCTACAAAAACTGAAAACACCATTATCATCTACTAACCACCGAAGTTTATTAAAAACCTTCGCGAAATACAAATAATATTAACGAATCACCATGAACTACCTACAGGAGGATACATCGGACAAAACAGATTGTGAAATTTGCAAAAACAACAAAATCATTAAACATACTAAAGAGAAATTATGTTGGCCACTAACATAGCAAGTGACGACAATTGCTGTTGTTAAGACAACCCTTGGAGTTACCATAGCTGACCCTAGCAACGGTAGCAAACAGGAGTTTGAAAAATTTTCACTTTGTACTTTGAATTGAATGAATAAAGACCTATTTTTTGGTATACGAAGTTTTCTTCATTTATAATGAAGTACAACATTTGGCGACGAGGAAATTAAGAATTCATCGCATTGAGAGAAAGTTCCCGTTATCGAATACAATGGCACACGGTGGCGAAGACAGTTTTTCGGACAATAATTTGATGCAACAGATCGTTCGACAAAACCAGCAGATGGCAGAGCAGAACTCACGATTGATGATCCTCCTGGAGCGATTCGGCATTCAAGAAGGCTCCGATTCCGGTCGTTCGTCACGTAACCCGGAATTCATCATCGAATCACTGGCTTCCAACATCCATGAGTTTACGTACGATCCAGATAATGGATTAGTTTTCGACCGGTGGTATCGAAAATACGAAGATCTTTTTCTCAAGGACGGTGCGAAATTGGACGATGCAGCGAAAGTACGATTACTCCTGAGAAGTCTCAGTGTCAACGTTTTCGATCGATACGTCAATTTCGTGCTTCCACAACATCCCCGTGAGTTCTCGTTTGAAGAAACTGTGAAGAAACTCAAGGGTCTGTTCAGCATTCGCATTTCACTGTTCAGCAAACGTTATCATTGTTTTCAGCTGACAAAAAACGATGCTGATGACTTTGTGACATACGCTGGAACAGTTAACAAGCACTGTGAAGATTTTGAGTTAAACAAACTAACCGCCGATCAATTCAAAAGTTTGGTTTTCATCTGTGGACTTCGTTCGTCGAAGGACGCGGATATTCGAACAAGATTATTGTCAAAGCTCGAAACGAACGTTGAAGAAGATTGTAAACTAGAATCGCTTATCACGGAATGTCAACGTCTTCACAATCTCAAGCATGATACCGCTATGGTGGAACAGAAGCAGAAAACGGTAAGCTCTGTCTGTACAGTCAAGCAGAAGAAGACTCATCCGAATCCATCTGGACCGAAAACCACCACAAACGGTAAATTAAGCACCCCGAAGACACCCTGTTGGCAATGCGGTGAAATGCATTTTGTTCGCGACTGTTCGTTTACAAAGCATTTGTGCAGAGACTGTAAGCAAACCGGACATAAGGAAGGTTACTGTGGCTGCTACACTGCGAAGACAGCAAGCAAGAAAAAGCATCACAAGGTAAATGGAGTTTATGTAAAGATTAATGATGCAGAAGTGACTCTGCAGTTTGACACCGCTTCAGACATCACAATCATTTCTCGGATGCAGTGGAGCAAAAACCTTGGATCACCTCCTTTACTCCCAACCACACGAGTAGCGACAACAGCATCTGGTAAGGCTCTCCAATTTCTTGGTGAACTTTCAAGTACAGTTACACTTGGAAGCATTACCAAAATCGGAAAACTCTACGTGGCCCATAACAATCTCAACCTGTTTGGGCTCGAGTGGATTGATTTGTTCGATCTATGGCACAAATCATTGTCAGCAATTTGCAACCAAGTACAAGTTGATATTCCCAGCGTAGTCGAACACTATAAATCAAGATTCCCCGATGTATTCCTGAAAGGTCTTGGGCACTGCAAGAAAACTCAGGTACGTCTATTTTTGAAACCAGGATTCCAGTATACAAACAAAAGTGTCCTGTTCCATTCACGACTATCGGAAAAGTTGATGCTGAGTTGCAACGTCTTCAAGAGCTGGGTATTATCACTCCGGTTGATTTTTCGCAATGGGCTGCACCAATTGTCGTGGTAAAAAAACAGGAGGGAAGATACGAATCTGTGCCGATTATTCAACAGGACTCAACGCCGCTCTGGAGTCAAACATATATCCACTACCAGTTCCCGAAGACATTTTCAGCAAGCTCAACGGCTGTAATTATTTCAGCATAATCGATCTCAGCGACGCCTACCTGCAAGTAGAAGTGGATGACGACTCGAAAAATTTGCTGGCCATAAACACCCATCGAGGACTGTTTCGTTTCAACCGGCTCGCACCTGGGGTGAAATCCGCACCTGGAGCTTTCCAACAGCTGATGAACACGATGATTGCAGATATCGAGGGTGTCGAATCGTTCCTGGATGATCTAATGGTTTACAGTAAAACAGTTGAAGAACATCATGCAATTCTCACTGTTCTTTTCAACCGAATGCAGCAGTAAATCAAATACCTTGCACATATCGTTGATAAAACTGGTATACGACCAGATCCTGCGAAAATTGAAGCTATAGTTAATATGCCTCCTCCAACGGATATAACCAGTTTACGTTCATTTCTCGGTGCAGTAAACTTCTACGCCAAGTTTGTCGCGGAAATGCACCAGCTTCGGAAACCGCTTGATGCTCTTCTCAAGAAGGATGCCAAGTTCGTGTGGAACAACGATTGCCAGAGGTCTTTTAGAAGATTCAAGGAAATTCTGCAATCTGACCTCCTGCTAACCCATTACGACCCGGTTATGGAATTCATCGTTGCAGTAGATGCATCTCAATCGGGAATTGGTGCCTGCACAATGCATAAGTTTCCAGATGGTGCTATCAAAGTCGTTTCACATGCATCCCGCTCCCTCACCGCTGCTGAAAGAGGATACGGACAAGTAGAGAAGGAAGGTCTAGCTTTGGTGTTCGCTGTAACGAAGTTTCACCGAATGCTACTTGGTCGCAAATTCACTCTTCAAACAGACCATCAGCCACTCTTGAGGATTTTTGGGTCCAAAAAGGGAATTCCGCTCCACACAGCAAACCGTCTTCAACGATGGGCATTGACGCTATTGGGCTACGATTTCGACATTCAGTATGTATCTACCAGCCAGTTTGGAAATGCCGATGTATTATCTCGCCTGATCAGTCATCACTCAAAAACGGAAGAAGATTTTGTCATCGCTTCAATCCAACTGGAAAACGACATCGAGGTTTCACTTAAAGAAGCTGTTAGTATACTACCTGTGACATTCAACATGGTACGAGCTGCTACAGTCAAGTGCCCCATACTACAGCAAGTTATCAAATTCATCAATGAAGGATGGCCTTGTAACATCAAAGAAATAGTAAATTCCGATGTACAACCGTTTTACATTTATCGTGATGTCCTGGAAATAGTGAAAGGGTGCGTTATGTTTTCCAACCGTTTGATGATTCCTGAGACATATCGCAAACCAATCCTTAAACAACTTCATAAGGGGCATCCTGGGATGGAAAGAATGAAAGCTCTTGCTAGAAGCCATGTATACTGGCCCCGAATCGATGATGATGTTGTCGATCACGTCAAGCGATGTGACAGCTGTGCTACTCATTCGAAGACACCTCCAAAGGTTCCTCTGCAATCATGGCCACTGTCACAGTTTCCTTGGGAACGCATCCACGTCGATTTTGCTGGACCTATCAACGGTCTTCACTTTTTAGTTGTTGTTGATTCGTTTTCCAAATGGCCCGAAATTACCGTCGTACATGCTCCGACTACATCAACTGTCATCAAGTTTCTGGATGAATTATTCGCCCGTTTTGGAGTTCCGACCACTATCGTTTCGGACAATGGTTCACAGTTTTCATCGATGCAGTTCACAGCATTCTGTAACAAAAATGGTGTTCAACATTTGCAGATTTCCCCGTACCACCCACAGTCAAACGGACAAGCGGAACGCTTCGTAGATACATTGAAGACAGCGTTATGCAAGATCAATGAGGGGGAAGGTATCTCAGAATCACTGCAAATCTTTCTGCAAGCTTACAGGTCAACTCCAAGTCGTGTACTGAATGGTAAAACACCATCTCAACTGATGATCGGAAGAAACATACGGACAGTTCTAAGTCTTCTCCGACCACGACAATCGATGCCGCTAGCAATCAACCAGCAACAGAACGACCAGTTTAACCGCAAGCATGGTGCAGTACTTCGGACCTTACAAGCAGGTAATAAAGTTTATGCGAAGGTCTACCAAAGTAACTCAAAATGGACATGGGCTCCTGGGGTTATCATTGAAGCTATCGGTGAAGTAAATTTTAACGTTCTCCTGAATGACTGGCATGGGAGAAGGAAACTCATCAGATCACATGCAAATCAAGTCAAGCATCGCTATAGTGAGCAAGAAGATGAATCTAAAAAAAACTCTCCACTCAACATTTTCGTCGATGAGTTTGGATTGCAAGTTACCCCGATTCCAGTACATCAAGAACCTGAAGAGAATCCTGAATCCAAAGACGAACCAAGACTTGAACCTTTTTTGGTATTCTGGAAATAACAAAGGAGGAATGTTGGCCACTAACATAGCAAGTGACGACAATTGCTGTTGTTAAGACAACCCTTGGAGTTACCATAGCTAACCCTAGCAACGGTAGCAAACAGGAGTTTGAAAAATTTTCACTTTGTACTTTGAATTGAATGAATGAAGACCTATTTTTTGGTATACGAAGTTTTCTTCATTTATAATGAAGTACAACAAATTACAAATTACGAATATACCTACTAAACAATTTGAAATAGTGACAATCGATACTGTAGGATCATTGCCCGAAATAAAAAATAATAGCAGATACGCTGTAAGCTTACAGCTAACAAGCTAACGTAGTAGCTAAAGCGTTAGTATATAATTTTATCCTAACTTACGGTAAGCTTCTTGAGTTAAAAACTGATAGAGGAACCGAATATAAAAAGGCGGGTGGGTAATGTCAGAGACATAACTGGATGTCGTGAATACGAAAACAAATGACATGTTCCTTAACACTTCCGAATATCAATTAGTTGATCAATTGTATGAATTATGCAAGCATTCCCCTTTTTCACATTTTTCGCAAAAACAAAGAAGGCTTCATCTTCTTCATCTCGATTACTGTGAATTTCACACGGCGAAAAGTGCACAAATCTAATCAAACTGTTCTACATTTGCACTAAACTGAGGATATTTTCTTTCGATTTGCGAACAACACATCCTAATAGATCTTCAGAAAACTTTTAGAGCCATTAGAACGGCTGATTTTTTATAATGCTCTCCAACGTTGCTTTTTCATCCATCGAAATGACTGGCAGCTGTGACGTAATCGCTCATGTCGGAAGCGAAACTAGCTGTGCAGGCGACACAAAACACATCTGCTCGCAGTGGCGATAGAATCCAAACTGATTCAATTTTTGTTAAGAGATTTCCTTTTATGTGATTTCGTTTGTAGCTTTTTCACTAATGGGCGGTCCTAACGGCTATAAAAATAGCCGCATACAGAATTTTTATGTCGATTATTTCATTTCGGATTTGCATAATTTATTGAAAAAAAACTATCAATATGCTGTAGGGATTCATTTCCAGCATTCAGAAGGGTCGAATTGCGTAATTCTCTACGATATTAGACTCTGGAACATTTTTCGCAAAAAAAAAGGCTTCACTAGATCTCGATTACTGTGAATTTCACACAGCGAAAAGTGCACAAATCTAACCAAATTGTTCTTGATTTGCACTAAACTGAGGATAATTAACTGCGATTTGCGAAAAACGAATCCTAATAGTTCTTTAGAAAACTTTTAGAGCCATTAGAACGGCTGATATTGTGCAATGCTCTCCACCGTTGTTTTTTTCCCAATGCTAATGACTGGCAGCTGTGACGTAATCGCTCTTGTCGAAAGCGAAACTAGCTTTGCAGACGACACAAAACACATCTGCTCGCAGTGGCGATTGAATACAAACTGATTGAATTTTTGTTAAGAGATTTCCTTTTATGTGATAGCCGCATACAGAATTTTATTGTCGATTATTTCATTTCGGATTTGCAAAATTAGTGAAAGAAACTATCAATATGCTGTAGGGATTCGTTTCTAGCATTCACAAGGACCAAATTGAGGAACTCACTGCGATATTCACCACTTTTCGGAACATTTTTCCCGGACGATTTGTTGTACAGCAGCAGATATTTTGTTCTCTTCCTTAGAACGCGTTCTGATTGGCTGGTGTTGGCATAGAGCAAATGAGACAGGTTTTTCAATAGTGTACTATTGAAATACTTCAATACTTTTGCTATACACGTTTAAGTTGAAAAATTTCGATTCTATTGGTAGTTAGATTATATAAATCCTTCCACAGATCACTGAGCTATGAGCTTTCAAAATACGAGGAAGGCAAACGCGCCATATGAATTATCCTCTTTGATACTCGTTTATACCAAACATTTCAGAAAAGTTTAATTTTGAACTATTTGAGACTATGTCACACAACTAAAAATTTTATCATAAAATTGTGATCATATTTCCGATGGCATGTCGCAAGAATTATGTTGATTCATTAGATACAACAATAGATATTCACGATCAAAAACTTATCACTCTCTCAGAGGGTAAATTTTGAAAAGGTACCTCATAGTCAAGTAAGTCGTATTCACGACAAAATGAGGTTCTAGAACAAATTTGCAAATTGATAAAAATCAAACAAACAAAGACAGCTTATCATCCTCAGACAATTAGTTCTTTGGAGAGAAATCACAGATGCCACAACGAGTTTCTGCGATCTTTTATCAACGAACATCAATGTGACTGGGATGATTGGTTACAATACTATGCATTTTCATATAACACAACACCACACTCAGATCATGGGCACACACCCTACGAACTAGTGTTCGGTGTAAAAGCAAGACTACCACAAGATACCTACCCAGAAAAAATTGACAATACCGACTACACAAATCACACGAAAAAGCAAACAAACAACTAATACACCAGAAAGAAATTAGAAAATCAATAACAGACCACCTGTCCAACCCAATAGAAATACATTTGAACGACATAGTGTACCCTAGAGTGCCTATAACCAGAGTGACGACATCTCATCCGTAATGTTGGCAACAATTCAAAACATTCCATTAGCTTTACATTGAATTGACAGGTCGTTTGCTCGTTTGGAACTGGTAGCTGTAATTCCAAACGAACAGCTGTCGCCACTCTGATTATAGTCACTCTAGTGTACCCTAAGACAAGACCTGACAACTGGGAGGGCTGCTTTTGTTCCAAAATGGACCAGTTTCTGATTGGCTGATTTTGATGTTGCCACCCGCACATTGTGAAAAGAAAAAAACTTTTGCAGGGTACGCGAGCAATGATGCCAAGTATAAAGAAAATCAGAAAACAAGTTCATTAAAATGTATAATTTTAGCTCACCAATGAAAATGAAAATTTTCACAGAATGTTCCACTTTGTCTCAATCTCATTTGTAATAAATGTTTATAGTGGCAAAAAGATTTATTATATTAGTATGTTTATTTTTACGAGAAGAATGAACTGTTGTGTTCCACACTGTGGTCGCACTAAGCATTTCTATCCAAACTTGACTTTTTTCGGTTTCCAAAAGATCCGGTAATACGTCAACAATGGATTCGATTTTTCGTTCAACATGAGATATTTCGTGTTGTGTCATCAAAGCTCAATTGATTGTTTTTAAACGTTAATATATAATTAAAAAATTGATTCACCAAAACATTTTTCATGTTTATTGCAAATCAAAAACCGAGTCTAAAAATTTAAATTAAATAAATATTTTTTTCTTATCATAAAGTTATTAAAAAATCTGTAAATATGGCTACACTGTAGCCGATACGTTGATATTTATCCCACAGGGCTAAAATGATGAGAAGGATGATTCAGAAGGAAGAATAAGAAGCCAGTTGTCAGGTCTTGTCTTAGGGGAAAATAGCAAAAAACCTACCAGTTTACGGTACTGTCATCAGCCACCACAAGGCTGCCAACACAAACCAGATTTTCGGTTTTGTTTTTGATGGTACTTACAACTAACACGAGCATTAATGTACGAAAAATGTGGAACCGTAACGTGATGTATACCATAAACGATTTAATTTCATGTCTCGAGCTAAACACAACTGGCTACTGAAAAGAATTCGTTTTCCAGCATACGAGAACATGTCTTGAGAATTGGATTGAAATGGCATCGATTCGAACGTTGGCCGCCCATGGCAACTCTGGTGGATGGGGAATGCAAGCGAGACAGTGTCATAAGTGTCAATGTGTTGATGTACAAACACATCAAATCACAACTCACAAATCGTCTCTCAGTGGGTTCTAATATTTGATGCGCACTCAGCGCTCATCTGCTGATTGTTTGACACTACGATGTTGAGACGATGTTTTCTCTACACAAATGGTTACCCAGTTACTCAACTCGTTCTGCAATGCTTTTGAAACCGATTTGCAGGTGAGCTGAACTCGGTGATGATGAAGTACTGAGTAGAGGTGGTCGGGTCTCGGATATTTTAACCGAAACCCGACCCGTACCCGTACCCGACGGGTTTTTGGTCGGATACGGGTAAAAATTTTTATTTTCAATCGGGTACGGGTCGGGTATGAGTAAAAAAATTTACTGCTCGCTCGGGTACGGGTAATTTTTTTTTCCGATCGATTACCCGACCATTTGTATTCCACATAAATATGTTTACACGTTGACGAGATTTTTTTTATTGCAAAACAGTTCTTCCGAAAAATAAACAATTTGATTCAAGGGGTTTTGACATTCGCGCCTAGGACCAGACCTGACAACTGGCATTTTTTTCCAGAAAAAAAATTTCCTTTCATTTAAAAAAAACGATCAATCATAGTTACGTGTCCCGGGTTGGCGGTTCAATGCATATGATGCTGGTCTTACAAGCCAGTTGTCGTATGTTCGAGCCCCGACCTGAAAGGATTCCTAGTGTCAGTAGGATCCATAGTACTAGCCATGCAATGATTCTGTACACTAAGAATCGGCTGCGAAGTCTGTTGAAACAGAAAGGCCAAATTCCACCAAAGGAATGTAATGCCAAGACTTTGCTTATAGTTACGTGAAAAGTTATGTGAATATTTTCCTCCATACTTTTTTGTAACATATTTAATAAGACACTGCCTTAGCTCTAAGATGTTGCGGTGAGACCCTACTTTTCACGTAGGTTTTAATGGACTGCCATTTCAAATCTGTTTAATGCACAATCCAGTAAAAATTATTTGATTCATATTTAAAATGTAGTGTAGTACTCATATCACATTCAGATACCAGAAAACTGTTATTTTAAATATTGGTTGGAGATTTTCAAAATTTTTATATAAACCATTAGGATTCTAACCATAAAAGCATGAACATTTATTTCAGAAAATCTGCATAGAAGTTCTTGTTATTCTTCACTTCTGGGTGGTGTCACCTCACTTGAAATGACACCGATTGATGGCACAGCAAGTTGGGCTATATTGCCAGTTAATTTTCGTTACTTTTCACTGGACTACAAGTGAAAATCTCGACGCGTGACAACGTGGAATCGCAAAAGTACGGGTGAAAATCTTTTCTCGCGAAATATTCGAATTTTCACCGTGTTCACTCGTTGAGGGTTCCACCGGAGGTGGCACAGAAGTTCAATGGCTGTAAAAACCATCAGCTACCGTTAACATCGTGGGTGTGGGTTTGTGAGGCTTACAAAACGGGAATATTTGACAGATTAATTTAAATCAAAATCATAGGCCCTTATTCTGCGAGTCGAGTGAGGTGAGATAAGTCGAGTCACCAGAGTCACACGATTCTGACAGTCGAATGCAGTGACAAAAGTCACCATGAGTGAACTCCGATGAACTCTCACCGTATTCTTGCAGTCGAATCACGGTGACAGAAGTCACTACGGTGAGTTTTAAAGTCGGTACCGATAAAGCAAGTGACAGAAGACAAATTTGAAAAAAACGTTAATATTTTCAATTTCCTTTCACCGTGAATGTAAATTTTGTTTGCAAGTAGATTAAATTCGTATTTGATAAAAAAAAATCTTAAATTGCTGTGCAAAATTCATGCCTTTGTAAAAAATCTTTAGTTTTCAGCGATTGAACAACTGCCGCCGTTGAATTGAAACCAAAAATTGAGACCAACTAAACAAAGCGAAGTGAAAATAGATACAAAACGGTAGTTGTAAAGAAATTTGTTTTCTTCGTTTATTTTATTTTATGAATTGGGGATGGTTTCTCACATGGAGAAAAAAACTAATGAAGAAAAAGGGCAAAGGTTTGCTGAAACGGCAAATATCTCGAAAACCAATTACAATATTTAGGGGGTTTGTTGGTTTGTGCATAAAGCACATATTTTATTTCTATTTCTTCGCGTTTCGCCTTCGGCTCGTCAGTGCTTAAAGCAAATCAAACTGACCTGCCATCTCGTGCCTAGCAGTTCAACTTAAACCGCTAAGCAGACGCAAAGTTTGCACTACTTATGCAACCCTCAAATAATATTGCACAAGTGCTATATTATTTCTGCAGCGGTTTAAGTTGAACTGCTGCACGAGATGGCAGTTCAGTTTGAACTGCTTCAAGCACTGACGAGCCGAAGGCGAAACGCGAAGAAATAGAAATAAAATGTGCTTTTTGCACAAACCAACAAAACCCCTAAATGTTCACATTCTGCGACGGCCAGTAATAAGCCGTCACTCGTTTACGCCTGAGACGTCAGAAATTGTGCAATATTATTTGAGGGTTGCATAAGTAGTGCAAACTTAGCGTCTGCTTAGCGGTTTAAGTTGAACTGCTAGGCACGAGATGGCAGTTCAATTTGAACTGCTTTAAGCACTGACGAGCCGAAGGCGAAACGCAAAGAAATACAATTGCAATAGTTTTGGAATCGTTTAACCGCTGATTTGAATAGTCTTGGACCTCCCATTCGTTCTATAACGGAAGCCGTTTCAAATCTTCTTTCATTGGACATGGCGGTGAACAATAGCGGTAACAAAAAACTTTTGTAAATAAAGCAAATAGCGAAACAGCGTCCTTTTTACTACAGGTAGTGTGTTTGGACTGGAGTCGAACGCAAGTTCATCGACCACACCAGCGAATCAACTATCCAGTGAAATTGAACGATGTGATGAAAATTTAGTTTGTTTAGAGAATGAAAATCCGGAGATAGTAGACGAAAATGCTAACATTCGTCGCTCGCATAGTCTGCCACGGAACAATCAACAGAAAAATCGAGAAAAACGTTAGAAATTACAAACAGAATACATTAGACGCATTAGAAATAATGTTAGAGAAATAACTAAGTATTCGAAAAAAAACTTTGCAGCTAAAAGAGAAAGAACTCGACATAAAACGACAGGGAAACTTGATGAAGGAAAAGCAGCATCAAGAGCTGATAAAATATAAGCTAGCAGTTCTTGAATACAAGAAAAAAATCGGAACTGATGGCAAAAATGTGATATGTTTAAGTTAAACCGTTTTTAACCCCAAACATTTGTTAAATTATTAAGAATTCAAACTAACCATGTAACTAACCTTCGACACGGAGAATAATAGAAGTTTGTGATATAGTTCATTTAACTTTATTTCACTTCGGAGTTCGTCTCCGTGATCCTCGTTCTATTTCAGCCTTTCACTTTTCCTTCCTTAGAACCTAACTTTACATTTTCCTCCGGCCATATCTTCTGACCGTCCTCTTCCTTTCACTTACTACGAATCTCCAACCCAAGAACTCTAAAGCGGCTCTCACGTCCTACTCAAAACCCTCTCTCTCATTTTATTCCTTCATTCTCTAGGGTGGTCACAACTTCCCCTGTCCAGCTAACACTCAGTCCTCATGTTGCTGACGTGTTGGCGATAATTTCGTCTCCGGATGCCGGTAGTGAACTGGGACGCTGTCGGTATGGCTTGAGAAGATTCAGGTGAAATATACCCCTCTCCTTTCCACACACCGGATATACCAAAACAAAGACGTCTTGATGAAGAACCTTGCCGATCTTGTAGGGTCCTTCGTAAACGAAGAAAAATTTCTTAATAACTGCCTCGGCGGCCGAAGAACAGGGATTTGCTTTGACCAAAACCAGATCACCTTCCTTCGGATAAACGGCTTGCTTCGGGGCATCACGACTACGCCTTTCTGACTTCAGCTTCAAGTGACTTCGGATTTTGTTCAGATCAACTTCCATGTCTGCTTCCTTCGGGAACCGTAGCAAACTTCTTATGGCATCCGTCGGAGGCTGGTTCAACTGAATTTCTATTGGGGTCTTTCCGGTCGACTCATGGTACGAGCTATTGAGCCACATAGCGAAGCTTTGCAGCATCGAAGACCAAGACCGATGTTTGTGATTACAGTACGTCCTGCAAAGTCTGGATAGTTCTCGCATAGTCCGCTCAACGGGGTTTGCCTGTGGGTGTCGCACTGATGTATGGACCATCCGGATATTCTTTGATTTGACAGCTTCTGTCCACGTCAAAGAAGTAAATTGACTTCCTCGATCGCAAAGGATGGCTGCCGGTGTTCCATGGATTTCAAAATACGTACTAAGCCGTTTCCAAAAAACTGTAGAAGTTGGCTTTTTGACCGCATAAAACAATATATATTTTGAGAAGACATCGATCGTCACCAAAACATACCGTACGCCTCCAATGTCTGGAGGTAGAGGCCCGAACAGATCCAGTGATAGCAACTCGTTGACCTTTTGCGGAAGAATACTGCGTACCGTACCAACAAAAGTATAGTTAGTTGGTTTTGCTAATTGACAAATCGAACACGTATTAACGTATGTTTTACACTATTTTCGCATTCCTTTCCAATAGGCCGATCTTTTAAGGCGTTCATAAGTTTTCTTTAATCCGAAATGTCCCGGTTGATCGTGGAAATAACCAAGCACATCAGCCCTCAAAGCGGGAGGGACGATCACTCTCCAATCACTATCAGATTTGCCTTTCATGAATAGCAGACCATTTTCTTTTAAAATTATACATTGAGGGGAACTCCGTGATTCTCCTTCCTTCACTCCGCAAAAGTGTTGTAATGCGATGTCCTGTGTCTGTAGAATTGGTAATTTCTTGAGTAGCTTGCGAAATCCTCGCTCTTCCTCTGTAAGTCGCCCGAGCGTTAACAGTCTATTAATGGTATCACCAGTACTCGATACAGCCGGGTTTCTTGATACAACGTCTGCCCATATGTTCTGATCTTCTTTTATGTATACCACTTCAAAATCAAACTGCTGTATGAACAAAATCCACCGTGTGAGTTGACCGTTTAACAGTCGACACTTAATGCGCGATGGTCGGTCACGATAGTAAACTTAAATCCTAGAAGATATTGTCTCCACTTTGCTAAAGCCCAAACAACTGCCAAAGCTTCTAGTTCAGTAACGGTGTAATTCATTTCCGCTGGCTTCAGAATTCGGCTGGCGTAGGAGAGAACTTGTTTATTTTCTTCATCATCGAATTGGAACAATACTGCGCCAATCCCAGAGTACGAGCTGTCAGTCTGAACGAAAAACTGCTTGTCCTCGAAAGGGTAATCGAGCGAGGTGTACTTCAGAAATAGATTTTTTACTGTATTAAACGCTTCCTTCTCATTAATTACATTATTTGAGTGAAGGTTTTGCTGTAACGGGGAGATGCGTTTTTACAGCTCTCAACAAGACATAGCAATATGCAATGAATACACGAATTGAATCAGTGACATGACATACACACTTAAATTTTTTAGCTGAGTCTCGGCAAAAAAATGCCGAGATTCGCACAGCCGAGTAATCAGCAATCATCTCGGCAAAAATAAAATAACTGAGCGTCTCGGCACCCTCAAATTTGACAAACGTCAAATATTGCCGAAATCGCCAGCATAAGATTTACTGTTTGCTCAGTGAAACGTTCGCTGAATATTCGGCAATCCAATAAAACGAAAAAATGAAAAAAACAAATTACCGAATCATCAGTAATTAAAAATCTAGTCAATTAATTTTGTTTGTAATTTCTAAACATTACAAACACACCATTCAGGATCAAAAATTCATTTTATTAACACTTAAAGGAGGCTTACAAATTTGTTGCCAGTAGTGCTTAAAGCCTCTACCTTAAAACATGTAGTATAATAAAAAGCGGCGTTTCCGGATGCGGCCACCTTGAGTCGAGCTGGAAATATGTAAATAAAAATAAATATACAAAAATTTTCAATATTTAATGATGCATATACGGTATTGTTTAACAAATAAACTTACTTTGATCTATTGAATTTGTCCATGCATTGGGTTATTTTTTCGCATATCCCCCAAAGTTTTGCCTCGAAGACTCTTTGAGCCCCATGTTGGGTGTTTTTCCCTTATAATGTGATCTGATAAAGTCGCTTTTTATAAAGCGAAACATGTCACTATATTTATTCAATATTTTTACTTGCAAGTGGTTCCACGTTTCTTCGAAGATTATCCATTTTTTCACTCGAGAATTTCATCTGAAAATAATCGCGCAATGCGAAGCGAAAATGTAACGCGGCAATAAATGACAGCTGTCGTGCTGAATCTCGGCAACAGCTAGCGCATATTCCGAAATCTCGGCAAACGTCTCTGCTGATGTCGGCATATCTGTTGTTTACTGATAAATTCAGCAAGCAATTATGCCAAATTTCGGCAAAGTGAAGCATTTTACCGAAATATCAGTGAATGCATTTAACGAAGTTCAGAAACATGCGTATTGATTACTGAGCAATCAGCAAATTTAGGTGTTGCTGATCAGTTTCGGCATTTTATTATGCCGAGCTCAAGAAATGGTTTTAAGTGTGTAGTTTATGTGGCCTAAAGTCAAAATTAACAGCAGTTAGCATTCGAAACTCAACTTTAAATTGACCGCAAAAAGCCAATCCTCAGTCTGTTGGCGTAAACTGAATATTCAATCTACAGCACTATCTAGTTCATGACGACAGTTGCTTGGTATGAATTATTTTGTGAGAGGAAGGACGTTCCAGACCACGAGATAGAAAATTATACGCAGGGCATCTGTGCTTCATGAAGATTCTAATACCAGCACAGTGTACCATACACAGGTAATAATTCGAATGCCTTATGGTTCTGATTATAATTTATAGGAATTTTGTAATTGATTTTTCAATCATTACCTGTTTTATGACAACTATAATAAGTGTCTCTTTTGACAAGTAACATCATAGTTTTTAAAGCTTCTATAAAACTCTTTACCCAGACTAACAACCGAACTAAAAATAAAACAACTTGTACTAGAATAAAATCATGCATACACTCTTAATATAGCTTTCAAACATTTTCTTTAAAACATTATTGTCAGTTCAATTCTTTCATAAATCTAGTTTTGTGTGTTGCGTATTCATTGAATGACAGTTTCATTTAAAGTAAATTCGATGGTACTTTAGAACATTTATGACACATTTGGTATGTTCTATTTGATTTATTACTTCTAAGCTTAAGTGTAATTTTCATTGAGGCAAGGAATCAAACCAACACTTAGATTAGACTCGTCCTTGTCGGAACCGCAGCCACTATAAACTACTCGATATTGTTGAGAGATGAACTGAAAAGAATACAATTAGGAATCCTGTACGATTTTTTAACTTGAACAAGAATGTTACAACGGGCCTTTGTCCCCCGGTAATCATTTTATTCGGATGAGTGGCAGTGGTCTGGACTGCAATGTAGGTAAACTTAATACCTAAATCAGATCAAATAAACAAATCTTACAGCCGATATTTCGCTCCTCAGAAGCGTACTTTGCAAATAAGACCGATCGTTGCAAACGATTCAGAAATTTATTAAGGCCAGTAACTTGTAGTGATGTCTAGGATTATCGTCATTAATTATTCATACCAACTAACGGCAATTCATACTAACTAACGGCAACGGAACTCGTGATTCGAAAAAAAAAAAAACAAACCGGAATCCGAAAACAAATTCAACACTAAAGATTTACATCGAGAAAATTTAACCTCACAACCGGCAACATTTCCAAAATTAATTTCACAACCGGCAACATTTCCCACTCGTTTTGACGTTTGGGAAAATGAATCGTTCGTCACTTGAGGTTCACCATCTCACTCACCATGGAATGAACCTGTCACGTCACCCGAGTCGACTCCTAGAATAGGGTGACTACAGTCATGTGACAGTGAGGTGAGATTTGTCGAGTCACGTCCAGGGATGCAAACGGTAGCGGTAGAATACATTTATCCTTGTACATTCTACACATTCAAAATTCTACAGCCTGCTACAACTGCTTGATGGTACATTTACCGCAGAGAGAGTTCCAGCGACGATCAGAACGGTACAGGTAGAAACAAATTTTGCTCTACTTCATTCTACCGTTTCTTGATGGTACGGCCTTGTACTGCTGTTTCAAACTCCCGTAGATTTCAAAAATGTACAGTAGCTTCCTACCGCCAACGAAAAAAAGTATTCTACTGCGGACAAAAATGTACTCTACTGCGGATGAAAAAGTACTTTACAGCTGCGGACGATGTATTCTACCGCTGTACTTTACGGTGTTTGCTCAGAGGGTGTGTAGTGGAAGGTTGATTGAATTAATCTTTCACATGCATAAGTATTATTTTTGCGTAAAGACGAACTATTTACCTATTTGAACAACTGATTATATTTTATTGAACTAGGAATTCGTTGATATTATTCTTTAATTTTTTTGAACGATGCAATTTGTTATCTGGTATCAAGATCTGTTTTTACATGAAGAATTGCATTTGCATGATATCTTGTATAATTTTTGTGTTGACTATATTTTATGTTTAGAATATCCCAGACTAATAAAAGATTAAAATTTATAGCTATAGAAATACATTCATCTTACATAGGGTTGTTGTGCTAATAATCATTTAATTTATGGAACTAGCACGTTATTTTGAGGATTACGCGACTACCAATCAACAAATTTTGATAAAATCGTATGAAATATCTTTTTTTCGGCTCTGAAAAATCAGATTACGGCATAATTGTGCATAATACTGGTGTTATTATCTTTACGAATGCATTCAGATTGCACCATATTTCAGATTATTGAGATACGGAGCTGAAATGAATGAAGGTACCGTTACCCTACCCAGGAAAAAATCAAGTTTTCTGAAGCGGGCAATTTCATTTCATTTTTTCCTTGAACTTTTATTTCTAGTTATATTTTTATTTCAAACGTATGCATTTCTAAGGGATTCTTCAAAGAACTTTTTTAAGTCTCTTCAACGGAAACACAGAAGCCTTTTCCTGTAATCTAGCCATGCATACAACATATTTAGGCTGTGTTCACAACCCAATAGGAGCTAGGTTTAATCAAATAAGGACAAGAAGAAATTTGATTTCCTCTTCGAACCATTTGTCGATGTTACTATCTTTAAAGATGTATTTTTATTGAACGATCAGAATTGCTTGTACAACTCTTTCCGTACTAGAAAAATCAAATGTCAAGTTTAAAGAAATCGTTAAGTATTTCGCTACGTTTAGAATTTCAGTGACTCGAAGTGGAAATCATTTTTCGTCAGAAATTTTTTTTTAGTAAATCCCAAGCAAAAGAATAATTAATCGTAAAATCTATAAAAGCTGCGTTGAATTTTAATTGATTCCGGTAAACATGAGGATAAAAAATACAAATCGTAAAGTTTTGTTTAGGATTCTAGCGATCATCATCAGCACAAATTAAATTTTGGATAATTACATAATTTACTGAAATTGAAAAGCTAATAACGATTTCAGAAAGATATAGTCTTCGATATCTGAATATTTTCCATGTTTTGGGCAGTAAGCCTAATGTTTTTTCGAGCACACCTAAATAAATCGATTTTGTGGGACCAAAGATAATATTTTACCAGGTTTTAATCCAAACCGACCAAAATAGCTACCAATCTCATGCATTTACAATTTTTATGTAAATGTCCTCAAACTTCAGTCTGGAGTGATAAATAATTCAGTATAAAATTATGAAGAAATGAGTCTCAGCTCAGCTCTACCGACCGATCGGTAAATGATACTTTTTACTGATTTTATTGTTGAGCTGTTCGAAAGTCAGCAATATTTTAACGATTTTTTCTTATTAGAGGAAGGTGGCCCAAACTGCATGTTATAACACAGTACAAAACTTTTTTTTTAATACATATGATTGACGATAGTACAAATAGAGTATAATGAATCTAACTATGGCGGTTTAAGTTACTATTCTAATTTGTTTCTTTAGTACTGTGTTTAATTATTGATTATATTTTATTGTGAACCGCACTCATTAATCCGTTAATTTGTTCTTAAAATAACAAAATTTTCTAACAGGCAGAGTTTCGAGTATTTCCATTCCGAGTGAGTTTTTTATTCATTTCTAAATACTAAATGATTTTATTATTTTGTTCATATCACGGTTTGAATTATTTTACACGTATAAATATGTCATTTCGGAACTAGTCTTTCAATTTTATACGAAGTTAGTGAGAATCGATCAAACCATTTCAAAAATATCTTTCGCCCACTACTTTCCGGAACCAGTAAAGTCGAATTGAGTTTACTTGTCCATCAATTAACAAGTCCAGAAAACATGAATAATTTATTGAACTAATCACACAGTCACTGTGCGAACTAAGTGAACTGATTCAAACAGTATAAGATTCTCGGCCCTACGAGCCTCTATTCAAAAGTTGATTCTCACAGCGATTACATAATTTCATAAATAACATAAATTGAAATACATAAATAATTTTGCAACTTAATAATTTTACTTCAAAACATTTTTTGTTCGAGAAAAATAATTCATTAATACCCTCTGGCAAACCCAACCATTAATACATCCTGGCAACGATTAAAAGCTTAAAACCGCGGTTAAATAAATTATATTAGCAATACTACTTTATAAACATTCTGAATAAGCGAAAATCATCTTTGAAATAGCGAAGAATAGAAGCAATGTACTGCGCTTACTGTTCTTCGATACCACTGTTAACTACCGCGCTAAAGTATATTTTTCTATCGCACTAATCTACTATTTTATACAGCGGCAAAGTACATTTTTCTACCGTAGCGAGCTACATTTTTTGTGCTACAGTAGCGCGAACAAGGAGGCAGTAAAATTTAGAAAGATAGAATTTCTACCTACCTCAAACGGCGGTGATATCGGCGGTAGTTTTTAACGCGATACTGCTTCGCATTCCTACTGCAATAGAATTTTAGTTTGGATGCAGCAGCGTGGTACAGTACGAATAATAGAAAATGTAAATGTGGGTTAACAGACTACAGTAATAAAAAAGAGGAGGCAGTTCGCATCACGTCACTCGACTCGCAGAATAAGGGCCATAATTCATTTTGCTTTGTGGTAAAAAATTCTAACCAAAAAAAATTTCTCTCGCATATTCAAACTACTTAGACTTGAAGGACTCACTGTTCACCATTTTCAAAATTGAATTTTTCACACCGGGAATACACGTACATTATTTGATGTTTGGTCAATTAACGTAAACAAACTGATGATACTCTATTCATTTTAGGGGATGTTCGCATAACATTCATTTTCGTCACGTATAATATTCAATTTGACATTTGGAACCATTTTACGTGATTTTTCAAGTGATTCGAATGTGAATTTTTATTTGTGTGTCAAGATAATGAGTACGCTTACTTGTAGTTCTAAAGAATAGAATCAAAAGTAGCACTGTTCCGTAAAAACCATACCTACCCAAAATTGAATACAACGGGTATTACGACATTTTGGGTAAATATGCTTCTCGAAAAATTTGACTAGATATTACTCCCTTTTGTTGACATTTGTAAATGAGTATAAAGTACCAAAGACATTGGAAATCTATTCATGCCTCACAGTGTATTTATATGTTTAAATGTAAACAAGCATTTTTATGTATTTTACTTACCAACTAGAGCCTGATACGGCTCGCTATCTAAAACACTTTATGTTTTCCATCCTGAATTTTGGTAAAATTTGGTAAAGACGAACTATTTACCTATTTGAACAACTGATTATATTTTATTGAACTAGGAATTCGTTGATATTATTCTTTAATTTTTTTGAACGATGCAATTTGTTATCTGGTATCAAGATCTGTTTTTACATGAAGAATTGCATTTGCATGATATCTTGTATAATTTTTGTGTTGACTATATTTTATGTTTAGAATATCCCAGACTAATAAAAGATTAAAATTTATAGCTATAGAAATACATTCATCTTACATAGGGTTGTTGTGCTAATAATCATTTAATTTATGGAACTAGCACGTTATTTTGAGGATTACGCGACTACCAATCAACAAATTTTGATAAAATCGTATGAAATATCTTTTTTTCGGCTCTGAAAAATCAGATTACGGCATAATTGTGCATAATACTGGTGTTATTATCTTTACGAATGCATTCAGATTGCACCATATTTCAGATTATTGAGATACGGAGCTGAAATGAATGAAGGTACCGTTACCCTACCCAGGAAAAAATCAAGTTTTCTGAAGCGGGCAATTTCATTTCATTTTTTCCTTGAACTTTTATTTCTAGTTATATTTTTATTTCAAACGTATGCATTTCTAAGGGATTCTTCAAAGAACTTTTTTAAGTCTCTTCAACGGAAACACAGAAGCCTTTTCCTGTAATCTAGCCATGCATACAACATATTTAGGCTGTGTTCACAACCCAATAGGAGCTAGGTTTAATCAAATAAGGACAAGAAGAAATTTGATTTCCTCTTCGAACCATTTGTCGATGTTACTATCTTTAAAGATGTATTTTTATTGAACGATCAGAATTGCTTGTACAACTCTTTCCGTACTAGAAAAATCAAATGTCAAGTTTAAAGAAATCGTTAAGTATTTCGCTACGTTTAGAATTTCAGTGACTCGAAGTGGAAATCATTTTTCGTCAGAAATTTTTTTTTAGTAAATCCCAAGCAAAAGAATAATTAATCGTAAAATCTATAAAAGCTGCGTTGAATTTTAATTGATTCCGGTAAACATGAGGATAAAAAATACAAATCGTAAAGTTTTGTTTAGGATTCTAGCGATCATCATCAGCACAAATTAAATTTTGGATAATTACATAATTTACTGAAATTGAAAAGCTAATAACGATTTCAGAAAGATATAGTCTTCGATATCTGAATATTTTCCATGTTTTGGGCAGTAAGCCTAATGTTTTTTCGAGCACACCTAAATAAATCGATTTTGTGGGACCAAAGATAATATTTTACCAGGTTTTAATCCAAACCGACCAAAATAGCTACCAATCTCATGCATTTACAATTTTTATGTAAATGTCCTCAAACTTCAGTCTGGAGTGATAAATAATTCAGTATAAAATTATGAAGAAATGAGTCTCAGCTCAGCTCTACCGACCGATCGGTAAATGATACTTTTTACTGATTTTATTGTTGAGCTGTTCGAAAGTCAGCAATATTTTAACGATTTTTTCTTATTAGAGGAAGGTGGCCCAAACTGCATGTTATAACACAGTACAAAACTTTTTTTTTAATACATATGATTGACGATAGTACAAATAGAGTATAATGAATCTAACTATGGCGGTTTAAGTTACTATTCTAATTTGTTTCTTTAGTACTGTGTTTAATTATTGATTATATTTTATTGTGAACCGCACTCATTAATCCGTTAATTTGTTCTTAAAATAACAAAATTTTCTAACAGGCAGAGTTTCGAGTATTTCCATTCCGAGTGAGTTTTTTATTCATTTCTAAATACTAAATGATTTTATTATTTTGTTCATATCACGGTTTGAATTATTTTACACGTATAAATATGTCATTTCGGAACTAGTCTTTCAATTTTATACGAAGTTAGTGAGAATCGATCAAACCATTTCAAAAATATCTTTCGCCCACTACTTTCCGGAACCAGTAAAGTCGAATTGAGTTTACTTGTCCATCAATTAACAAGTCCAGAAAACATGAATAATTTATTGAACTAATCACACAGTCACTGTGCGAACTAAGTGAACTGATTCAAACAGTATAAGATTCTCGGCCCTACGAGCCTCTATTCAAAAGTTGATTCTCACAGCGATTACATAATTTCATAAATAACATAAATTGAAATACATAAATAATTTTGCAACTTAATAATTTTACTTCAAAACATTTTTTGTTCGAGAAAAATAATTCATTAATACCCTCTGGCAAACCCAACCATTAATACATCCTGGCAACGATTAAAAGCTTAAAACCGCGGTTAAATAAATTATATTAGCAATACTACTTTATAAACATTCTGAATAAGCGAAAATCATCTTTGAAATAGCGAAGAATAGAAGCAATGTACTGCGCTTACTGTTCTTCGATACCACTGTTAACTACCGCGCTAAAGTATATTTTTCTATCGCACTAATCTACTATTTTATACAGCGGCAAAGTACATTTTTCTACCGTAGCGAGCTACATTTTTTGTGCTACAGTAGCGCGAACAAGGAGGCAGTAAAATTTAGAAAGATAGAATTTCTACCTACCTCAAACGGCGGTGATATCGGCGGTAGTTTTTAACGCGATACTGCTTCGCATTCCTACTGCAATAGAATTTTAGTTTGGATGCAGCAGCGTGGTACAGTACGAATAATAGAAAATGTAAATGTGGGTTAACAGACTACAGTAATAAAAAAGAGGAGGCAGTTCGCATCACGTCACTCGACTCGCAGAATAAGGGCCATAATTCATTTTGCTTTGTGGTAAAAAATTCTAACCAAAAAAAATTTCTCTCGCATATTCAAACTACTTAGACTTGAAGGACTCACTGTTCACCATTTTCAAAATTGAATTTTTCACACCGGGAATACACGTACATTATTTGATGTTTGGTCAATTAACGTAAACAAACTGATGATACTCTATTCATTTTAGGGGATGTTCGCATAACATTCATTTTCGTCACGTATAATATTCAATTTGACATTTGGAACCATTTTACGTGATTTTTCAAGTGATTCGAATGTGAATTTTTATTTGTGTGTCAAGATAATGAGTACGCTTACTTGTAGTTCTAAAGAATAGAATCAAAAGTAGCACTGTTCCGTAAAAACCATACCTACCCAAAATTGAATACAACGGGTATTACGACATTTTGGGTAAATATGCTTCTCGAAAAATTTGACTAGATATTACTCCCTTTTGTTGACATTTGTAAATGAGTATAAAGTACCAAAGACATTGGAAATCTATTCATGCCTCACAGTGTATTTATATGTTTAAATGTAAACAAGCATTTTTATGTATTTTACTTACCAACTAGAGCCTGATACGGCTCGCTATCTAAAACACTTTATGTTTTCCATCCTGAATTTTGGTAAAATTTTTCCATCCTGAATTTTGGTAAAATTTGGTAAAGACGAACTATTTACCTATTTGAACAACTGATTATATTTTATTGAACTAGGAATTCGTTGATATTATTCTTTAATTTTTTTGAACGATGCAATTTGTTATCTGGTATCAAGATCTGTTTTTACATGAAGAATTGCATTTGCATGATATCTTGTATAATTTTTGTGTTGACTATATTTTATGTTTAGAATATCCCAGACTAATAAAAGATTAAAATTTATAGCTATAGAAATACATTCATCTTACATAGGGTTGTTGTGCTAATAATCATTTAATTTATGGAACTAGCACGTTATTTTGAGGATTACGCGACTACCAATCAACAAATTTTGATAAAATCGTATGAAATATCTTTTTTTCGGCTCTGAAAAATCAGATTACGGCATAATTGTGCATAATACTGGTGTTATTATCTTTACGAATGCATTCAGATTGCACCATATTTCAGATTATTGAGATACGGAGCTGAAATGAATGAAGGTACCGTTACCCTACCCAGGAAAAAATCAAGTTTTCTGAAGCGGGCAATTTCATTTCATTTTTTCCTTGAACTTTTATTTCTAGTTATATTTTTATTTCAAACGTATGCATTTCTAAGGGATTCTTCAAAGAACTTTTTTAAGTCTCTTCAACGGAAACACAGAAGCCTTTTCCTGTAATCTAGCCATGCATACAACATATTTAGGCTGTGTTCACAACCCAATAGGAGCTAGGTTTAATCAAATAAGGACAAGAAGAAATTTGATTTCCTCTTCGAACCATTTGTCGATGTTACTATCTTTAAAGATGTATTTTTATTGAACGATCAGAATTGCTTGTACAACTCTTTCCGTACTAGAAAAATCAAATGTCAAGTTTAAAGAAATCGTTAAGTATTTCGCTACGTTTAGAATTTCAGTGACTCGAAGTGGAAATCATTTTTCGTCAGAAATTTTTTTTTAGTAAATCCCAAGCAAAAGAATAATTAATCGTAAAATCTATAAAAGCTGCGTTGAATTTTAATTGATTCCGGTAAACATGAGGATAAAAAATACAAATCGTAAAGTTTTGTTTAGGATTCTAGCGATCATCATCAGCACAAATTAAATTTTGGATAATTACATAATTTACTGAAATTGAAAAGCTAATAACGATTTCAGAAAGATATAGTCTTCGATATCTGAATATTTTCCATGTTTTGGGCAGTAAGCCTAATGTTTTTTCGAGCACACCTAAATAAATCGATTTTGTGGGACCAAAGATAATATTTTACCAGGTTTTAATCCAAACCGACCAAAATAGCTACCAATCTCATGCATTTACAATTTTTATGTAAATGTCCTCAAACTTCAGTCTGGAGTGATAAATAATTCAGTATAAAATTATGAAGAAATGAGTCTCAGCTCAGCTCTACCGACCGATCGGTAAATGATACTTTTTACTGATTTTATTGTTGAGCTGTTCGAAAGTCAGCAATATTTTAACGATTTTTTCTTATTAGAGGAAGGTGGCCCAAACTGCATGTTATAACACAGTACAAAACTTTTTTTTTAATACATATGATTGACGATAGTACAAATAGAGTATAATGAATCTAACTATGGCGGTTTAAGTTACTATTCTAATTTGTTTCTTTAGTACTGTGTTTAATTATTGATTATATTTTATTGTGAACCGCACTCATTAATCCGTTAATTTGTTCTTAAAATAACAAAATTTTCTAACAGGCAGAGTTTCGAGTATTTCCATTCCGAGTGAGTTTTTTATTCATTTCTAAATACTAAATGATTTTATTATTTTGTTCATATCACGGTTTGAATTATTTTACACGTATAAATATGTCATTTCGGAACTAGTCTTTCAATTTTATACGAAGTTAGTGAGAATCGATCAAACCATTTCAAAAATATCTTTCGCCCACTACTTTCCGGAACCAGTAAAGTCGAATTGAGTTTACTTGTCCATCAATTAACAAGTCCAGAAAACATGAATAATTTATTGAACTAATCACACAGTCACTGTGCGAACTAAGTGAACTGATTCAAACAGTATAAGATTCTCGGCCCTACGAGCCTCTATTCAAAAGTTGATTCTCACAGCGATTACATAATTTCATAAATAACATAAATTGAAATACATAAATAATTTTGCAACTTAATAATTTTACTTCAAAACATTTTTTGTTCGAGAAAAATAATTCATTAATACCCTCTGGCAAACCCAACCATTAATACATCCTGGCAACGATTAAAAGCTTAAAACCGCGGTTAAATAAATTATATTAGCAATACTACTTTATAAACATTCTGAATAAGCGAAAATCATCTTTGAAATAGCGAAGAATAGAAGCAATGTACTGCGCTTACTGTTCTTCGATACCACTGTTAACTACCGCGCTAAAGTATATTTTTCTATCGCACTAATCTACTATTTTATACAGCGGCAAAGTACATTTTTCTACCGTAGCGAGCTACATTTTTTGTGCTACAGTAGCGCGAACAAGGAGGCAGTAAAATTTAGAAAGATAGAATTTCTACCTACCTCAAACGGCGGTGATATCGGCGGTAGTTTTTAACGCGATACTGCTTCGCATTCCTACTGCAATAGAATTTTAGTTTGGATGCAGCAGCGTGGTACAGTACGAATAATAGAAAATGTAAATGTGGGTTAACAGACTACAGTAATAAAAAAGAGGAGGCAGTTCGCATCACGTCACTCGACTCGCAGAATAAGGGCCATAATTCATTTTGCTTTGTGGTAAAAAATTCTAACCAAAAAAAATTTCTCTCGCATATTCAAACTACTTAGACTTGAAGGACTCACTGTTCACCATTTTCAAAATTGAATTTTTCACACCGGGAATACACGTACATTATTTGATGTTTGGTCAATTAACGTAAACAAACTGATGATACTCTATTCATTTTAGGGGATGTTCGCATAACATTCATTTTCGTCACGTATAATATTCAATTTGACATTTGGAACCATTTTACGTGATTTTTCAAGTGATTCGAATGTGAATTTTTATTTGTGTGTCAAGATAATGAGTACGCTTACTTGTAGTTCTAAAGAATAGAATCAAAAGTAGCACTGTTCCGTAAAAACCATACCTACCCAAAATTGAATACAACGGGTATTACGACATTTTGGGTAAATATGCTTCTCGAAAAATTTGACTAGATATTACTCCCTTTTGTTGACATTTGTAAATGAGTATAAAGTACCAAAGACATTGGAAATCTATTCATGCCTCACAGTGTATTTATATGTTTAAATGTAAACAAGCATTTTTATGTATTTTACTTACCAACTAGAGCCTGATACGGCTCGCTATCTAAAACACTTTATGTTTTCCATCCTGAATTTTGGTAAAATTTTTACTACTCATTCGGGTTGGGTACGGGTACAGGTAATTTTTAATCGGGTACGGGTAAAATTTTTTACTCTTTATCGGGTACGGGTATTTTTTTATTATTGATCGGGTACGGGTAACTTTTTAATTTTTAATCGGGTACGGGTAAATTTTTTTGCTGATCACTCGGGTACGGGTCGGGTTCGGGTAATAGAATTTCTATACCCGACCATCTCTAGTACTGAGTTGATTATTGCCAGCCCTGGCCGGTATTCAGTTATGTCTCTAACATCAATCATGACATCACAATTGCAAAATTAAATCGACTCGGCTTTGGTGCAAACGCCATTCAATGGATACAATCATATTGTATTATGTTATTTTTCAGCAATCGACGTCTTACTATCAAATTGATGATTGTGTTTCCGAAGAATTTGTTGCAACGTCTGGAATTCCACAGAGGAGTCATCTTGGCCCTTTGATTTTCTTATTGTACTTCAATAATGTAAATCTTTGTCTGGATGGACCACGAGTTTCTTTCGCTGATGACCTCAAGATCTATAATACCATACGCAGCTCAGAAGATGCGGCAATCCTTCAACGGCAATTGAAAATCTTTGCGAATTGGTGCAAAACCAATCATAAGACAGTGAATCCCGAGAAGTGCTCAATCATTACGTTCACAAGGAAAAAGTTACCGTTCAAATTCGAATATTATCTTGAAGGATTCATGATTAGTAGATCGACATGCGTCAAAGATCTTGGTGTCTTTCTCGATGAGCAGTTATCATTCAAACAGCACATTAACTACATTGTTGCGAAAGCTTCACGCTGTTTGGGATTCATATTTCGAATGGCTTAATTTCAATGATATTTAATGCCTGAAGACTCTATACTGTACACTCGTTCGTTCTACTTTGGAATATTGCTCAGTAGTCTGGAACCCTCTTTACCTCAATGGAGCTCATAGAATAGAATCTATACAACGTAGATTCGTACGTTTTGCTCTTCGACGATTACCTTGGAATAATCCACATCAACTGCCGAGCTATGAAAGTCGCGGATTGCTGATTGGTCTTGACACACTAGTACGACGAAAGCTGTCGCGTGCTTTGATGATAGCTGATATTTTGAATGATAGGATTGCCTGCCCCGCTTTGCACCGTAATGTTAATATCAATGTTCGTCCCCGTGCTCTCCGTAACAACGCCTTTCTTCGACTACCTCTACGTCGCACCAACTATGGAACAAACGGTGCCGTTATAGGCTTGCAAAGATCGTTCAATCGTGTATCATCTGGATTTGACTTCAACCTTTCACGGAAAACAATTCAAGCAAATTTTTTACTTAGTATTAGAAACTATCATTAGGACTACAATGTGTCTGTTGATTTTGCAATAATAAAGAGAGTAATAAAGAGAACATTACCCACCCGCCTTTTTTTTTTTTCAAATAAATTTCATTTCATTGAAATTCCTTTATTCTTTCGGTCGCACTTATCATAAAATAGCTAAGATTTTTATCAACCGTAAGGCCGTTTTTTAGTCAAATCAAACACCAGACGTCAAAGATGAACATGATTCACCGATTCTGTCATCGTGTGAAACTATACTGGGATACGGTGATACGGATCACTTGATTGTTTTTATATCTTATATATCAAATTCAATAATCAAGTCAAAGATTGTAACACATATTTATGTTAAATTGTAACGTCAATTAATCGTACCAGATAATGTTTGCAATATCGCCAAGAACTCCAACCACAGGAGGGATATTGTGCAAATGTTATTTTTCACAATGTTAATATTTAGTTAAATGTACTGTTCTGAAACTCGATTTGAGAATGAGCACTTTCCGTTTGATTTCGAATAAAACATCAACCATTTAATTCCAAATTTTATTGAAATTTTTGCAGAATCAAAATAAAATATTACTCGTTATCTTCTTCTTCGTCGTCATTTGAGCTTATTCTGAAGTAACGCAGCTCATATAGATCTTTATCGTTAGACACTACACGAATCCAATCACGCAAGCTATTTTTTTTCAAGTATTTTTTAGTCAAATACTTTAAGTAGCGTTTGGAGTAATGTATATCCGAGTTAATATAAACTTTCATTTTTTGACGCTCCAAACTTACGCTATTTCCAAGATTTCCGACCTTTCCGTTGACTTTGAAGCGTTCTTTAAGGTACTTCTCCTGAAAAAATGAAAGTTGAAATTCAATAATTTTTATAAGTATAATACATAAATAATTAATAATCATTAATATCATGAAACATGTCTTCTCATGAGATGGGAGATAAGTTTTTGTTCGTTACATGAATCATTTAGCGCATAAAATCGTGAATGAGAAGATGTGTTTCATGACTTTTAATCATGGTACCGGCAATGAACCCAAGAAACAAGAGACAACTGGGAATATTAAGCAAATATAAAAAATCGATAAAATACTCCGATGCTTTACCAGGTGTGCCAAATAATGCGGACTATTATGAATGAAAATAGGGTGACGGTACTCCCATTCATCTCAGTTCCCATTAGTCATCTCATATACGATAACCATTAGTTAGAGTGAGATCTGATGTTTCTGTTCGATAGATACACTCTAAGAACAAGATGAAATTAGGTGCATTCGATTCGAGTTTTCGCATTCGTGGTAACAGCAGCACAATTTTCAAACTATTTTTTCGGTATTGCTTCTTAGAGTTGAAACAAAGATATTGTATTCGATTTTATCAGAATTCGTTGATTGAAAGTCGAGTAATCGACAAAATAATATGACAACCCTACAAATAAGATGATTATTGGTACAGTAGCACTATACATGATTGTACAGTAAATAATAGCAAATCACACGGACTTCTATAAACCCAAACAAACGAACGCGCGCGCATAGGAGCGACAAAAAAATTTTAGAGTTGTGTACGAGATACGACTGATCATGACGACATTAAAAATGGTATTTTCAAACTATCTCATAAGTAGATTTCAATTTAAAAAAACAGCAGTGAGATGATATTTTTTTATTAATCAGCATGTGTTTTTCGCGTGAATATTTTTGAATATTCTTCGCTGTGTTTAGTTTTCACGAGATTATTTTAATGATTAAATTATTAAAGTTTTGGAACTGCGAGACGAATAGAAGATAGAAATTGTATCAAACCAAAGGAATAATTGTATTATTCCTTTCAATCTTAAGGATCAAGAGTAAACCAAATTAACTTGTGTTGGTAATTTGTGTATTACGTACATTTTGTTTGGTACGTATGTCATAGATCTATGTATTCTTATATGCAGTGCAACCAGTTTATCAAAGTTGCTTGCACGATTGAGTTTCAAACAATCTTTTATAACAATGATTATTTTAATGATTAAATTATTAATGTTTTGGAACTGCGAGACGAATAGAAGATAGAAATTGTATCGAACCAAAGGAATAATTGTATTATTCCTTTCAATCTTAAGGATCAAGAGTAAACCAAATTAAGTTGTGTTGGTAATTTGTGTATTACGTACATTTTATTTGGTACGTATGTCATAGATCTATGTATTCATATATGCAGTGCAACCAGTTTATCAAAGTTGCTTGCACGATTGAGTTTCACAATCTTTTTTAACAATGATTTATTCTCAAATGAATGTTAAGCCTGACTTTTTGAATGAAATATCAGTTTTGATCAATTTTTCACCAACGTTTGATAGAAAATTGCTTACATTCTATGAATGTAAATTTTAATTTCCTAATAAAAAGGCGGGTGGGTAATGTCAGAGACATAACTGGATGTCGTGAATACGAAAACAACTGACATGTTCCTTAACACTTCCGAATATCAATTGTATGAATTATGCACGCATTCCCCTTTTTCACATTTTTCGCAAAAACAAAGAAAGCTTCACTTGATCTCGATTACTGTGAATTTCACACAGCGAAAAGTGCACAAATCTAAACAAACTGTTCTTGATTTGCCGTAAACTGAGGATATTTCCCTACGATTTGCAAACAACAAATCCTAATAGTTCTTTAGAAAACTTTTAGAGCCATTAGAACGACTGATATTGTACAATGCTCTCCACCGTTGTTTTTTTCCCAATGCACAGCTGTGACGTAATCGCTCTTGTCGAAAGCGTGCAGACGACACAAAACAAATCTGCTCGCAGTGGCGATTGAATCCAAACTGATTGAATTTTTGTTAAGAGATTTCCTTTTATGTGATTTCGTTTGTAGCTTTTTCACTAATGGGCGGTCCTAACGGCTATAAAAATACATACAGAATTTTATTGTGGATTATTTCATTTCGGATTTGCATCATTTATTGAAAGAAACTATCAATATGCTGTAGGGATTCGTTTCTAGCATTCACAAGGGCCAAATTGAGGAACTCACTGCGATATTCACCACTTTTCGGAACATTTTTCCCGGACGATTTGTTGTACAGCAGCAGATATTTTGTTCTCTTCCTTAGAACGCGTTCTGATTGGCTGGTGTTGACATGGAGCAAATGAGACAGGTTTTTCAATAGTGTACTATTGAAATACTTCAATGCTTTTGCTATACACGTTTAAATTGAAAAATTTCGATTCTATTGGTAGTTAGATTATATAAATCCTTTCACAGATCACTGAGCTATGAGCTTTAAAAATACGAGAAAGGCAAACGCGCCTTATGAATTATCCTCTTTGATATTCGTTTATACCAAACATTTCAGAAAAGTTTAATTTTGAATTATTTGAGACTATGTCACAAAACTGAAAATTTTATCATAAAATTGTGATCATATTTCCGATGGCATGTCGCAAGAATTATGTTGATTCATTAGATACAACAATAGATATTCACGATCAAAAACTTATCACTCTCTCAGAGGGTAAATTTTGAAAAGGCACCCCATAGTAAAGTAAGTCGTATTCACGACAAAAAGTTAGCAACACTGCTTCAATGCATTTGTATTAGATGGGAGTCTAAAAAAAGACCGAAATATGACAGGCGGAATAACGAAAGACCGAAATACATAGGCCGACGATGTTCTTATCTACCACCTAAATTTCGGCTTTATATTTCGCAAAGCCGAAGCATAACTGGCCGAAATACATATACAGTTACATTTTTAGCGGTAATCCACTTGTTGTCTATAATTAAACTACATATTAGTTATAGTTTTTCACCAGTTTTTAGAGTTGTGTGTTATTATTGTGGTACAAAGTATTTGGTAAGAATTCTAACGTTTAGTGTATTTGGAAAATAATTTCATTCCGACCTAAAAAACTGTTTCGTCCACTTGTGTTACAATTGTAGTAGAAACACTTAGAGAAAATGAGCAGCTCAAGCGAATTTTACGGCTTTACAGACGAGAAAGGAACCCCTGCATTAACTACCGTTCTTTCGCAGAGAGGAAAGTTGATGTTGAATATACAGGGATATCTGTGTAACTTGAATAAGAAGGTATATTTGATCATTTTTATCATGTAGGTTTAAATTAATGAATGGTGTTAAATTAGGTTGACGAACGCCATTATTGGGACTGCGCGACTCGTCAGCATGGTAAAAAAATTTAAAACAGTTGTAAAAGCCGTGCAATCACCTTGTTGAAAAATGGTATGCACGAACTGGTTCGTGATGCTGGATGTCACAATCACGATGTGAACCCCTTAGACGACATGGAAAGCCATTCAAAACGGACCTCAAACGGAAATCCAAGGAGTCCGCGGATGTTCCTGCGAAGATTATCCGGGAGGTATCGTATCTGTATCCTCCAATAATACAGACTCGAGCTTCCAAAGAGTCCCAAAAAATGATAATTGCGAGACAAAGGGGTTCAATCAGGAGTGATTTGCGCATTGAACAACAAGACGGCGTTTTCGTTATCCCGGAAGAACTGAAAAAAAACGATGAATGGGCAGCTTTTCCTCCAAAAGTATGTCCGTTATGACGAAAGCCACATCATAATTTTTGAAACAGCAGCTAATTTGCAGCATTTGGCCAATTCGAGATATTGGGTATTGGATGGAACATTTGCAACCGCTCCTTTGGAGTTAGCGCGAATGTATTCCATTCATGGGTCAATATGCTATGAAGATTATGAATCTGTTGTGCCGCTTGTGTTTATGCTATTGAGCAACAAAAGTCAAGAAACATATACGTATGCGTTCGAAGCTCTGATTGATGTTTGTCAGGAAGCTGCAATAGTACTTCAGCCTAATTTTTTTGTCGTGAATACGACTTACTTTACTATGGGGTGCCTTTTCAAAATTAGCCATATGGAAGAATGGGCAGAACTTAATCGTGAATATCTCGACTTGTATTAAAGGCAGCAACATAATTCTTTCACCATTTCATCAAAAATATAATCAGGAATATAGGACAATATTTTGAACAGTGTGAGATAATCACGATCAACTCAAATATTAAGTTTTCTCAAATTTTGAAAACAACGCAGAAAACTCTTTACTTTTGCTTGGCTTTTTCGCGCAAGGACGACGATTTTGAGGTAGTCAGGCACATATCTTCAACTGACTGCGTATAAAAGAGGAACCGTGGTCGAAATTCGATCATTTCTTCTTTTGCGTTGAATGCAAGCAGACGTCGTGGGACCAGCAGCTTCGGAATGTGCATCTTTTGCGTGGTTAAAAATCTCAAACGCTCAGGTCGCATCTCTCATTTGGACTTCAGTCGTCAGGTGGAGCAGTCGTCAATGAAAGCATGACTTCTGTTCTTGATTCTAAATTTAGTTCTTGAACTCTGGTCCAGTTCCTCATTCTAGAATTCTATTCGGTTCTTTTTAGAACCATAATAATACTCTCAAAGAATTATGCCAAATTTTGCTTTACTGTACTTTATACAACCCATTTTGATGATCGAGGCGAAAAGTCGTCTTCAAGTTTCAGAGCTTAGTACAGGGTTTAGAATTCACAGCCTGTGTGCTGAACTGGATTCTGGAAAAAATTTCGGAACTGATTTCAGTTTCGAAATTGTAGTTCTAGAACTGAAACCCAACTGAATTCTGAGTCTGTTCTAAATTCTGAATTTAGTTCTTAAACTCAGGTCCAGTTCCTAATTCCAGAATTCTTCAAATCGGTTCTTTTTAGAACCATAATAAACTCCTAAATAACTATGCGAAATTTTACTTTACTGTACTCTATACGGCTCATTTTTATTATAAAGAACTATCTAGTTATTTCATTACATTTAATTGCGTTTCAGAATGTTTAATGTAACTAATCTGTAATTTAGTCTAGGCGCATCGTTTAAAATTCTAGTAGTGAAAAAGGGGAAAGTTCCACAATTCACACAATCGATCATCTACCAGTTCGAATTCGGAAGTATAAAGAAAGTGTCAGTTTTATTCGTATTCACGACATCCAGTTATGTCTCTGACATTACACACCCGTACTTTTTATATATCTGACGAAACGACCCCATACAAGCAAACCGTTTGCCCGGTTTGCCCATTGAAAGAATCGTTTCAGCTTTCTGAGTTTCGGCCCTCTGAGATTCGACCTTTTGAGGTTCGGCTTTCTATGACGTACGGCTATTTGTGTTTTCGGCTTTTCGTTTTTCCGCCTTTCGTATTTCGGCCTTTTGTAGTACTCCCATTCAAATCACCTAGCAGAACATCTTCATGCTTTTTTTTTATTTCAATTATAGAGGTTTTAACATCTTCAGGTCATTCGCCTCTTCGGACCAGAAAATCTTTCTGGCCCTATGTGCGGGGTTGGGAATCGAACCCAGGCGGGCTGCGTGATAGGCATCGACTATCCCATCACGCTATACCCGTCCCCTTGTCTTCATGCTCATTCTGGAGTTAACAAATTGCAATCATGCGACCAAAAGAATTGTGCCAAAGAAGATAGTTTACTGTTTGCCCTCGCTTGGTTCTTGGTATTTTTCTTACATTACAAAGTAAAAAGGAAGCTGTTACATTGATGGATTAAATATAGTAACACGAAATCAGAACAAACTCTGTTGCAATGGCTTTTTATATTATTTTATTTTTTTAATATGAAGCTCCCATATTAAAAAAATACAAACCAACAAATTCTACATCAAGACTGATTGATAATGGCCGCCGACTGGATTGGTTGTGATGTGATCACTGTGGAACACTGACAGGTGCTTTTTAAATTCCCGCAACATATAATGTAATGTATGGTTAAATTATCTTCTCAAAAAAATCTAACATCTCGTCTTTTCGCCCATCACTGTGCTGGTGCAGCAATCCTGCTTGTTTGGTGTACTATAGAATCAAAAGCATCTTTCGGTGATTTTACTGAACGTGTTCTGGTTTACTATTTCTCTTGCTGCTGTGTCTCTTCCTTAGGGTGGACACATGAGTTGGGGACAGTCTTCCTGCGAATTTGCCAAATGCATATCATCATCTCTCGAATAATTGAAGGAGAAGCTCCCCTCGTCATACGAGCGACTATTAAGGTAGCACAGGTCAACCTTCAGCATAAGCGCACTGCAACTTTGAACTTGTCACGTCTATTACAGGAAAGTAAGGTTAGTATTGCACTGGTTCAAGAGCCTTACTTTAGGAAAGGAAATTTCTGTTGGAAATTTAATAAATCCTGCTTATAGTGTATTTAGTAGAGTAGATATGAGCAGTCCATTGCTTATGCCTCGCGCATGTATTCTTGTGAACAACATGATATTTGTACAGTTTTAGTCAACGCAACTCTTGGTAACATTAAAAAAAATATGTCTATTGCTCGGGGTATATGCCCCATGATGAATCGTCCCCTACTGATGATGTTAAAAAGGTAGTACTGCACTGTGAAAGAACCGGCCTTCCACTCATCATTGGAAGCGATGCAAATGCTCATATCATTTGGGGTAGCACTGACATAAATCAGAGAGGCCTTGAGCTTATGGAGTACATTAGTAGTGCAAGTCTTCATATTCTCAATGTAGGTAGTCGGCCAACTTTTGTTAGGTCTGGTAGAGAAGAAGTTTTGGATATAACGCTTTGCACTAACCAAGCTATCCACGAACTAGGCAACTGGCGAGTTGGAGAGGAACCTTCGCTATCTGATCATAAGTTTATATTCTTTGATCACCTAGGTCACAAATAGGACGACCTATCGAAATCCAAAATCCACAAATTGGGATCTTTATAGTGAAAACTTGGCAACCAGGTTTCACGGGTATTTTCCTACTATCGAATGTCCCGCATAGACTAAAAAGAGATATGAGAACTTGGAACAGGCGTACAAGAAATGTCTCAGATCTGCCGAACGTGCTGGTTGGAGAAATATTTGTACAAATGTCTCTAGTTTGAACGAAACTAGTAGGCTTAATAAGGTTCTCTCGAAATCTCCGGTATTCCAGGTGAACTTATTAAAGAACAAAAATGGCGTGTTTATTTCGGACGAAGTGGACATTCTTAATTGTCTCTTTGACTCTCACTTTCCAGGTAGAATGGATGTTGAACATGAAACAAATATCGAACCTCATAACGGTACTCCTAAGTCGTGAGCTTTGGCACGGTCACTTGTCACAACTGAATCGCCCTTGAACGCAGAGATGTGTGCCTTGCTGAGTATCCACTGCACACTAATCAGCATGCCTATCAACGGGGAAAATCACGGGGCTTCTGCACGAAGTGGTTTACAATATCGAAAGAACCTTTTCTATAAAGCAATCTAGCTTGGGCGCTTTTTTAGATATAGAGAGTGCTTTCGATAATGTATCTTTTCGTTCCATAGATCTAGCGATGAGTAGACATCGAGTACCCACTTGCGTCTCAAACTGGATAGGCGCAATGCTCAGTAATCGAATTCTTCATTCGTCATTGAGACAGGTAGAGATAAGGAAGGTGAGCGTTCGCGGCTGTCCACAAGGTGGAGTTCTATCACCTTTACTCTGGAACCTTGTTGCTGACGGACTGCTGGTAAAATTGAATGAACTTGGACTCCCCACATATGGTTTCGCAGATGATTATCTTATACAAATTACTGGACTATGCATAGCTACAATCTTTGACATAATGCAACAGGCATTAAAGGTAGTCGAAGAATGGTGTCAACAAGTTGAGTTATCAGTAAATCCTAATAAAACTTTGATTCTTTTCACAAAGAAGCAAATAACAACCGGAACCCGTCCTCTGCAGTTCTATGGTTCTGAATTGCTGTGCTCTGACACGGTTAAGTACGTTGGAGTTATTCCTGACTCCAAACTGAACTGGAATGCTCATATAGAGTTCAGAATCAAAAGAGCATCCATGGCGTTTGGGCAATGTCGACGGGCCTTTGGCAAAACGTGGGGTCTTATGCCAAAATACATCTATTGGATTTATGTATCAATCATACGTCCAATACTGACTTACGGCTGTCTAGTGTGGTGGCAAAGAGGAGCAGTGGTGACAGTCCAATCAAAGCTAAATCAATTGCAAAGAATGGTACTTATGGCGTTGTCAGGAGCTTTCACTACTACTCCGACTGCTGCTCTCGAGGCTCTGTTCAATATTAAGCCTTTACACGTGCACATAAAACAAGAAGCGCTATCTTGTGCCTACAGACTACAGGCGACTAGTCTCTGGAAAGAAAATCGAATAAAGTCGGGTAACAGCCATACAATTCTGAGGTCCGAAATGATCTCATGGGATGAGATGATCTTTGCCCCTAGTAACATCACACTCACGTGTAGTTTTCCATATAGAACTTTTCATGTAATAATTCCTTGTAGAGAGGAGTGCTTGTCAGGTTTCATTGAAAGCCAACTGCAAGAGCACGTGGTCTGCTATACTGATGGTTCATTGATGGAGGGTCGAGCTGGCGCTGGCGTATATTGTAGGAAAATGAGATGGGAACAATCTTATTCTTTGGGTAATTACTGCACTGTCTTCCAAGCAGAAATTTTTGCAATTATGTGCGGTGTTCAGTCAGCCCTCCTTCGAAAGTTATCCGGGAAAATAATAGACTTTTGCTCTGACAGCCAGGCTGCAATCAAATCACTAAGCTCTGCTGACTCACGATCCAAACTAGTGATCGATTGTCGTACTCAGATTGAAGAACTCAGCATATATAATGCTATAAATCTCGTTTGGGTACCAGGTCATTCCAATATAACAGTAAATGAATGGGCTGACGAATTGGCGAGGACAGGTGCAGAGATCAACTTCGTTGGCCCTGAGCCGGCCGTACCAATTTCGAAGTGTTGGATAAAGCAGAAAATTCTGACTTGGGCTTCCTCTGAGCATAAAAGCAACTGGATGCGTTTGCAGACTTGCCGTCAAACAAAAATATTTTTGGAGGCACCTTCCCGAGTTGTTTCGAAGGACCTTTTACATTTCTCGAAACGTAACTGCGGCGTACTTGTAAGGGGTCTGACTGGCCACTGCAGACTGAATTATCATAAGGCCACTGTACAGCGGGCTGAATCGTTCTCATGTGACCTTTGTGAATCAGATTATGGGATTTCATATCATTTAATATGTAATTGCCCTGCAGTTTCACAATTAAGACATCGTGTTTTCGGTTACTATTACATAGATGAGCCGCTGTTCAAGGGACTAAGACTTGGAGATATCCTTGGATTTTTAACTCAATGTGGAAAAGAGCTCTAGCTCTCTCGCTAGTGATTTATATTTCTTGTAAGTTTTAAACTGCCTGCTGTATGTTTGTGCCGTCTTGTAATCCTACATCTCCTTAATACCACACTTCCCTTCCCTTTATTTCCTTTATTCCTGATTCCCATATTCAAAAAATACAAACCAACAAATTCTACATTTTCCGTTTTGTCGACAACATCATCGTTTTCGGATAGGAAAGCAACCTCACCCAGAGAACAGTCAAGTGGCACTTGACGAGAGAGCTTAATGACAAATCGGCTATTTGCTCTGAAAAGATTTATCATGCAAGTTTGAAGATATATTTTCATATATTGACGAAAATATATTAGAACTTTAACTTTACCTATTGATACCAAATTATTGGATCCAGTACAGTTTCTAAATTCCGTGGTATTGTTTTTTACTGGCACATTTGGCAGTTCTTCCACTGTTTGAACTGATGAGTCCCGCACATACTCGCTATCCAAAACACACTCTATCAACGTATTCCATCTATTTTGCTGTTGATTTTCGCGAATGAGCGCTGTTTTCCTCTTCTTAGATGGACGAGGCATTTTGAAAAGATTGCAATACTTGAACTGTTGGTTTATCCATAGCGACGGTAAATAAAACAACAGGGTCACTTCCGGTGAAACTCTCAACGGGTGAGCACGTTGCAACATGTTAGTCCGGAGAAAATTCGAGTATTTCCCCAGAAAGAAAGGATTTTCAACCGTACTTAGACGATTCGACGCAGCCACACAGCGAGATTTTCGCTAGTAGTCAAGTGAAATTAAAGTCCATTGGACTATAAACGAAAATTAACTGGCAATATAGCCTTAGTTGTTGTGCCATCAATTCGGCGTCATCTCAAGTGAGGTGACTCCAACCAGAAAGAAGAAGAAGAAGACAACAGGGTTGCGGATAACTTGGAGGGGAAGCAATGTTTGAAATGGAAATAAGGGAAATGTTAGTTTTGAAAAAAAAAATTAAAGAAATTTTAGATGGTGACGTTCGAAAGTAGCTTTGATCCGTAATTTTAACTATATCAATGTGCTAATTGAAATTGAAACTAATTGAAAACAATCCCATTTTTACTGCATTGCAAGGTTTTTTTTCTCTAGTTATGAATGGCATCACTGCCAATATAAAAGGGTGGTATTACCAATACTAAAGCAGGTCGGTAAATTAATTATCGTGAATTTTTGGAAAATTTTCAAAACCAGAACTGTGAGTTATTCAAAGGTTTTATAATAAAATGTTTAGATCAGAGGATAAGTTTACCGGTGAAGAACAACTCAAAAGTGTTTCATAAAGCTTACTTACGTCACAGAGCTATAAACAGCAGTTGAAATCTTGAGGTGAGTGAAAAATAATAACATTCTAAGAAGAAACCTTCTAATGAAGGTCCGAAAAAGTTTTGCACAGATAATTATTCAAAGTTGATAGTTTATCGTAAACATATATCAATACGATGAGTGATTATGTCACCAAATTGCAGTAGCAATTCTACGCAACATATTTACCCCTACGCGTAGAAAAAATGTGTTTCATGGTTTGTTTACATCAAGAGCAAGGCAAAATAGCGGAAGGTGGAGTGGGAGGGTAGGTGGTTTCTTGGTTGTAATATATATATATATATATATATATATATATATATATATATATATATATATATATATATATATATATATATATATATATATATATATATATATATATATATATATATATATATATATATATATATATATATATATATATATATATATATATATATATATATATATATATATATATATATATATATACAGTTTTTCCAATGACTAACCGCAATATAACCGATGTTGTTCTTCTTTTACATACGAACTTACACACATATATAGGTAGCGCGTATGCACGGAATGCATAAGAACGCAGGTTCGAGTCCTGTCTCTGACCGTATCTTTTTCCAAAAAATTCATCTTTTCTGTTAGTTTTTCATTCATTTGGCTTCTCCAATATGTTTCCGCTCAGTCATTGCAAAAACTGAAATTAGTTATGGCGGCTTTACGTCAAACAACTAAAATAAATAAATTGTTAAAAACAATTGCGGTTTGATTTTCCGTAACAATCTGCTTCTGGTAGGAAAGGGCAGACAATCAATACTACCTTCATAGGGGTCTGTCGCTGATGATGTCCACCCAGCGACTGGCACCATTAAAGAAGGTGACAAGCGATTATAAATACACTCTCCTACTCAATGCTTGATCGGAGAAACTAGTGTTTGATGGACAGAGAAGATGTTTGAATATAAGGTATCGGTCGGATGACGGCCAGGATGTAGACCATGTTCGATGTACGCGCTATTGTGTCTGACTGGCGTTTTAGAGTGACTAAAACAAAATTCAGAGTGGCGAAATGCTAGCGCGTATGCACGGAATGCCTAAGAACGCAGGTTCATATTTTCTGTTAGTTTTTCATTCATTTGGCTTCTCCAATATATGTTTCCGCTCAGTCATTGCAAAAACTGAACTTTTTTTAATGTCAAACGTCTTAGAATTACACGAAATGTCGAGATACAACTGGACGTTTTATGCAATTCTAAGGCATTCGGCAAAATATTTTTTTTTTGAAATATAAAAATTTCTCAGCAGATGTTTACAAAAAAATATATTTTAAATGATACCAGATCTCGACGTTTCATACAATTCTTAAATATTTGTCATCAAAAAATTTACGATTTTGTAAGCTTAATTTCTTTTAAAGCGACCAAAATCGGTTTATGGAAAAAATGATTTTTTGAACCAATTTAACAAAACTGGAAATAAGTACTATATACACTTGATGCTTTTCTGCCTCAGAGAAATGTAAGCATGCCTTGAAGTGCTAGCATGTCTTGAAGCGATGCTTATGTGGTTTTCCAAAAACTAAATATGTTATTGTTCTATGATCATTGTTCATCTATGAAAAACAATACCAGAATTGCGCAAATGATGTCTACGTTATTCACATGTTATTATTGTCTCGATTCTGCTTCAGCGCATCATTTAACAAAGATTACATAATTTTTATAGGTATGGTAGAACTTCGTGAAAAACACTCTGCAGTCAATTTAAACAAAAAGATTGAAGAAGTTTGTGAACAATTTGGCATTCAATCTTGGCAAATATATAGTGTTACTGTGGATAACGCAAGGAATGTAATGGCAACGGGACAATTACTAAAAGAATTGCAGAAAGAAGATTTAACTCATTTTCTTGACGAATCATTGAAACAAATCGAAGATAATTCTGAAGATGATGACGATGAGAATGAAGCAGATAATATTGAAGCATTAGCTGATCGCCTCAAACTTCACGAGCTTGAGTGCATTCGATGCGGTTGTAACAGACAACATTATTGGCTCTGGAAACTGCTGCAACTTTATTTAAAATAGTTGAAGTAGTGAAAGCATACCGGCTTTCTGAATTCAAACAGGCATTCGAAATACATCAACAAAAATATCCTCCGATTCCCAATGTAACCAGATGGCGAACGTACTATGTACTAATGAAAGTATTAAAAGATGGACATCAGTTTTTCGAAAAGATGAGTCGAAATCATTCTAAGCTAGGTAACGATTTGATTAACTACATAATTGTGCAAACATTTTGGATTGTCGTCAACACATTGGGATTTCATAAATGAATTTAATGAAGCATTTTCATCTCTCATCATTTTCATGCGGCTACAGTTCGCGTTCAAAGCCTTGGTTGCACGCTAAGCCAATTTTATCTAGGATGTCATACCGTTTTCGGTAAAATTTCTATGATTTCATCGACCAACCAATTCAAAATGGGAATACTCAATTCCATGAAAAAACGGCAATCTACCATTTTCAACAATGCAGCCTATCAGGCCGCGCTATATATGGAAGGTTCGTTTACAATGTATAATTGTAAGGACTTGTTTTGTGTATCACTGTAATTTTTATAAAGAAATGTTTTTCAGCAAGATTTGATTGGAGTGTGGAACGATCTCAGTTGGTGTTGAACACTCAAAGCGATCGGTTCATATATCGTTGCTGCTCCTTACATTTCGTTTTTCCGTCTCATCGTATTCTATAGTGTGTAAACGAATACTTGACACTCGGAGGAAAAATTTTCAATAATTAGTTTTTTGGAATAACTGGTGATTTTCCCGTTGCTGCCGTTATTTGCCGAACCACGCACAAAGATAGGCCTCCTCGGAGTGCCGATTAGCACGTGTCCCGCTCGATATTGAGGTTGTGTTCTAACCTTTCATTTACCGCGGAAATCATACATCAAGACTCCTGTTCTGCCTCGCCGCTCATGGCGAAGGCACTTGATTCTTTTCCCCCCATTGGGGAACAAACGGAAAATTGCTCGAATTTCTTCGATAATGGCTTTGCCGGCCCCCTTCTACCGAACTACATGGACAAAACCGGACTTTCCGGTCCGATTCACGTGCTTCGCATGGAAGCAACATCGGGTGTGTTACCAAAAAACCCATTCTTGATAAGGAAATCAGTAGAAAATTGCGTTGGATCGAAAATCGACGGTGCTTTTCCAGAAAATAAAGGTACTACGTATGCCCTCAAGATACGGAGTAAAGCTCAAATAAAAAAACTATTAGACCTAACCTCACTCATCGATAAAACTGGAATCAAAATCACAGAACATCCTACTCTTAATATGACCCGATGCGTTGTGAGATGCAGAGACGTCGTAGATATGCCCGATGAAGAGCTGAAGCAATGGTTATCCGGACAAGGTATTCGCGACATTCGCCGTATAACTAAACGCGTCGCCGATAAAAAGGAAAACACACCAACCATAATACTCACGATAGCCGGTACGGTGCTCCCCTCACACATTAATTTCGGATGGATCCGATGCAAAACAAGTCCATATTACCCAGCCCCACTGCAATGCTTCAAGTGCTGGTCCTTCGGACACACCCGTCCACGTTGTCAGCAAAGCTCACCAACATGCGGACACTGCTCCAAAGACCACCCGATAGAAGATAACACCCAATGTGAAGCCGAAAGCTACTGCAAACGATGCGATCAATATAACCATCCCATATCTAGCCGAAAATGCCTCGAATATTGCAAAGAATAAGACATTCAGAGACTAAAAGTAGATAAAGGTATTTCCTACCCATTAGCCAGGAAACTATATGAACAAGCTCACCCCCATGTGTCCTTTGCATCCATCACCGTCGCCAGTAAAGATCAACAAATTAAGGAGCTTTCTGCTAAAGTGGATGAACTCCAAAACGAGCTACTTAAAAGAGACTGTCCTACCGCACCCATCGAACCGCTCGATAAGGATAGAAATCTTATTTCCGAACTCATGACCAAAATGGATTCTCTGACCAGAGAGATGAAGAAGAAAGATGAACGCATCAAAACTCTAGAAAAATGTTTGCAAAAGGATTCTCGATTAAACCTCGTAAGAAAAAATGGAACTATCGAAGATCTTGTCGCCAAAGTTACAGACCTCGAAGCTAAACTCAACAACAAGAACAAGGAAATATCGATTCTCCGAAACATCTTCGATCACCAACGTGAACAAACAGACAAAGTATCACCAACAACGTCTCAGAGCCCTTCTCTAGTTCGCTCCGGCAGTAAGAAACCAAACAAGAAGTCTAGTCAGCCTAAAACTCAAACAAACCATATGTACGACAGTGATACCAGTCCAACACCTCAACCCCAAACTCCGTCTGAAAAACACTCCAAACGAAACCATTCTCCGATGGACTCCGATGGATCATCGGACAGACCCAAAAGTAAACAACCTACCGGAAACGACATAAGCATCAACCTCCCTGCCTCAAGCTGGGATGAAAGTATGTCAGAATAAACCAGCGCTATTTTCAACTCAAGCAATCAGTCACACCGAAAAACTAGTCATACCAGCAATTTCAAACTTCCCAAACAACAACAACGAACACAAAATCAATCAATAACTCACCGTCTATATACATCGTGGAGATGACTGAACCGTCAACTGCATCAAACATTTTAAATGCAAGCAACCTCACACAGGAAACATCTCTCCTCCCAAAGCCGAAAGAAAACCTCTACCAACCTAGCATTGTGACTTCACACGGAACACAAAAGATTAAACCCGCTCAGACTCTAGTTTTCCCGACTTCTCCTCGGGATAGTAGAGGCACCGTCGGTGCGGAAGTTACACTACCACCGGAACCGGCGGACACCCCTCTACATCCCGGGCGCGTCGGAAGAGGGACGGACAAGGGCAGTGCTGCCTATTCCCCTTCGGACAACGTGGGAATGAAAAAAATCGGAAACACAGTTTCGTTACCTCTGCCGCCGGCGGGCCCCTCACCGAAGCCTTCCTGCGGTGGGGCAATGACGAACCCCGTGGACACCCATCCGCTCGCCGCACCATCGGATACACGCAACGCTGAACAATACGATCGTTTTTTACTTCTTAATTACGGATCTGGTGCAATCACCCCGGCCAGCACATCATCAATAGCAGCAGTGACCAGTACTCACCATGCCAGTTCGTCATCACCAGCAACGCCCACTTCTTCCAGTAGAACATCGCCGGATCTCTCTTGTTCACGATCATACGCTAAACTACATCAGCCAAATGAACAAACCAATAACCAACAACCAAACCGAACTAAATTAGCCCTACAATGGAATATAAACGGGATACACAACAATTTAGGTGACCTCGAACTACTCATTCAGGACAACCCTCCAATGATTCTCTCAATACAAGAAGCACACCGTACTACCGTGGAACAATTGAACCGTTTACTATCCGGAAAATATCGATGGACATACAAATGCGGAACAAACATCTACCACTCCGTAGCTATAGGAGTACTTCAGGACATTCCTTTCTCCGTGGTTCAACCAAATACAGATCTTCCTATCGTCGTCGTTCGGATCGAATACCCCTTTCCTCTATCGGTGGAATCAATATATCTACCATGTGAAAAGATACCAAACCTCCAAAATCGTCTTTTACAAACTATAGAAGCCATACAAGATCCAAAGCTAATACTAGGCGACGTCAATGGGCATCATCCAAAATGGGGAAGTGTCACTCCTAACAACAGAGGCATTATTTTATCTGATATCTCCGAGGCATTAGACTTGATAATACTTAATGATGGATCCACGACATTCACCAGTGGACAACGTATATCCGCCGTAGACATCTCCATGGTTAGCCCTAGCATTACACACAAGCTACTATGGCAAGCAAGCTCCGATCCACGAGGAAGTGACCACCATCCAATCACGATTCGCGTAGCAGACACACCACCAGAGACCACACGTCGCCCACGATGGGTTTACGAGAAAGCAGACTGGGAGAGCTTTGTCCTCTCATTACAACAAGAAATGGTTTCGCAACCCCCACAAGATGTGTCTCAACTGGTGCAGTTGATTCATTAATCGGCCAGTACCACGATACCCAAAACCAGTTCTAAAGTCGGACGCAAATCATTGCACTGGTGGTCAACCGAAACCAAACTAGCAGTTAAAGCAAGAAGAAAGGCACTCAGAAATGTTCGCCGAATCACAGATGAACACCCGGCAAAAGCGGCAGCCGCCGAACACTACCGTAAGACACGAAACGAATGTCGGCAACTAATTCGAGACGCTAAGAAAAAATCATTCGAAGAATTCCTCGACGGCATAAACTCCAATCAATCCCCCGCTGACCTATGGAACAGGGTTAACGCTTTGAGTGGCAAACGAAAAACTCTCGGTATGTCTCTCAATCACAATGGCTAAGTAATCAGAAACCCCGCAGTTATAGCCGACGTACTAGGAGATTATTTTGCTTCGTTGTCGGCCTTAAACAAGTATGACAGCCCTTTCACTCGCAAGAACGAATGCTCTACCGATTCATTGGTAAATCTTATAATACCAGACGACACCGAATACCGTCTCGATATCAACAAACCGTTTCGTATATCAGAACTCGAATACGCATTAGCCCGTAGCAAGGGCAAATCAGCCGGCGCTGACGAAGTGGGTTATCCTCTGTTAAAACAATTACCGCTTGAAGGAAAAACCACCCTACTAAGTCTTCTAAATAAGGAATGGGCAAACAACACGCTTCCAATCGACTGGACGCACAGTTTAGTTGTACCAATTCCAAAAAATAATGCCGCTTCAACCCCAAACGATTTCCGCCCGATCTCCCTAACTTGCTGCTCTAGTAAGATACTAGAAAGAATGGTCAACCGCCGGTTAGTCCACTACCTTGAAAACGGAAACTACCTTGACCATCGTCAGCACGCCTTTCGACCAGGTCACGGCACCGGAACTTACTTTGCAACTTTAGCACAGGTCCTACAAGACGCCAAAACAGCTAATCTGCATACGGAAATCGCCACACTTGACTTAGCCAAGGCCTACAATCGCACTTGGACACCAGGAGTAATTGAACAACTCGCTATGTGGGGTCTATCAGGACACATACTGTATTTCCTACGAAATTTTCTCCGCCGACGAACTTTCCAAGTCGTCATAGGTAACCACAGATCAAAGGTCTTTCCAGAAGAAACCGGCGTACCACAAGGCTCAATTATATCCGTCACTTTATTTTTAATAGCAATGAACGGAATTTTTAACGAGCTTCCGAAGGAAATCTACATATTCGTATACGCAGATGACGTAGTGTTAGTTACCATTGGCAAAACAACGATAGCTTTAAGAAGAAAACTACAAGCAGCCGTAACAGCTGTTGTTAAATGGACAGTTCGAACCGGTTTTCAACTTTCTCCGGAAAAAAGCACCGTAACACACATATGCTCCTTACGACATCGTCCAAGCCGAACTCCTGTTATAGCCAACAAAATTGCAATCCCGAACAAATCTTCAACACGCGTCCTCGGTATAAGCATTGATCGTAGATTAACCTTTAACGACCACTTTAAAGAGGTAAAACAGGCGTGTAAGACAAGGCTGAATCTGCTACGAGCACTATGCAACCGACACCAATCGAACAATCGCGATATCAGATTCCGCATCGCAGATGCAATCGTAGATAGTAAACTGATGTACGGTATCGAGCTGACGGGTATATCGACGGACTCTCTCATATCAATTCTATCACCGGTGTACAACAAAGCAATCAACATAACATCGGAACTCCTACCTTCCACTCCTTGTACGGCAGCCTGCATCGAAAGTGGCAGACTCCCCTTCTCTCTCCGAGTAACAGAAACCATCAGCAAAAGAGCCGTGTGCTTCCTAGAAAGAACTACCTCAAATTGCGACAGAGTCTTTCTCCTCGACGAGGCGAATCGACTTCTATCAAGAGACACCAATCAAGAGCTCCCCCCGGTGGCTGAATTCCACTGGAATGGAGCCAGAGACTGGAACGCACCCCGCATAAGGATCGACCTCACCATTAAGAACAATTTTAAAGCAGGCGCTAACCCCTCTGCGGTCAATAAAGCAGTCACGGAACTACAACAAACTCGCTACAAGAATTTACACGTTCGTTTCTCGGACGGCTCAAAAGCTAATGATCGAGTTGGAATCGGTGTCACAGACCTTGTTACCGGTTCATCTTTCCGTCTTCCAGATCAATGTTCCGTTTTCTCCTCAGAAGCAGCCGCGGCCTTTATCGCTGCAACCACGCCCGCACCAGATTCAAAACCGATCGCTATTTTCACAGACTCGGCAAGCGTTGTCAGTGCTCTCTCTTCTGACACTTGCAATCATCCATGGATCCAGGATATCCAGTCTCTGACACCAGCCAACACAGTATTCATATGGGTCCCAGGACACTGCAAAATCCGCGGAAATGAAGAGGCCGACCGTCTAGCTGCCTCAGGAAGAAAGGCCCCCTTTTATACTAACGAAGTCCCAGGTAAAGACCTAAAACGTTGGATATCATCCGAGCTCAGATCAACATGGGCCACCGACTGGTGGAAAAACAGAACACTTTTCATACGGAAAATCAAAAACGATGTCGAGCGTTGGGAAGACGTCGGAGACAAAAAGCAACAAAAAATCTTATCCCGCTTACGAACAGGACACTGTAGAGCATCACACAACATGGGGACCGAGGGTCCCTTCCGGAAATCATGCATCGTGTGTAATCAGCATAACTCAGTAGAACACTTTATATGTCACTGTCCACAATATCAAGGCGCCCGAACGCAATGGAATATTTCAGAAAACATCCGAGAAGCTCTGAGTAACGATTCTACTTCCTTAGCCGCACTTATAAACTTTCTCAAGGATACACATTTATTCGAACAGATTTGATTTAAGCAGTGACATACTACATGTACTATACACACCTAATTGTTTATACCACCTAGCTTCTAAGCAGAGACGAACCAGCCACCGGCTGAAAGTCTCTTTAATAAAGAAAACTAACTAACTAAATTGAAATAGTGTTTTAAGTCCAACTTTGAAGTTTTTTGATATCGTTATCTTCTATGACGATTTAAATTTTAAAAACTCATCACCTGTAATTTCAAAATTGGAAGTCAGAATCGGATAAAATTTGAATTTTTGTATTTAATAAACAAAACTCGCTTTGGGCTTCTTTTAGCTTCTCTATTCCCGATACTATAGGAAACGGAATTCGGAAATCGGTGTAGCCAATATCAATTAAATTCGTCTAATGAATTGTTAACCATTGCATTAGATTCGAGATTTTCAAAAAATCAGTGTAGCCATCTTAGAGAAATCGTAGTGCGTCCCAAATAAAATTTTTGGGTGAATAAAAAACAAGTAACTTTCATGGGACCTTAAGACCTTTTATTTGAATGTCAGATGGACGAAATCGGTTCAGCCATCTAAATAAGCGACATTATTTTAATTTCATTACATATATCATACTGTAGTTTCGGAACCAGAAGTCGGATCTAAATGAAATTCAGGAACCTTATATGGGAGAATAGGACTGTTCATATGAGTCTAAGTTTGTAGAAATTAGTTATGGTATCTCCGAGAAAAAAGATGAAATTATTTTTCACACACAAATTTGCTTATCTCGACGAACTTCTTCGAAAGGTATAAGGGTGTAAAAAGTTGTGTTCTTCCAGCAATTATTGTTGCAAGCAGTATACATCAATATAAATATAAAATTGTTTTGAATTTGAAAATACTGCCATTTTTATCCTTCTAATACATATGTCATATTCGAACGATTATGTTGCCAAAAACGAACCGTGCTAAAATCAAAACGTCATGAAAAAGGATGCTGTGCATAGTTTTTTAGGTGCTAAGAAACAATTGCCTAAAACAGTATTAAAAATCGTGTTTCACTTTGCTCCGAAACATCGCTTTATCATCATCAAGTGCGTTAAACTCCTACTACTAATATAAGACGAAAAGTCGCTCACACCAAAATATCGACATTTCCGTTAAAAATGGACGGATTTTATCAATTTATGGCTTCATTCTTTACGCGACCGTCGTACCGTTCGGATGCTAATTCCACTTCAAGGTCAATTAAAAATAATCTTGTTTCTGTGAGCTAGTGCACCGTACCAACACAAAATAGTACAAGCAATACCGTTAGGTAGTTTCAAGTGCTAGTGAATTGAAATACTGCAAACTTTAAATAATGATCGAACGCTTGGAATGGCCCACGGACAGGTGTTGTGCTTTTTTTCTCATTGAGGTTTTTTTGTACATAGGAACAACTACAATTCATATTCATGAATTGACCAAGACCAGGCCTGGTGGTCATTCATCGCTTAAGAACTAAAAGCTAAGTACCGTTTTTACCTTTCTCATATAGAAAGGCTTATCAATCACTATGAAACCCGACTATTTAACCGAGACCATATATACCATTCGACTCAGCTCGACAAAGTGAGTAAACGTCTCTGTATGTGTATATGTGTCCGTGTATGTATGTATGTAATTCGGTTTCGAATATGAAGGATGATATGCACCAATAAAATGGAAAAAAATATGCACTCACTTTTTTCAGAGATGGCTCAACCGATTTTCAAAACCTTAGATTCAAGTGAAAGGCCTAATAATGCCATAGCCTGGTATTGAATTTCATTTTGATCCGACTTCCGGTTCCGGATTTACATGGTAATATGTGAAAAACTCCAAAAATAGTACTTGGTTTGAATTAAAGCTCCTTATCTTTAAAGCTACTGTGAAATTTCATCCAGACACGGAAATGTTCCGCAGTTACAGGGCGATGAGAGTCAAAGTTTTTAAATCGCCATATAGATTGAAAATATGTACATCACCGAAAGAAGAAGAAAACACAAAACGAGCAATGCGTGCTTTGTTCTATTTCGTACACGCTATAAAGAAACGGTTACGGATGTCTGCTACTGGCGTGTGATATTGGTAAAAGACGGTGCTGCGGTTGATAAAAATTTTAGCTAAACTCTGTCCCAGAAAGAATGGACGCACTTTGATTTCGCTGTAAATAATTCACAAGTGTTAGATATTCAAATTCAATTCGATATACTGATAAGAATACAACAACAACAGAATATTGTCAACATTTGCTACTTAGTTCCTCATTAAATTCCGTACAGTCTTCTTGGCGACAAGTTTTGACACTTTTTTCCAATCTTTTTCGAACTGTTGAATGGTTTCGGCTGCCGAGACACGTTTCCTAATATGTGCCTTCGTTATTGCCCAAAATTCCTCATTTGGTCGAAGTTGTGGGCAATTTGGTGGATTCATGTCTTTTGGAACGAAAAAGACATTTTTGGTAGTATACCATTTTATCGTTGATTTCGAGTAGTGGCAAGAAGCAATATCTGGCTAGAAGACAACAGGACCCTTGTGGCTTCGGATCATGGATAGAAGTCGTTTTTGTAAACATTCCTTAATGTATATTTCGCTGTTCATTGAAGCAGTGGTGATGAAGGGTTTAGAAATCTTACCGCAGCTACAAATGGATTGCCAGACCATAGCTTTCTTACCAAATTTTTCGCCTTCAATCGATGTCTCGGACTGGTTTAACACTTGGCCTTCTCGCACCGTATAATATTGTGGTCCCGGCAAGGATTGGTAATCGAGTTTCACGTAGGTTTCGGCGTCCATGATTATGCAGTTCAAATTTCCAGCAAGAATCGTATTGTACAGCTTTTGAACCCTCGGCCAGATCGATGCTTCTAGTTTCGGACTACGTTTTAATTGTTTCTGCTTCTTATAGGAAAATTCGAACGTTCTTTAGCACGACGAACATTTGACCTCGAAGTGCCCACTTTTTTGGCCACATCCCGAACTAATACCTCCTTCTTATGCTCGAACGCCTTCAGTATACGTTTACCCAAATGAGGGTTAGCAGGACCTTTTTTTCGACCCGTTTTCGGTTTATCCTCAAAGGTGTTATCCTCACCGAACTTCCTAATTGCATTTCGCACGGCTTTTTCACTTACTCCTTCCATTTTTGCTATCTTTCTCAGTGACTCAGTTCTGTGCATCATTTGTACACAATTTTTCGACATTGTTCTGGTGAAAGTCCACGCATTTTGAAACAAACTAATGAAAACGAATAAACAACTGCACAAGTCGTTAGAGAAGAGTGTAAACAACAGGACGCAGCCATAAAAATTGACAGATTCTGAACCATTGCGAAATGGCAGCGGTTTTTGGTTGCGTCCATACCTTCTGGGACAGTCTTTATTCTATAAGTGTGACCGAAAGAATAAACGAATGTCGTTGAATTCAAATTTATTTGAAAAAATATGCAATTTACACTGCCGGTAGTGCAGTAATACCGTTCAAGTTCCGGTTTCGGAAGAATTGGAAATGGTGATTAAAAATTGCAAAAAGATTTTCTCTCTCGCTTTCCTTCAAGATGGCCAAATCGATTTTCACAAACTTATAAGTTCAAAGGAAAAGTCTTACAGTTTCATACGGAATTCCTAAATTTCTTGTGAATACTACTTCCAGTTCCGGAACTACAGGGTAAACAGGATTTGTAGATTGTTAGATAAGGTCCGAACAAACTTTCCTATTTGTATTCAATGAACAGTTGTTTTAGGGGATTCCACAGTAATATTTATGTATAACATCAATATTAGAAAGGCATAATTACACAACTAAGTGGATTAAAACAGGGTTTTTCTATCCTTTTAATCTGTCGCTCGATACCACTACATTTGCCCCCAAATCTTTACCCGCATAGACACAGTTCTGTGCCATGACAACAAATCCAAATTTACCTGATCTTCCTTTTGATGAATGCTTTTGATGGCAATAAGACTCGCATTAAAAATGATCCCGATGGGTTTACTCTCCCGGCATGACCGTATGCGGTTTACATCAATGGTTTACGGTTTACGTCAATGGAAAAAAAATCTAAACCTCCTTAGACTATCAAAGGACCTGACCTCAGGATATAATACAGTACAAAAAATTGAAAAAGTACGCCCGGACAAGCGTAGGGTCTTGTTAGCCAGTGCATAACAGGCTAATGAGATTGTTCAATGTGAGCTTCCCACGCGGGAGTATCGTGTATACGTACCAGCTCGCGAAGTTGAGATAGACGGCGTGATCACCGATCCGAGTCTGACTTGCTTGGACATTCTTGAGCATGGGATAGGCGGTTTTAAAAAGTACGGGTGTGTAATGTCAGAGACATAACTGGATGTCGTGAATACGAATATGACACGCTTTATTTATGCTTCCGAATTCGAATTGGTAATTTATCGATTGTTTGAATTGTGCAACTTTCCCCTCTTTCATTACAAGAAATTTAAACGATGCGCCTAGACTAAATTACATATTAGGTTCATTAAACATTCTGAAACGCAATTAAATATTATGAAATAAGCAGTATAGTTCATTCAGCAAGCGAATGATAGTTGCTACCTGAGCGTTTGAGGTTTTAACCACGCAAAAGGTGCACTCTCCGTCGCTGCTGGTTGATGGTTTAACTCTCGCAATGGCAGACTTCTCGCCTCGATGGCCAGCAAGCGAATTATAGTTGCTACCTGAGCGTTTGAGTTTTTAACCACGCAGAAGGTGTACTCTCCGTCGCTGCTGGTTGATGGTTTAACTCTCGCAATGGCAGTCTTCTCGCCTTGATGGCCAGCAAGCGAATGATAGTTGCTACCTGAGCGTTTGAGGTTTTAACCACGCAAAAGGTGCACTCTCCGTCGCTGCTGGTTGATGGTTCAACTCTCGCAATGGCAGTCTTCTCGCCTTGATGGCCAGCAAGCGAATGATAGTTGCTACCTGCGCGTTTGAGGTTTTAACCACGCAAAAGGTGCACTCTCCGTCGCTGCTGGTTGATGGTTTAACTCTCACAATGGCAGTCTTCTCGCCTTGATGGCCAGCAAGCGAATGATAGTTGCTACCTGAGCGTTTGAGGTTTTAACCACGCTAAAGGTGCACTCTCCGTCGCTGCTGGTTGATGGTTTAACTCTCGCGGTGGCAGTCTTCTCGCCTTGATGGCCAGCAAGCGAATGAGAGTTGCTACCTGAGCGTTTGAGGTTTTAACCACGCAAAAGGTGCACTCTCCGTCGCTGCTGGTTGATGGTTTAACTCTCGCAATGGCAGTCTTCTCGCCTTGAAGGCCAGCAAGCGAATGATAGTTGCTACCTGAGCGTTTGAGGTTTTAACCACGCAAAAGGTGCACTCTTCGTCGCTGCTGGTTGATAGTTTAACTCTCGCAATGGCAGTCTTCTCGCCTTGATGGCCAGCAAGCGAATGATAGTTGCTACCTGAGCGTTTGAGGTTTTAACCACGCAAAAGGTGCACTCTCCGTCGCTGCTGGTTGATGGTTTAACTAACGCAATGGCAGTCTTCTCGCCTTGATGTCCAGCAAGCGAATGAGAGTTGCTACCTGAGCGTTTGAGGTTTTAGCCACGCAAAAGGTGCACTCTCCGTCGCAGCTGGTTGATGGTTTAACTCTCACGATGGCAATCTTCTCGCCTTGATGGCCAGCAAGCGAATGAGAGTTGCGACCTGAGCGTTTGAGATTTTAACCACGCAAAAGGTGCACTCTCCGTCGCTGCTGGTTGATGGTTCAACTCCCACGACGTCTGCTTCCACCGAACGCACGAAAAGAAATGATCGATTTTCGACCACGGTTTCCCTTTTATACGCATTCAGTTAAAGATATGTGCCTGACTGCCTCAAAATCGTCGTCCTTGCGCGAAAAATCCAAGCGAAAGTAAAGAGTTTTCCGCATTATTTTCAAATTTTGAGAAAACTTATTTTTGAGTTGTTTGTAGTTATCTCACATTGTTCAAAATATTATCCTAAATTCCTGATCATATTTTTGATGAAATGGTGAAAGAATTATGTTGCTACCATTAATACAAGTCGAGATATTCACGATTAAGTTCTGCCCATTCTTCCATATGGCTAATTTTGAAAAGGCACCCCATAGTAAAGTAAGTCGTATTCACGACAAAAAAACGTCGGTCGGGTGACGGCCAGGATGTAGACCATGTTCGATGTACGTTGCTACTATGTCTGTTTCGAGTTTTAGAGTGGCTAAAACAAGATCAGAGTGACGAAATGGTAGCGCGTATGCACGGAATGCATAAGAACGCAGGTTCGAGTCCTGTCTCTGAGCGTATCTTTTTCCAAAAATTCATCTTTTCTGTTAGTTTTTCTTTCACTTGGCTTCTCCAATATATATTTCCGTTCAGTCATTGCAAAAACTGAACTTAGTCATGGCGGTTTTACGTCAAACTAAAAATTAATAAATCGTTAAAAACAATTGCGGTTTGATTTTCCGTAACAATCTGTTTCTGGTAGGAAAGGGCAGACAATCAATACAACCTTCATAGGGGTCTGTCGCTGACGATGTCCAGCCAGCGACTGGCACCATTAAAAAGGTGACAAGCGATTATAAATACACCCTCCTACTCAATGCTTGATCGGAGAAATAGGTATAAAGCGAGATGACTAGTGTTTGATGGACAGAGAAGATGTTTGGATGTAAGGTTATCGGTCGGGTGACGGCCAGGATGTAGACCATGTTCGATGTACGTTGCTACTATGTCTGTTTCGAGTTTTAGAGTGGCTAAAACAAGATCAGAGTGGCGAAATGGTAGCGCGTATGTACGGAATGCATAAGAACGCAGGTTCGAGTCCTGTCTCTGAGCGTATCTTTTTCCAAAAAATCATCTTTTCTGTTAGTTTTTCTTTCACTTGGCTTCTCCAATATATATTTCCGTTCAGTAATTGCAGAAACTGAACTTAGTCATGGCGGCTTTACGTCAAACTAAAAATTAATAAATCGTGAGAAAGTACGCCCGGACAAGCGTAGGGTCTTGTTAGCCAGTGCATAACAGGCTAATGAGATTGTTCAATGTGAGCTTTCCACGCGGGAGTATCGTGTATACGTACCAGCTCGCGAAGTTGAGATAGACGGCGTGATCACCGATCCGAGTCTGACTTGCTTGGACATTCTTGAGCATGGGATAGGCGGTTTTTAAAAAAAACCCTACTCAAGAGTGTTAAGATACTGGATTGTAAGCAATTGCGTTCAGTGTCGATCGCTGGGGATGGGACTAAGTCATATACCCCTTCAGACTTTCGCCTTCGAGTGACTTTCGCCGGCTCGTTCGTGTACCTGTTCGCCTTTTTATACCGCGCGTCATGAACTGCACCGATTGAAAAGAATTGGAACATACAGCATTCCATTGTTCCCGTTTATAAACAAATCCCGTTTTATAATAAAAGTGTGGAGGGAGTCATGCGGATAACTCTTGCGGCGGAGACATTGAAAAATGTCTCTACTGTAAGGAGGGACCGCATGCCCTCTCTGATTGTCCGCATACAAACTGCGCAGATAAAATAAAATGAAGCATTCTCTCAAGCCACATTCCACGAGAGCGATTATGATGACCCCCTCGAAGGTACATCTTCGGCTGGCCTTCATAGCTCCAGAAAGAGCAAAATGTATCCTCTCGTAAGCTCCCTAGTAAGGGTTCAACAGTGTCTTCAGATGGGATCCAAAAAATTAAAACATCTAGAAGTGATTTTAAAAAAACCGGAGAAAAAAGCTCCGTCTTGAAAAATTAAATTCTGAGCAAGAGTTTCCACCACTTCCTGGGACTTCAGAGCCACCGAAAGTTTCTGTAGATCAATCAGAAAATTTACCAGATACTGGGTTTGTTAAATTTTCTGATATTGTGAACTGAATCATCATCATGATTCAATATATCTGAACCTCTTAAAAGCCTATTAATGGCTTTCATTCCTACAGTTAAAACATTTTTAGAGCAATTGACTGCAAAATGCCCCTTTCTTTCAGCGATCGTATATTTAGACGGCTAAGCTCCACCGAGGTCACAGATACAATCACTGTTGTACAGTGGAATTGTAGAAGTATCAACCCAAAAATAGATCCTTTCAAATTTATATTAAACAATCTGAAATTTGACGCATTTGCATTGTGCGAAACTAGCCTAACTTCTAAAACACCCTTAAAAACTTCCACGATTTTAACATTATTCGCCTGGATCGAGATGATCCATACGGAGGAGTACTTTTGTTTCCTTATATTACCTTTGGTGAGGAAAGGATTCCAATCAGCTTTACAGCCCTGTCCAAAATGTTTGCCCTCCCCGTTAATTTGTATCAGGACGAATAAGCGTATAAATGCGCGCCAAATAAACGCCTCGTTTAATATGAGGAAATTATATTATTACCCAACAGTTTTATTATTTATTTATGTTGGGTTTCTTACCATTGGTCACAGTTTATATTCTGTTTTACCTTAATTCCAGTGGTTCTATTCAACTGTGTCTTTTGTTGTCATTCTACTTTTTTTCCACTCCGTACTTTTGCTGACGTTATATTGTTTCCTTAAATGTAAAAGTTAGTTGTATGCAGCTGTGTTTTTGTTCTTACCAATATTCCATTTCGTGTTTTAGATAGTGTTAAAAAAATTATTTTCTAATTTCGCAACCATAATATTTTCGTATTGTATTTTTTATTCCTCATCCAATCATCCATTTCCAAAAAAAAAGGATTAGTGTTTTTAATGACTCAGGCATTTTTGAACATCTAGTGTACACTGACTCACAATCGAAATGTATCACGACCAATTTGATACAACGCACCCAAGGGCACGGTATAATGTATATTGTACATACACACTAAAACACATATATACATACATACATACAAACATACATACATACATACATACATACAAACATACATACACACAGACGCACACATATGCACATGCATACATACCTACATGTATTCCACAAGCAAGCATCATAACATTGAGTTACTATTTCTATTCTAATAGATTCTAACTAAAATTAGTGTGCTAATAGTCATCTCATTAGTAGAGTCGCCATGTTATTTTACCGATTACGCGACTTTCAATAATTATGTGGTTCAATACTGCTGTTTTAGCGACGCAAAATGCTACAAGTTTTATGTTACTCTTAAATTTGATCTATCAAACAGAGATAACAGATCTCACTCTAATGGTTTTCGTATATGAAATGACTAATGGATTTGAAATGAATGGGGGTACCGTTACCTAATTTCCATCTCTTCCTTTATTACCGTTCTTGTATGCAGTTACTCTTACATTTCACTCACACATCATCTCACTTATCAGGTCCCAAAGACACATCCTAACAATATAAAACTGGATGAACAACTTATATCTTTATCAAATTGTAACGCTAATTGATTGTATGTAATGATGTTTGCAATACCGTCAAGCCCACCAACTAATGGGAGGGGAGATGATCCCTACGAAGTACCCTCCCCTCGATATCGGGTATTGAAGTTGTCGCATGTCATGTTATAATCAAAGACAAAGACATCTATATTCCTTCAAGAGCCTCGGTTAGCCATCGACGGCTCAGTGATATCAGAGCTCCTTGTACCGACGTTGGTTTCAGGAGACTTTAACTCACACGGTACGGGATGGGGTTGTCTACTCGATGATAACAGATCAACTATGATCCGATATTTTTCCCGTTGAAGAAAAGAATACAAGATCGTTGGAAATCTCGGATCACCTACGCTCTATGGAAATCCAAAAAATAGTTTCAAGTAAGTTCAGGCATATTGACTCTGAGAAAATATTTTACACGAACGGATCGCGAATGGAAGAAGCGACAGGGTTTGGTATGTTCAACAATAATGTTTCGACCTCATTCAAGCTTCAAGAACCTGCATCTGTTTATATAGCAGAGTTAGCAGCAGTTCATTATAGCTTGAATGTAATCGTCACATTATCTCCAAACCATTATTTCCTCTTCACAGATAGTCTGAGTGCAATTGAAGCCATTCGCTCAAACATGACTGGCAAGAATGAACCGTTTCTCTTGGGCAAAATAAAACAGTGCCTGAAAACGACATATTGAACAATAATTATCTAATCACTATAATCTGGGTCCCGGCTCATTGCTCCATTCCAGGCAATGAAAAAGCCGATAGTTTAGCCAAACGTGGTGCTATTGAGGAAGAAATTTAGGAGAGACCGATTGCTTTTAACGAATTCTATAACTCGACTCGCCAAAGAACACTTGCCAGCTGGCAATCTTCTTGGGATAAAGATGATCTGGGTCGGTGGATGCTCTCAATTATTCCTAAAATATCGACAAAAGCATGGTTCAGGGGACTGGATGTGAGTAGGGATTTCATTCGTATGATGTCCAGACTCATGTCCAATCACTAAACGTTAGACGCACATCTCCTTCGAATTGGGCTCTCCGAGACTAATCATTGTGCTTGTGGCGAAGGTTATCGGGATATTGATCATGTCGTTTGGACATGCGTGGAGTATCGTGATGTCAGATCTCAACTAATAAATTCTTTGCGTATTCAAGGTAGACTATCTAATGTCCCAGTTCGAGACATTCTTGCTTGTCGTGACCTTTCATACATGAAACTTATTTATCATTTCATAAAGATAATTGGAGTTTCAATTTAATAAAGGACCCTTATAAGACTTAGTTCTGATTCCAGCTGCAATCATGAGTTCAACTAATAGCTAAATTAGAATAGAAATTATGTAATGATACAAACAAACTCGAAATACTTTATGAAATTATCAACAAAATGTCTGAAAATAACAGCTTATTTTATAATTTATAGAAGTTAATCGTTTGGTTCAAATAATATTTCCGAGTAGGTTTCATAATTAATGGCGAATTACCTAAGATGATATTTAAGTAATATTTTAGAATTATATTAGGATAAGAATTTTATGTAAAAGTGATGCTACGGCGAAGAAAAACTTATGTAAACTGCCTTACGAAATAAACGTATTTTTGAAAAAAAAAAGATCGTTGGAAAATCGTTTGGCGCGCAACGAGTAGTGTTGGGTGCAGACTTTACATGCTTGCTTGATTCATATGATTCGTCATTTTGAAACACGTGCTTAAAAGAGTATTACAATCATTGCTTACCAAATGATTGATTTGCTTTAATTTGGTGGAACGTATATGACTGTGCTAGCTATACCGTAGGCAAAATCAAAAGTTCGAAGAGACTATAGAGGTTAAAACCTCTATAGTAATAAATACAAAAAAATTTCCTTGCATTTAGCATTGCTCGGCTCTACAACCTTCATTAACACAATAATCGATAGAATCTCGTAGATAGAAGCCCAATCTACGAAATTGTGCGCAATATACTTGAATTTCATGTTTAAAATTTGAGTAATGAGCATTATTTTTCGTAACTTTCAAAGGGCATATCGCACCATATGCCCTAATCACATGTTAGTACCGATTTGTATGCTGCTTAAGGCGACCAATTATCAAATACTAATTGTGAATATCTTACATGGAGGAGAAGTCGTGGTATGTAAAAACCTTTAGTTTTGTTATTTACTGTTTAATGCATTGACTTGAACGATAAGAAGAATACTGGTATAATCACTCCTCATGTTCAGTCCGCTAGACAAGAAGAATTGCACATTTTTTCATAATTCTTTCTGATATTGATTATCAGGACCGAACCCAACGTCAATCGTTAATTGTGGATACTAAGCAAAATTATGTGGTGGTTCGGCTATTGACTATTGATACAATTATTAAATAAATTCCGTGTTTCTGTAAAAGTTAATGGACACAATATTCAATAAAATGGTAATTTGAACTTTCGAATGTCCTAGAAGAATGTCTCATTTAATTGCTAAATTGTTAATTGATCCTGTGTTTGTCATTCTACGAACATTCTTCCAACATGACTAAGTAATTTCACCAGACTAGCGGTGATCCAGTTTATGGAAAACCGCTCAAAACAATTTTATTCCTTCCGATAATCCCAACGATGTGCCATTAAATTTTCAAACGTCTTCAGTGTACAATTAAGCCTCAACATGCAATGACAAACAAGTCGCGAGGGCAGCTTTTGTAAATTTGTGGAATCAATTTTGTCAAAACCATTAGTTTGAGAGATCTCTGTTCAATGCATTGACTCAAAGGATGAAATGGCAATCGGTGCATTTACTCAATTTTCCCGTAACAAAAGCTTCTAACATGTTCACAATAATTTTTGAAGATTTCTACGGGCCGAGTTTAATGTGCTGATTATAAATTTGTCGTAATTCGTTTATTGCAGACCAAGTAATTGATAATATAATAGAATAAAACATTAACGTTTGACAATTCTGCTGCCTGAAAACAAAAATTAAAAAATAAATAAATTCAGACAAGACGAAGTTCGACGGGTCAGCTAGTTACTTAAAATATTAAGGGATAAGGACTGGTGAAACGGTAAGACCAACTAAACCGCTTAATTATTATGAGAGAGATTATGCGAAAGAAAAGTGAATCAGTCTGAGAGGTCAGACTCCGAATAAACAGCTGGCTGTGTCAGTTCTTACTATACGGTTAACGAGTGTACTTGTGATTTCTGATCCGAATCCTAGTTCAAACATTAAACTTTTTAAATATAAAAAAAAGTGACGCAAATGCCATCCCGTGGTTATTACCAGTATGAACTGGAAATTAAGTAAAATGAACGTATCCCAGTAGGGTTTTACACGATGGCAACTAAAGAACGGTAAATCAAGCTCATCTTTGACGTTTATTGGTGGTTTATGTACAATAGAATACTGTGGAATGAGATGGAATACCACTGATAGCTGCCAAACGATGTTCATCTAGTCTGTTTTGTGAGGTTGTGTCGTTTTCGTGTGAAACGACACAACCTCACAAAACCTGTGTGTGAGATGATCTATGAGTAAAATGTAAGGTAATAAAGACCACCGTTTCAACTCAGGACTAACGATTGACCAAAAATAGAGATAAAAGTAGGGTAACGGTACCCTCTTTATCACACCTATATTAGTCATCTCATATACGAAAACCATTAGTTAGAGTGAGATGTGTTGTCTGTGTTCGATAGATTGGCTTTAAGAGTAAGATGGAATTAGGAGCATTTGCTTCTAATTTTCGTGTCGCTATAATAGCTGTATTGAGCAGTTTTCGAACTAATTTTTCTGCAGTATTGCTTCACAGAATCGAAGCAAGGTATTCGATTTTATCTCAATTTATTGATTGAAAGTCAAGTAATCGGCAGAATAACAAGATGACTATTGGTACATTGACACTAGTTAGAATCTATTAGAATAGAAATAGTAACTCAATATTACGATGTTTGCATGTGGAATACATGTGTGTATATGTATGCATGTGTGTATGGATGTGTAGATGTATATGTAGCATCATCGCTGCAACAAATCAACGTGACATCCGTGCAACATTCGCACTGTTCATCGCAGCGCATCTCATACGACATCACCTATGCCTACCCGAACAGGATTCAAAGGGCAATTGTTCCGTATTTGCCCCGTCCTTTTTTACGTGATATTCAAATTGAATTTATTGTACATTAAGCTATTGACAAAACTTTTATTGTTATGAAATCATATATAAGTCAAATTGACGCACAGAATAAATCAGTATTACTTTGAAATCGAACACGCTATTTACGTTCAACCCAACGAGAAAGCCCATAATTGGTGACCCCGACGTGATGTCAACAGAAGTCAAGCATGGATCTGGAACCAGTTCTTCGGAGGGATTGGAATCGGGCAACATCGAGATTATCAACAGCCCACGTTTGAGCCCACCGAGTATGACAGCATCGAACATCGAATCATATTTCCTGTCACTGGAGTTCTGGTTTGCTGCTTCTGGGATCGGACATCAGCACGACACAAAACGATACAACATCGTCATGGCTCAGGTGCCCCCGAATAAACTGAGCGAGTTACGAACAATAATCGAAGCGACACCGGCCAACGACAGGTACGCGTACATCAAAAGCAAGCTGATCGATCACTTCACCGATAGTCAGCAGAGACGTCTCCAGCGCGTACTATCCGACATGCCGCTTGGTGATATGAAACCCAGTCAATTATTCAACGACATGCTTCGAGTGGCTGGGAATTCTCTGTGTGAACCAGTGCTTTTGGATTTATGGGCATCAAGACTTCCAACACACGCGCAAGCAGCAGTGATCGCTTCTAAAGGAGATGCAGCGGAGAAAACTGCCATCGCCGATGCGATCGTGGATTCATTGGGTCTTTGCAGTATCACCGCCGACACAGCAGCAATCGGTGCATGTTCGAAAAAATCAACAACGGTATCTACAGGCCCACTCGGCTCGGAGACTTTTTGTACGATGAAAAGCTTGCAAAAAGAAATTTCGCAGCTATCAAAAAAGTTTGATCAGATACTCTCTTCGCGAAAAAACTCGAGAAGTCGATCAAGATCCCGCAGACGAGACACATCGAGCTATCATGCCAGCAAATCATCGAGCGAAATATGCTGGTATCATCGCACATTCGGAAGGGAAGCAAGGCCATGTCGAAAACCATGCTGTTTCGGACAAACGTCTAATAGTCAGCAATGACGCCAGCAGACTGAAGCTGTATCGTAGCTAAACGAAATATCCGATACAGCACCAACCTTTCGTCTCAAAATTTCGGACACAACCACTAACATGAGATTTCTAATCGACATCGGTGCAGACGTATCTGTGATTCCGAAAGGATCCGATTTGGGCCGATCGAAACCAACCGATATCAAATTATTCGCCGCAAATGGAACACCGATTAAAGTGTATGGAGAAGCACTACTGAAGGTAAACCTCGGTCTTCGACGCGAGTTCCTATGGAACTTTCTCATCGCAGATGTTACATCAGAAATTATAGGTGCAGATTTCATCTGCCACTACAACTTGCTTATCGACTTGAAGCATCGCCGCCTGATCGACAATACAACGAAGCTGGAAGCAATGGGAGTTCTGGCACGAAGCAGTGAGCACTCTATAAAGACGTTCACCACTACAACACCATACGCAGAATTGCTAACCGAGTTCCCATCCATAACACGATTGGCACCACCCGGCACGATCACCAAATCAGCTGTTGTTCACCGCATCGAAACGACTGGTCAACCAACATTCGCGCGACCGAGACGGCTCGCACCAGAGAAACTCACAGCAGCACGCAATTAATTCGAATATCTGATAAAACTGGGAATTTGTCGTCCCTCATCCAGCAGTTGGGCTAGTCCTCTTCATATGGTGAAGAAAGCGGACGGCTCATGGCGCCCTTGTGGTGATTACCGCGCCTTGAACGCTCAAACGATTCCCGATAGATACCCGCTGCCATATCTACAAGACTTCACGACCATTCTGCAAGGTAAAACAATTTTCTCTAAAGTTGACTTGCAGAAGGCCTTCCATCAAGTACCCATTCATCCAGAAGACATCCCGAAAACTGCAATAACCACTCCATTTGGATTATTCGAGTTTGTTTACATGACATTCGGTTTGCGCAACGCTGCTCAAACCTTCCAACGACTGATACACGAGGTGTTGAGAGGATTTGATTTCGTATTCCCATACATCGATGATATCTTCATTGCTTCGGCATCTCCAGAAGAACACCGTGACCATCTGCGACAGCTGTTCACCCGACTACAAGAATACAAATTAGCAATTAACATAGCCAAATGTGAATTCGGCCGTACCGAAATTTCTTTCGTCGGTCACTCAGTGTCAACCGAAGGAATACGACCATTACCCGATCGTGTAGAAGCCATTCGGAATTACCATCGTCCATCTACTGTGAAGGAACTCAAAAGCTTCCTCGCCATGATTAATTTCTACCGGAGGTTCATCCCGAACGCAATAGAGCCACAAATACCACTACTTCAGATGACCCCCGGTAACAAGCGCAACGATCGCAGCCAGCTGATTTGGACAGCCGAATCCGTAGCAGCATTCGAGCAGTGTAAGCAGCAACTCGCACAATCTGCACTACTCGCGCACCCAGCAAAGGATGCCGAACTATCTTTATGGGTGGATGCATCGAATATAGCAGCAGGTGCAGTTCTGCACCAAATCGTCAACGGTAATGTTCAGCCATTGGGATTTTTTTCCAAGAAGTTCGACAAGGCACAGTTAAAGTACAGCACCTATGATCGTGAATTGACGGCAATCTATTTGGCAGCACGGCATTTCAAATACATGCTTGAAGGACGCAATTGCCATATTTACACCGATCACAAGCCGCTCGTGTTCGCATTTCGGCAAAATCCCGATAAAGCCAGCAATCGTCAGGTACGACAGTTGGACTATATTGGACAACTCACCACCGATATACGCCACATATCAGGTAAAGAGAACATCGCTGCCGACTTACTCTCTCGCATAGAAGCAGTTCGGGCAGTACCATCAATTGATTTCGACGCTCTCGCTGCCGAGCAAGATACCGATGAGGAACTGCTTGCTAATCTGAAAGGTAAATCATCGTTAAAGCTACAGAAGTTTATCATTCCAGGCAGCACTCGTCAGTTATATTGCGACTGTGCACAAGGTCGCATCAGACCTTTCATCACAAAACGATTTCGTGAACAATGTTTGGAAGCAACACACAACCTGTCTCACCTAGGAACTCGAGCGACGGCCAAACTTATGACGCAACGGTTCGTTTGGCCGAGCATTCGAAAGGACAGCATTGCCTTTGCGAGGAGGTGCATCCAGTGCCAGCGTTCAAAGGTGAATCGTCACACGCAATCACCACTTAGCCGGTACTCTGCACCTGATAGCAGATTTTCCCACATAAACATCGACATTGTTGGACCATTTCCGTTGAGTAACGGTAACCGCTACTGTCTCACCATCATCGATCGTTTTTCACGATGGCCAGAGGCGATACCAGTTCCAGATATGACAGCTTCTACAATCGCCCAAGCGTTAATTTATGGATGGATATCGCGTTTTGGTGTGCCGAATTACATCACATCCGATCAAGGACGCCAATTCCAGTCAACCCTCTTCGCAGAATTGACCCGAACACTTGGTGTTACCCATCTTCGAACAACACCTTATCATCCTCAGGCAAACGGCATCATAGAACGTTGGCATAGAACCTTGAAGTCAGCTGTTCTATGTCAACAACCCGAACGCTGGACCGAACATCTTCCGATGATACTTCTTGGATTACGCACCATTCATAAAGAAGACATCAGAGCATCACCAGCAGAAATGGTATATGGAACTACTCTCCGAATACCATCAGAGTTCTTCGCTGAAAACCCACACAACAGCACCGAATCGGAATTTGCGAACAACCTTCGTGAAGCCATGCGTGAAATGCGACCCTCGGATACGGCTTGGCACAACAAACAAAATGTTTTCGTACATCCCGATCTCGGAACGAGCAAGCACGTTTTTATCCGCAACGATTCGATACGACCATCTCTTTCGTCGCCGTACGATGGTCCATATGCAGTGCTGGAACGAACCAACAAACACTACAAAATCGACATCAACGGACGGACAGCGAACATCTCGATCGATCGGTTGAAGCCTGCATACACAGTTGAGAATGATCAACCACAACAACCTTCCATCGATCGTTCGGCTACAACTACACAGACCGATAGGCCGAGGGTAGTCACTCGCTCTGGACGACGAGTTAAGATTCCTCTTCGCTATCACTGATCGTCGCCCAGTCTAGGAAGGGAATAATGTAGCATCATCGCTGCAACAAATCAACGTGACATCCGTGCAACATTCGCACTGTTCATCGCAGCGCATCTCATACGACATCACCTATGTCTACCCGAACAGAATTCAAAGGGCAATTGTTCCGTATTTGCCCCATCATTTTTTATGTGATATTCAAATTGAATTTATTGTACATTAAGCTATTGACAAAACTTTTATTGTTATGAAATCATATATAAGTCAAATTGACGCACAGAATAAATCAGTATTACTTTGAAATCGAACACGCTATTTACGTTCAACCCAACAAGAAAGCCCATATATACATGCATGCGTTTAAAATATACATAACATAAAAAACTACAACTTAATCTATAAGACACTAACGTGAACACACATTATAGCACTTTTATAAAATCTTTTTGAATCAACACAAAAAAGTGACCATGTGGGCACCAGAGCCTAGGGCCGTGTTGATTTTAAGGTAGCGCTTCGCCGTGGTCACGGGAGTTCGCTGCCTATCCCGGGGTTTCACACACTTTACCCAAAATTGTGAGAAAACGGTAAAGAAAACCGAAATTCCAAGAACATACGATTCTAGATAATTAATTTTTCTATCGATTCGTATATAAACTGTGCCTGATAAACGTTTTTATCGAAAGATTTCGTGCGAGTTTTGAAAATAAATGAGTTTTTCCTTATTCTTTCGCACGCACACAATGTCAACGCATGCATTGGGGTGTGCAAAATGCCACATGCGGTAGACGCTAACATCATTTCTTTTGTTTTCGTTGTCCGTTCTCTCTGTGTAAACGTTGAATAAAGATGAGTAGAAAATGTAAGTAAGTGTTACTACTTTGTAAAATAATTTCTATTCATGTTTCAGTAGAACCAGAAATCAATAATGATTTTCATCGCTACTAGCTTTGAAGCTTTGTTGAAAACGTAGCACATCCCTACATATGCGAGTTGTTTATAGCGAGAAATGGAAAAAAGAAAACAAAAGGTTTAACAAAACTCGCACGAAATCTCGAGAAAGAAAAGCTTTCTAATATTTTTCGCCAAATGCATAGTAAAATCATTTGCCTACAATTGTATGTTTTTGATTTTTCGTGAATCGGGTTAGTATTGGAGAAATTTGCAATTTAGAGTGAAATTTCGGCGACAAAGCAAGAGGAAGCAGTGAGTTGTCTCGCTTCGACTTGACCACGGCGAAGCGCTACCTTAAATAGAAGTTCATAGAAGCAAATCTCATCACGCGTCCAGTGCAGAAGTGAAGTAAGGAATTGTTGCCACTGTATCCAAATAGTGATACAAATAGGATACTGTATACTAATAATAATGGTTATTTATAGTTGTACGATAAGTAATAATTAAAAGATTTAATTAAAGTAATTTCCCCTCGACGAAAAACTATAATAAATTAATAAAAATAACCGAAATGCAAAAAATGAAGCTATCAAAAAAACTTGCAAATAACTCCAATTACTATCAATTTAAATATGCACCGAAACCAATGAATTGTTTATAACTGATCGAATTTATTCCCAGAGTGGGAAGTGAATTGCCGATTTCAATTCCCCGGTTTTAAAAATAGCTTCAAATCGCCTTTTTGTTTTTTTTCAAAAATATCGATCTTTTTTTCCTAATAGGATTCTAAATGTTAGACATCTCTCGTGGAGTAATCAGAAACATACTCAGAAACTACGAGTTTTAGTCAGTTTTATTCCCAATATCCCAACTAATCTATCTTGTATGAGAAATCCTTCTACAATTGACCTGATTCTTGCAGATCAATGTAATATTTGTAGTGAACTGATTTTGATTCAGATCATCTACCAATAACATTCAGGGTTTCAAATTAAGCAATGATTATTCAAATTAGTTTTATATACTACTACCTTAGAGTAAATCGGCTAAGATATAGATCTCATATCGGGAGTAACATGCGATTAGGGCTTATCGCACGTAGGCCCTTGCGAATGTTACAAAATATAATGCTCTACAACTTTCATTTACATCACATCCGATCAAGGACGCCAGTTCCAGTCAACCCTCTTCGCAGAATTGACCCGAACACTTGGTGTTACCCATCTTCGAACAACACCTTATCATCCTCAGGCAAACGGCATCATAGAACGTTGGCATAGAACCTTGAAGTCAGCTGTTCTATGTCAACAACCCGAACGCTGGACCGAACATCTTCCGATGATACTTCTTGGATTAAGCACCATTCATAAAGAAGACATCAGAGCATCACCAGCAGAAATGGTATATGGAACTACTCTCCGAATACCATCAGAGTTCTTCGCTGAAAACCCACACAACAGCACCGAATCGGAATTTGCGAACAACCTTCGTGAAGCCATGCGTGAAATGCGACCCTCGGATACGGCTTGGCACAACAAACAAAATATTTTCGTACATCCCGATCTCGGAACGAGCAAGCATGTGTTTATCCGCATCGATTCGATACGACCATCTCTTTCGTCGCCGTACGATGGTCCATATGCAGTGCTGGAACGAACCAACAAACACTACAAAATCGACATCAACGGACGGACAGCGAACATCTCGATCGATCGGTTGAAGCCTGCATACACAGTTGAGAATGATCAACCACAACAACCTTCCATCGATCGTTCGGCTACAACTACACAGACCGATAGGCCGACGGTAGTCACTCGCTCTGGACGACGAGTTAAGATTCCGTTTCGCTATCACTGATCGTCGCCCAGTCTAGGAAGGGGGTAATGTAGCATCATCGCTGCAACAAATCAACGTGACATCCGTGCAACATTCGCACTGTTCATCGCAGCGCATCTCATACGACATCACCTATGCCTACCCGAACAAAATTCAAAGGGCAATTGTTCCGTATTTGCCCCATCCTTTTTTACGTGATATTCAAATTGAATTTATTGTACATTAAGCTATTGACAAAACTTTTATTGTTATGAAATCATATATAAGTCAAATTGACGCACAGAATAAATCAGTATTACTTTGAAATCGAACACGCTATTTACGTTCAACCCAACAAGAAAGCCCATATATACATGCATGTGTTTAAAATATACATAACATAAAAAACTACAACTTAATCTATAAGACACTAACGTGAACACACATTATAGCACTTTTATAAAATCTTTTTGAGTCAACACAAAAAAGTGACCATGTGGGCACCAGAGCCTAGTACCGTGTTGATTTTAAATAGAAGTTCATAGAAGCAAATCTCATCACGCGTCCAGTGCAGAAGTGAAGTAAGGAATTGCTGCCACTGTATCCAAATAGTGATACAAATAGGATACTGTATACTAATAATAATGGTTATTTATAGTTGTACGATAAGTAATAATTAAAAGATTTAATTAAAGTAATTTCCCCTCGACGAAAAACTATAAATTAATAAAAATAACCGAAATGCAAAAAATGAAGCTATCAAAAAAATTTGCAAATAACTCCAATTACTATCAATTTAAATATGCACCGAAACCAATGAATTGTTTATAACGAATCGAATTTATTCCCAGAGTGGGAAGTGAATTGCCGATTTCAATTCCCCGGTTTTAAAAATAGCCTCAAATCGCCTTTTTTAGTTTTTTCAAAAATATCGATCTTTTTTCCTAATAGGATTCTAAATGTTAGACATCTCTCGTGGAGTAATCAGAAACATACTCAGAAACTACGAGTTTTAGTCAGTTTTATTCCCAATAGCCCAACTAATCTATCTTCTATGAGAAATCTTTCTACAATTGACCTGATTCTTGCAGATCAATGTAATATTTGTAGTGAACTGATTTTGATTCAGATCATCTACCAATAACATTCAGGGTTTCAAATTAAGCAATGATTATTCAAATTAGTTTTATATACTACTACCTTAGAGTCAATCGGCTAAGATATAGATCTCATATCGGGAGTAACATGCGATTAGGGCTTATCGCACGGTAGGCCCTTGCGAATGTTACAAAATATAATGCTCTACAACTTTCATTTACAGAATAATCGACATAATCTCGTAGATAGAAGCCCAATCTACGAAATTGTGCGCAATATGCTTGAATTTCATGTTTAAAACTTGAGTAATAAGCATTATTTTTCGTAACTTTCAAAAGGGCATATCGCACGATATGGCCTAATCGCATGTTAGTACCGAATTATCGAAAGCAATGTAAATCTTGAAATTTTTTTTTAAATTTCCCGACGTTATCTTGAGACTGCCATAAATGTTGAATAATTATTCTAAAACCTAATAAAAATCTTACATAAGCATCCAAGTTATCTAATTTTTCAAAATGTTCATTGTTCTGTTATGGTAACTAAGAGTTCTGATGATCCCTGATTAATTTAAAACTGCTATCAAACCCTTAAAAATCGTTGGACAAGATATGGGACGTTAGTTCCATTTCAAACGGAATGTTAAACATATAACTTGTATAGGATAGTAAGTAGTTTCAACGCTTTACTGAACATCTCGCTCAAACTCAATATTGGGTATTGTCTCCTACTTTTCAATTGTTGAAAAAGAATCATGATACTTACAATTGTTAGTCATATTTGAGCTAGTAATATTTTTCCGGATTTATGCTAAAATTCCCGACTTTTTCCCGGTGAAACCTAATTCCCGACTTTTTTCCGGTCACTTCCCACCCTGCACGCCTGACGCGTATGAGCTACCCAAGTAGCACACGTTGTTACACTTCAATGACAGTAACTTATATGACACAAATTCATGGAACAAGTTGAAGACTTTGCAACGTGCATTATAACTGCTGCGTAACCTGAAAAGCGTAAGAGGCGGAGCTTGTGCAACTTACCAAGGGTTGCCAAACAACTTCTTAGTAACGAATATTTGATTGGATTCAGCGCGCACATCAGTCACAATGAAACAGAAAATATAAACTCATGTTAAGATAAAATTTGTTGACGTTTTCCCCATTCAACATTTACGACCAAACATTGGTATCCGATAATCAGAGTTAAAATATAGAATTCAATCTTTTCAATCTTCTTTAAACTCACTATATCTATTCAAAATCTAAGTGCTATTCGATATTTATGGTGAAGTTGATCATTGTACTTATTGAAAACGTGCGCGCCTTCGATATTTTTGGTTTCAGAACATTCAGGCACACAAAATATCATTTATATTTTTATTCCCGTCATATGAAATTTACAATTAAAAAGTCGAAATGTGTTCAGTTTGAACTTTTTTGTGAATAATATTAGTTTTTCATATACCAAAGTTAAAACAGTTGACCAATCGCAATAATTAAAAATTGCACTTTTTTAAATTTAATTAATATTTCATTCCCTGCTCATAATGGTAGCCATTGGCGTAAATTTTTCCATGCATACACTGCCGTGACAAAGTGTAGAAATATTCTCTCTGGTAGTGCGAATGTACTTCGAAAAACGAAACAAGTTTGCTTCGCACATGTACTGGCAAAAAATCTGCGTATAAGCGCCGATTTAACTATAGCCAATTTTTTTTAACTAAAGGAGTTTTCTACTTATTGATTTAATATTATTGTTTGGGATAATGTACGGAAGCTTTCAACCGACACTGTAATTGTATTTCTTTGTTGCATCACAACGAATACGGTAACCGATATGAAATCATTACTTAACTTTGTCTTATAGTGTGTCACTTTTTCATTGTCGCATTTTGTTACGGTGACCAGTTGGCGACTAAAAACAGTCAATGCGAGCACGTCGTAAAAGTTAGATTACCGAAAAGTTACGTTGGAACTTATTGTTACTTAGTATGATGAGATGTCAATTCGTAACATTATTTTTGACTCCATTGTCACCATCATAATACGACTTGTTTCGTCGTGTTTGCCATGCGACCATTATGCAGCATCTGTTTTGTTTTTATTTTTTATGAACAAGTTACATGTGCTACTTGGGATAGGATCCTAGCCGCAGAACAAAAAGGAGTTAAAAATGAGCCATTTGAAAATACTTACAAAATCAGCAACATCCATTATGTTGTCTTCTGCAATGTTGGTGCAGTCGACGCCAAAACGCAGATACTCCTTCTTCTTTTTAGGAATATTTTTGCCCCGTAACATTTGCTTTCTAGACACACCTTTAGTATCTTTACTACAAGGCTTGGTTTTAATAGACTGAGCCGATTTCTCCTGCAAAATGAAACAATGTTCATTACCTCGTGCGATCAACGAAAACATCCCCAGAATGTGTTCATTTGAAAACGATAGGGATAAATAACTCTCATAACAAAGAAATTATTCACAAAATTTAATTAAGTTGTAAAATGTATCGAGAAATAACTCACTAACCATGCTGTTGCACCGAATGTTAACAGAAAAAGAAATCAGAAAATTCTGTTGGCAGCAGTGCTTGTGAAGGCACGTCCAATGCACGACGTAAAATACACTGGTGGCGTGATAAGACAGTTTTGGTTGTGTTGGTAATTTTCTCACGAAATTAATTATGGCGCGCTGGGATTCAAGCATGTAAACATAAACAAACGACCTTTTCAGATCGGGATTTCACTTCTAAGTTACTCCAGTTGTCGCGCAGCCTGGCGAATCCTTGGCACTAATTGAAAATCTGGACATTTTTTCTTCAAGGGTTTGCAAGGTAACGTCGAAATATAGAAAATTGTACACACATCCGATTCTGTTCATTTCGTTGGAGGAAGGATTTGGCGGATCGCACTGTGGTATCTATTACAGTTATTATGAATAATGGAGTGATTGTGCTGTGGGTGGCATTTCAAATGCAGGTGATGAAAACGATTGAAACATCCCGGAACAAAACACCGCATTTCACTGCCAATATTTTCGCAAACAGAACCAACTCTAAATATTTTCATAAAAACAACTCCCGAAACGTCATTTGTTTATGTTTTTTCTTCTTCACGTCTCTCTGTTATTCCAAAATAAAATGACAACCGCACTAACACATAGAAAAAAGTGATCACCAGGTATTTTACATCGTGCGTCCAATGCAGAGATGCCATATATTTTCATAGGAAATCTGTATTACTCTCTACACGCAGAGAAATAGAACACATTAGATTCTGATATACTAATACCATGTTCACATTAGCGCTTATATCACTTGATATACCGAGATGATATGCATATCACGTGGGAGTGTTCGCATATGATCGAAATAATATCGTTTGACAATCAAATTGTCATATTGAATGTTCCCATTAGGAGTAAAATCATTAATATTGCTTTTCTCTCCTACAATTCAATCAATAATTGAAATCTTGCAATAAATGGTCTCCGAACGCCATATTCGTTGAAAAATTTGAAATTATAATGATTGTTTATTGTCACTCTCAAAGTGACGTTCATAAATGAGTGCGTTCAATGCCATTATCCGTGTTGCTAGTTGCGATTTTTTACAACTCGACATGATATCGTACATGATATCCCGGATATCATGCCAAAATGGTGATACGCGTTGACATCAAATTGTATGGGATATCAAGTGATATCGCACATGATATCATCGGATATCAAGTATATCCGTATATCACTTGATATCAGCGCTAATGTGAACATACTATAAGGGCATATTCAGGAGTGTTCTAGTTCTAGATGCATAAAATATGTCAGTTTTAAAATTTAAGTCTAGAAATTATAACAAAATAAACTGGCAGCCACAGCAGCGTTTTATCTGTGTTTCAAATATAGAAAAAATAGAACGGCAATGTATACCAGTTTTAAATTTGACAGTAGAACTGGTCGAATAAATAAAACTAAAACGGATTGCTGGGGATACGTTTGTTTCAGTTTCATTTACATTATAGACCACCCATATGAATCTTGCAGCTGCTGAATTTGCTCTAAGTCTTTAAATCAACTTCAAAAATTTGTTTAAATCAAACAAAACTATTTTTGAATTGAAATTTGAATCTAATAAAACTTTCTTTGAATAAAATTTTGTGTTGCAATGCATATTAGATTTGAATATATTAGGGTATGGATTCAAAGTTTGAAAATTTTATTGACTCGAATAAAAAATTTATTTGATTAAAATGCTTGTTACAGTACATTAAATATATTTGGATCAAATATGGGGTAGTACAGATTCAAATTAAAAATTTTGTTCAAACAAATATTCTCGTCATTCAGATACATAATACGATATATTTGAATTAATTTAGAGAATTAATTATTTGGGCTTTTGAATTCAACTGAAACAAATATACTGAGTCTTAGATTCAAATTCATGGATATGGAGTAAAATTTTTCGTTCTTGAATCAAATGACAGAGAATATTGATTTTCAAATATTACCATTAAATCAAATATTGACACTAGTTGATTATGATATATTCTACACTAATGTTGCTAAGATTTAATTTTGCGTGTACCGGCCATTTTGCCACATCATTCAGACGGAAAAAATGGACACATTAGAGGAAGTGATAAGTTTCGGATCAGTCAACGATTTTGAACTATCTGTTCTTTTAAAATCCTTCGGATTGTGTGATACCATATTGAATACTTTTATAGGTAAGGTATATTATGATTTATGTATTTACAGGGAACTTATATTTGTATTAATTGCAGAGAACGGTTTCACAATAGAGTTATTGAAAATTATTGAACGGAAGGAAGTCGAGGAGTTAATACCGCAACCGTATTTAGCTGAACGTACAAAATGCATTCATGGTATAAACAATTGGAGAAAAACCTTAGTAAGCAAACCAAAGTTCAAACAAATCAATTTTACTAAATTTCATTTCATCGAGATTCTAAACAATACAGTAGAGTTACTAATAATAAAACTAATTTGTGTAAATCCTTAGCAATTAAAGCTGGATTCAAATTTGCCTTTGATGTGTTAAATAATAATTTTTTCGAACCAACATTAGATTTGGAGGAATCTATAATAACAGCGAGTCCACTGCATGAAGATTACAAAGAACTGTTGAGATATTCTTAAGAAAATGTAAATTTATTGAAATAATAAATAAAAATTTTATTCAAAGTGTTTTATTATTTATATCAAGTACATATTTTTTATTGATTTCAGACATTTGTTTTAAATAACAATTTAATGAATTTAAAAATATATATCATTGAATCTACACACAATCACACGAAAGCAAAATTGTAGAAACAAAACTTATTTGTTTTGAATCAAATAACAATTTTTTTTGATTCCAAGTGAAATGAAATTAGATCCAAATTAAAATATATATATTTGAATTCGAAGCAAAATATATTTGAAATAAATGTTCACTTTATTTATTTCTTTGCGTGTAGAAACAAAAATTATTTGTTTTGAAGTGAATATCAAGTGTATTTGAATCAAATATAAATGAAAATAGGCGCTGATTCAAATAAAAATTTCTTTGAATTCAAAGCGCAATATGTTTGAATTAAAAATTAATTTTTCTGCGTGTATTAGAGTGACTATAATCAGAGTGGCGACAGCTGTTCCTTTGGAATGACAGCTCCCAGTTCCAAACGAGCAAACGACCTGTCAATTCAATGTAAAGCTAATGGAATGTTTTGAATTGTTGCCAAAATTACGGATGAGATGGCGTCACTCTGGTTATAGGCACTCTACTCTCTATAAAAAAATCTGTATTTATCTGCACTAATAAAATAAATTTCAACAATAAAATGATGTTAAAAGATGTTATTCCAGCACATTATGGCTAGTTCAATTAGACCAAGACTTTGCATCTCGTCACTGCAATCAAATACTAATAGATTGCTCATAAGAAAAAGTTTTTATTTTACCTCTTGAGAAATTCGTATTAAATTTAGAAAATCTGTATCAAATCTGCATTCTGTATGCGTATGTAAAAATCTGTATAAATGGTATCTCTGGTTCAATGTTAGGGCATATTCAGTTAGGTTTTGCACGATGACGACACAAATGAACTGCCGATGAATCAAGTCAATCTTTGACAGTTGCCGTGTACTTGTTTTGTTTTGCGACTGCAAGTTAAAAATTGAAAAAATGACGAAAAAGTGCCTGTTAAAAACGTATTCCACAGTGAAAATAACTAAAAAGATTGCCCTGTATGTGTTTCCAGCATCAAGGAGCGATTTATGTATGAATCTGTTGAGTGTGAGGCGACTTGCAATTTTTACATTTGAACGATGAACTTCTGATTAACTTTTAAACTGTTAACAAGTACACGTCGACTGTCAAAAAAAGTTAATTCTGTTCATTTTTGTGAGGTTATGTCATATTCGTGCAAAACCTGGTTAGGTTTTTTACCGTCACTGCTAACCTCAATCGGATGAACACATTTTGACAGTTCAGCAGTACTGTTTGTAAACAGAGATTTTTTTGTTTTAACTGTTGACAAATTGGATGAGAGCATTTACGGTCCATATCGCCTAAATAAAGTATTAAAACATTTGCTCACGATTTGATACGGTTTGTTTTTGAGATTTATTAAATAAAAGTGACTAGTTGCAAAGTGTAAAGATGATTGTTTGAAATGTGTTCTTCGATTTTTGATTAAGCTTGTTTGTAAACAGTACCGCTGAACTGTCAAGGATGAATTTTTGTTCATTCGTGACGTCACGATAAAAAATTCACCCGCTTGTGAGGAATTCTGGCAACCGCCAGAAGGCTGGCTGCATTCCGGCAGCTGTCAAAATTGTCCAGGCGAAATTGCGTCATTATCTCGCCGTACGTGTCTTGTTTATTTCCCTCCTCTTTCTTTTTTTCTTTTTTTTTATTCGACTTCATTTGATGTTCGACAATCCCGCATGTACGTACAAAAAACGAATCTTGAGACGAGGTAAGTGAGATTGAAATATGGGTATGATTGGTAGTGAGAAAGCAATGTTATGTGCAATAACATTTGCCATGATTAGTATATATGAAGGGCAATAACTTATTGCCTTTCATATGTATCTTTTATTGAAAAAATAAAACTAAGACGCTTAAAATGTAGAACCGATTCAAAACGGTTCTGCCAATCTTGTACACGCTCTTTGAACATAACTCATGGTTTGAGTTGCGATTACTCAAATTCATAAACTGGAGCAATATGTCAAAATTTGAGTATGAGTTTGAGTAAAGTAAACTCATTGTCATGAGTTCTTTCGCATTTATTCATACATTAGAGTAAGCATTGAGTTTTTAAACATTTGAGTGAAAAAAATACTTCTTGCAGTTCAGAGCGTTTTCATTCTCGGAATATTTTTATCGACATAAAGAATGCAAGAATACGTCGTTTTCCATTGCCGTTTCTAGATCCGATTTTTCGAAACATGAATCAACGTCAATCATCGTTGTTTTGTGGTTTCAATTATGCTTAGTGAAAAGCCCAACATAAGGATATTAAAATAATTTAATTTTGACTCCAAACCGTTCAAAAGGAAACGGTTTTGAATCACTATTTTGCCCATTCAAAAGAAAGAAGAATAACTTTGTATATGAAAATAACGAAGAAAAGTTTCTTCATTTTGAGAGTAAAGAACTCAAATTTTGAGTTGAACTTACTCAAATTTTGAACAAAATATTTTTTTCTTATATTGAGTAAAAATTACTCAAGTTTTGACAATTTCGTCCCTTAACGCAAAAATGAGTAGATAGGTGGTAACTCAAGTTTAGAGTACGTGCACTTTTTATGAATTTGAGTGATGTGTCACTCAATTTTGAGTTATGTTCAATGAGGGTGTATGGCAAGAATCCGACAAAAAAGAACCGTTAATAACCGCTAGGCGAAATTCTCTGCCGGAAACGGTTGTTGCATTGTTGCCAGACTTTGGTCGGAATTCTGGCAGAGTTCCGGCAAAAATGGCTGGCAGACATAGCCAGCCGTCTGGGGGGAAATCTGCCCGCCGCGTACAAGTTGGCAGTAGTGTTCTAGTTCTACACCCTAATTGAACATAACTCAAAATTTAGTGACACATCACTCAAATTCATAAAAAGTGCACGTACTCTAAACTTGAGTTACCACCTATATACTCATTTTTGCGTTAAGGGACGCAATTGTCAAAACTTGAGTAATTTTTACTCAAAATAAGAAAAAAATATTTCGTTCAAAATTTGAGTAAGTTCAAATCAAAATTTGAGTTCCTTACTCTCAAAATGAAGAAATTTTTCTTCGTTGATTTTCGTATACAAAGTTATTTTTCTTTCTTTTGAATGCGCAAACTAGTGATTAAAACCGCTTCCTTTTGAACGGTTTGGAGTTTGAATTATTTCGATATTCTTATGTTGCGCTTTTCACTTAGCACAATTGAAACCACAAAACATCTATGATTGACGTTGATTCATGTTTTCAAAACAGGATCTAGAAACGGCAATGACAAACGACGTATTTTTGCATTCTTTATTTCGATAAGAATATTCCGAGAATGAAAACGCACTGAACTGCAAGAAGTATTTTTTTCACTCAAATGTTTAAAAACTCAACGCTTACTCTAATGTATGAATAAATGCGAGAGAACTCATGGCAACGAGTTTATTTGACTCAAATCCATACTCAAATTTTGACATATTGTTCCAGTTTATGAAGTTGAGTAATCGCAACTCAAACCATGAGTTATGTTCAAAAAGAGTGTATTATAAACGCTCGTTCAATGTTACCCACTTAGAAAAAAACGTTCAACGGTGGTCCTTCATTGGTCCAATACGTTGGATCATTGGTCCAATGAAAGTCCAATCAATCGTTCAACGGGAGGCCAACACGGGACCTTCGTTTGCCGATTTTGAAACAGACCGTTGCACCGAATGCCATTTTTTTCGTTCAACAAACCCGTCAGACAGAGGTCCATTGTTGAGCCATTTTTAACATGAGGAGTTGGAGCCCCGTTGGACTAGTTTTACTGCAGAATTTCTGAATTTTTTTTTATACTTATTTGTTTAAACTAACAATACATACCTGCACAATACTTCTACTTCACGTAGAATAACAACAAATTTTCTTTCTATGGAAAGGTAACACTTAATTTTCACACTATTTTTGCAAGAGAAAAAACAACAACAAACCGTTCCAGCAAATTGAACGAATATTTCGTGCAATATATCGTTCAACAAGTGCTCAAAAATCAACAAAATTGAACGGCCTGCTGAGAGGGTACTCTAAAGTGAGTACAATTTCACTCACTTTCGTTAAAAGTGGAACTACTCTATAGCTGCCCTTAAGCAGCCCTTACACGTTACAATATTATTGTCAATCCAAAGTATTGTCAATACCGTCAATCCAATTGACTTGGTAACTTGAGTCCGCATTTTTCGAGAAAATCAAGCGTTTGGAGCATCAAATATTGCAAATGAATATTAAAATATAGAGAGAAGACATTATTGCACATATTTAACAGTTTCTCTTTGGAGAGAAAGTATTGTTGGATTCATGAGCAGATCATGTAGTGGAAACTTCATTGGATTGACGAAAATATTGTCGAAAAATCAAAACTGCTCATCAATCCTACAATACTTTCTCTCCAGAGAGGAAACAGTTGAATATGTACAATGACCTTTTCTCTCAATGTTTCAATATTCAGTTGCAATATTTAAAGCTCCAAACACTTGATTTTTTTGAAAAACGCGGACTCAAGTTACCAAGCCAATTGGATTGACGGTATTGACAATACTTTGCTTTGCCGCTTATAGTGAGTAAAGCTTGTATACTCACTTTTGAGTAAATATGGTGTGTGTTAGTACAACTAACGTATCTAGCCCCGTTTGAATAAAGCTAAAGTTGCATAAATGATTAAAATGTGATTTGTAATAAAACACTTACCTTAAACATAATTTCCCTTAATACAATTAGCTCAAATATACTTACCATACAAATACCTACCTTACTGTAATACACTTACATTGCGCTCGATTGTGTTGCTCATACTTACCTACTGTCAAATGAAACTGAATACACTTACTTTTGTTTGAACTGTCGAAGAGTGAACAAGCATTCCTTTGCACAAAAAGAAATCTCCCTGCTGAGTATAAAGGTTTTTTTTTCTTACGAAAGTTATCGTCGTTGTCGGAGTGCTACACCGTTTAGTCCGTTCCTGCCGAGTCCCGTGAGAGAGATTGGAATTATCGTCAACAAAAATTTGGTGCCGAAACCCGGGAATCGAAGTTGCAGACAAAAGGAACGGAATCGTCGTCGCCAACAAAGAGCAGCCATCTTTCTCGCTGTGGTAGCTCATGTTGGGCATAAATCTCTGGAACTGGAATTTGTCGTCGTGGATTCAGAAACAGAAAGGATCTATTTCTCGCAACATTCAACATTGTCGTCGTCGGCCGCTGCAGTGCTTTTTGCTGGTAAAGTCGAAATTACCAGTTAGAAGCTGTATCGTGGAATTACACCAAGGAAATCCAAACCAGCACGTGTCTGGAAAGCAAGTTTGAGGTTACGTCGAAGGTAACGCATTACATCACAATCAGGTGGGTGCGTTTTATTTGTATTTCGTGTCGATGAGCTTGATTAAAACGTCACCGCCGAAGAAAAGGGCGATCCGTTCATATGCTACTAAATTGAAAACGCTTATGCGGCAACGTGCGAATATTCTCGGTTCGGCTGCTTTAATAAAAAGATTCAATGAACAATACCAGGAGGGTCAAGTGCATCAGGTACGGGTGCGGATAGACTCTCTCGATCAACTTTGGGCAGATTTTGCGAGTATCCAAGATGATATTGAAGAAATTGAGCATCGTGCGGACGGTGACGGTGAAATCGAATTGACTTTATCTGATGAACGAATCCAATTTCAGGATCTTTACTTTGACATCAAGGCCTCTCTTATTAGTAAATTACCTGACTGTAGGCCTGCCACAGAGCAACCAGTACCTCGCCCGCAACCAGCTCCGTTGCATTCTGTACGTTTACCGGAAATTAACATACCTGATTTTTCTGGAAATCCATCAGAATGGATTGCCTTTCGAGATATATTCAAGTCCATGATCAATGCTAGCGTTCATTTGTCACCTGTACAGAAAATGCATTATCTGAAAGCAGCTCTTCGAGGTGAAGCTGCTCGTATAGTCGCTAATTTGGAGGTAAATGCTGATAATTTTTTGGTCGCATGGAAATCGGTTTGTGAGCGGTATGATAACTCGAATTTATTACTCAAACATCATTTTTCGGCCTTGTTCACTATTCCTAGTGTTAGAAAGGCTTCTTCGTCTGCTTTGTACGATCTTGTAGACGAATTCGATCACCATGTAGGTGTGTTGGAGAAATTAGACACACCAGCGAATCTTTGGAATACTGTTCTCGTTGAAAGCTTGAGTAAGCGTCTTGATCCAGTAACGTTAAAGGAATGGGAAAATACTTGTGAAGGGGATGCAAGACCTACTTATCAGAATTTAATTGATTTTGTTCGGAAAACATCAAGAGTGTTACAGTCAGTTAAACTGCTGCACAATTGCAATCAAACCGCTGATGTTAAGCCTGTTAAGTCCAAACCGATTTCTGCACATATAACGGCTGATGCCACGATTAAATGCCAATTGTGTAAATATGCTCATCCACTGTTCAAATGCGATCAATTTCTCGGAATGGAAGTCAAGCAGCGTTTTGAGTTGGTGAAGAAGCATGGATTGTGTATTAATTGTCTGAAGGGATCACATATAGCAAAGAATTGTAGCAGCGGTTGCTGCAGAAATTGTTCAAAGAAGCACCACACATTGTTGCATTTGCCCCCTCTTTCTGCAGCCACAAAACCTTCAACACAAACATCTTTAACGTGTTCAGTTGTGTCTAACAACTCTATTCCTTCAGAACAACAGTTGTCGCATGCAAGTTCGTTCGCATCACAATCGTGCCCTTCACCACCTCCGCCGCAAGTTGTCACGCGTTCGTCGGATCCGGTAACGGCTTTTTCGTATTCGGTCGTCGTTGCTCCCTCCCCGTCGCCGGTTGGTTCGTTCGCGAAGTGTTTGGCAAATAATTTTGATGAACAATCTCCTCCTATGGCTTCATACATATCTCCGAAGAAGGACACTGCTAACGAGAATGAGGTATTTCTGTCAACTATTGTTGTGAAAGTTAAAGACATCGCTGGTAATTCTCACTTCATTCGTGGAATTTTGGATAGTTGTTCCCAAGCCAATTTCATTTCGGAGGCCCTTGCCAGAAGGCTCGAATTGAAATGTAATAAGACAAACATGGATGTAAGCGGCATTGGGCAAGGAGTTGTCCATATTCGTTCGAAAGTGCATATAAAAATTTCCTCACGCTTTGGAAAATTTGAATACTCTCTGGAATGTCTCGTTATTCCACATATTACTGTGACTCTTCCAAGCAAGCACATCGATATTTCGCGTTGGAATATTCCTGCCAATATACCGTTAGCTGATCCGCGCTTTAACATAAGTGCTGGTGTCGACCTGCTCATCGGAGCAGACATTTTCTATTCACTACTTGAAAGCCATAAAGTACTCTTGTCCGAGGGCTACCCAACCCTGCAGCGCACAGTCTTTGGATACGTCGTAGCTGGAAAGCTATTGAAGTCGTCCAATTCCTCGCCGATTTGCATCGTGAGCGCTTCAAAGGTTTTGGATTCTGCATTACAGCGTTTCTGGGAAAACTTCGATAATGACAAGACTATGACTCCCTTGGAGCAGGCGTGTGAATCACATTTCAAGGAAACGGTTTCTAGATCAGAAGACGGTCGTTATGTGATTCGTCTTCCGTTGCGCGAAGAGCTCCTACCCTTCCTGGGAGAGTCGTACGCGGTAGCTCAACGTAGATTTTTTGCAATCGAGAGAAAATTCTCTGGGAACAAGGAGTTCAAAAAGGAATACGTATCGTTTATGGAGGAATATCGCAATCTGGGCCATATGGAGTTGAGTCCTCGAGCCGAACATCCCCAGTTTGTCCTGCCACACCATGCCATTCATCGTCCAGAGAGTTCGACCACGAAGACACGAATAGTATTTGACGCCCCATGCAAGGGTACCACACAATTGTCGCTAAATGATATTTTACTCGTCGGGCCGATTGTGCAGCCATCGTTGCTCACCATCGTGTTGAATTTCAGGTCACCAAAATTCGTCTTTATAGCAGACATCGAAAAAATGTTTCGCCAAGTGTGGGTTCATCCAGCGGATCGCAAACTGCAGCAGGTTCTTTGGAGATCGGATACATCACAGCCTGTACACCGGTACCAATTAACTACAATCACGTATGGAACTGCAAGTGCTCCATATTTGGCAACTCGTGTGCTCAATCAACTAGCAGAGGACGAAGGTGCAAAATTTCCGCTTGGTGCCAGTATCATTCGAGAGGGATTTTACGTAGACGATGTGCTTACCGGTAGTGATGACATTGATGAATTGATAGAATCAAGCAAACAACTCTCGCAGCTTTTAAAGTTGGCTGGTTTTCGATTAAGAAAATGGTGTTCTAATAAACCGCAGATTATAGCTCACATACCCGATCAGTTGAAGGAATCTTTACCATTAACGGAAATCGACCCCTCTACCACTGTCAAGACACTGGGTCTGCTGTGGTCGCATGATTCGGATCATTTTGGGTTCAAAATTCCTCATCTTCCTAAGTTGAGCACTGTAAGCAAGAGAATTGTAGTATCAGAGATGGCTCAGCTGTTTGATCCTCTTGGACTGGTGGGAGCTGTCATAGTGAGTGCCAAGATATTCGTACAGCAGCTGTGGGCCATGAACCTTTCGTGGGATGAAGAACTGCCGACTAAACAACGAGATTGGTGGTTCAATTTCCGGAATGAGATTACTAAATTGGCAGAGCTACAAATACCTCGACGGGTCATAGCAAACACTGAACATCGATTTGCCTTGCATTGTTTCTGTGATGCGTCACAGCGTGGATACGGCGCTTGCGTCTATGTTGTATCGTCGGACGCTTCTGAAGTCTTACACAGCTATTTGCTCATCTCAAAATCTCGCGTCGCTCCTCTTCGGGGTCTCACAATACCGAAGCTAGAATTGTGTGCTGCGCTACTTGGAAGCCAGCTTGTAGCTCAAGTGGTAAAAACATCTCAGTTCAATGAGACTGTAACTTTCTGGACAGATTCCAGCATTGCTTTACACTGGATCAAATCACCTCCGACATCGTGGAAAGTTTTTGTGTCAAACAGAATTGCGGAGATACAGAAACTCACAGAAATGGATAGCTGGCGTTATGTTCCAACTCATTTAAACCCAGCTGATCGACTTTCCAGAGAAACACTACCTTCGCTCGTACTTCAAGATTCTCTATGGTGGCACGGACCTGATTTTCTCGTGCTACGCTCGAAGCCGTGGCCAGAGAACATTGTGAGATTAACAAAGGCTGATGAACTAAATACAGAAGCAGAAGCTCGGAAGGTGTTAACGTGTACAGTATCTGAAGTTGTAAACCCCATTATTTCTTATTACTCCGATCTTGGAAAGCTTTTAAGAATCGCTAGCTATTGCCTGCGATTTTGTCGAAACAGTAAACGTTCAAATGAACCTCGTGTTGTTGGCCCTCTGCATCCTACAGAAGTTGATGCCGCATTGAAATCGCTTATACGCTCGGTGCAGTCTGTTGAGTTCGCAGAGGAAATTCGTTATCTTATTTCAACTCCTCGTCGGGTCCTTACGAGTAAGGATAGAAAACTGAAATCATCAATCAAGGCTTACAATCCGGTTTTGGATGAGACTGGACTCCTGCGAATTTCGGGACGGCTGGTGAACATGCGTGTTTCTTTGGATACAAGAGCACCAATTTTACTTCCTGCAAATCATCACTTAACATTGCTCATCGCTCGCTCTATACACATTAGAACCCTCCACGGAGGACCAACACTTCTTCTCGCTACAATGAGACAAAGGTTCTGGCCAGTACGAGGAAGAGACTTGGCTCGCAAAGTCGTACATCAATGTGTTACTTGTTTCAGATGCTCTCCCAAACCAACTGAGCAATTCATGGCACCTCTTCCGACTGTACGAGTGACCCAGGCACGAGTGTTTTCAAATAGTGGCTTGGACTACTGCGGTCCATTCAACATTCGTCCGTTGTATGGGAGAGGAGCAAACGTTAAAGTTTACGTCGCGGTGTTCGTATGTATGGTGGTGAAGGCGGTACACCTCGAAGTCGTAACTGATTTGTCGGCGGTCGCGTGTATAAATGCGGTAAAACGATTTATCGCTCGTCGCGGTCGGTTGATAAACTTGTACTGCGACAACTCCACAGCCTTCGTTGGCGCTGATCGAGAGCTAAAGCAGCTGCGCGCCCAATACTTGGAACAATTTTCTTCAGAAAGGTGGAATGGATACTGTCTCGAAAATGGAATTTCTTTCCATTTTATCCCACCCCGCTCTCCGCACCATGGAGGATTGTGGGAGGCGGGTGTGAAATCATTCAAGCATCATTTTCGTCGAATCTTGGGAAGCAGATCCTTTACACTCGATGAGATGTCTACAGCTGTTGCACAAATAGAATGTGTGCTTAATTCTCGACCACTTTCTTCATTATCGAATCATCCACAAGACCTCCTGAGTTTGATCCCTGGACATTTCTTAGTTGGGGAGCCGCTGTATTCTATTCCGGAGCCTGACTACACCGAAAAACAACCTAACAGGCTCAAACGGTTTCAGGAGATGAAACGAGGAATTCAGGATATCTGGAAGCGGTGGTCCCGTGATTATGTCAGTGAATTGCACCAACGCTCAAAGTGGCAATACGTCCGTGATGAAGTCAAGGTGGGATCATTAGTCCTATTGAAGCAAGAAAACGCGCCACCATTACAGTGGAATCTCGGTCGTATAGTGACAGCTACTCCGGGAGATGATGGACATGTGCGAGTTGTAGAGGTTCGCACTGCTAAAGGAATCTACAAACGCGCTATCACTGAAGTTTATCTCCTTCCTCTGGATGCTCAGGAATCTGTTAGTTCCAAGCGATCAACCACGACTATTAAGGATGGAAGTTATGAATAGTTGAAACGGACCGTTTCAACGGGGGCCTGTGTGTGTTAGTACAACTAACGTATCTAGCCCCGTTTGAATAAAGCTAAAGTTGCATAAATGATTAAAATGTGATTTGTAATAAAACACTTACCTTAAACATAATTTCCCTTAATACAATTAGCTCAAATATACTTACCATACAAATACCTACCTTACTGTAATACACTTACATTGCGCTCGATTGTGTTGCTCATACTTACCTACTGTCAAATGAAACTGAATACACTTACTTTTGTTTGAACTGTCGAAGAGTGAACAAGCATTCCTTTGCACAAAAAGAAATCTCCCTGCTGAGTATAAAGGTTTTTTTTTTCTTACGAAAGTTATCGTCGTTGTCGGAGTGCTACACCGTTTAGTCCGTTCCTGCCGAGTCCCGTGAGAGAGATTGGAATTATCGTCAACATATGGTATTCGTCAAGTTCTGAGTAACATTTACTCAGTGCTACAAATAGGAAAATCAGCTCGAGTGAGTATATAAATATTACTCAACATCATTCGAAATGAATAAAGATTTCTAATAAGGAATTCTTCGCTTTAAACAAATACTGACTCACTTCCATCCAACGAATGAAGGGAGCCGCTACCTGTTCATCGGTCATTGGAAAGGATCCGTCTGCCTTCCTACGTTGCCCACGTACTGGCATTTTGTACAGCATTCGTAGAAATGCTGATATATTCTTGTATAGAAAAATAAATAAAATATTTGCTATATGACTGAACACTTTCTTAACGTCTTCTACTTGCGCGAATTGCTTTGAGGTGTATAGTAGAGATGGTCGGGTCTCGGGTATTTTACCCGAAACCCGACCCGTACCCGACGGGTTTTTGGTCGGGTACGGGTAAAAATTTTTATTTTCAATCGGGTACGGGTAAAAAAATTTACTGCTCACTCGGGTACGGGTCGGGTAAAAAAATTTACTGCTCACTCGGGTACGGGTAAATTTTTTTTTCTGATAATTACTTCACTTAAATATGTTGACGTTGACGAGAATTTTTATTGCAAAACAGTTCTTTCGAAGAATAAACAATTCGATTCAAGGGGTTTTGACATTCGCGCCTCGGACCAGACCTTACAACTGGCATATTTTTCCAGAAAAAAAAACATTTCTTTTCTTCATTAAAAAAACGATCAATCATAGTTACGTGAAAAGTTATGTGAATATTTTCCACCCTACTTTTTTATAACATATTTAATAAGACACACTGCCTTAGCTCTAATACCATTTTCGTTTTTGAACCTAGACGCGGGCGACTCTGACTCCGAGTAAAACGAACACGTGGTACGCGCCCTAAACAACAACTCATGAAAAAAAAGAAAAAAATAAACAAACTTGCATGGATGCGTGATGCGACCCGAGAAAATTTTCAGAGCGAAACTACGCGATTGGAGTCCGATCTAGAGCGACCGCGGGTTGCTAAACAAACATATCAAACGTTGTTTGGGCGACTCTGGGTCAGCTTTCGGGCTGCTCTGATCAATAAACGAGAACGGTATAAGATGTTACGGTCAGACCCTAGTTTTCACGTAGGTTTTAACAGACTGCCATTTTAAAGCTGTTTAATGCAAAATCCAGTAAAAATTATTTGATTCGTATATAAAATGTAGTGTAGTACTCATATCACATTCAGATACCAGAAAACTGTTATTATTAATATTGATTGGAGATTTTCAAAATTTTCATATAAATCATTAAGATTTTAACCATAAAAACATGAACATTTATTTCAGAAAATCTGCATAGAAGTTCTTCATATTCTTCACTTCTAGATGGTGTCACCTCACTTGCAATGACACCGATTGGTGGCACAGTAAGTTGGGCTATATCGCCAGTTAATTATCGTTACTTTTCACTGGACTACGAGTGAAAATCTCAATGCGTGATTTTCACCGAGTTCACTCGTTGAGGGTTCCACCGGAGGTGGCACAGAAGTTCAATGGCTGTAAAGACCACTGTTTCGTAAAAACCATACCTAACCAAAATTGAATACAACGGGTATTACGACATTTTGGGTAAATATGCTTCTCGAAATATTTGATTCCCTTTTGTTGATATTTGTAAATGTGATGTGATGTGATGTGAAGTGAAGCCACCATCAGTTCAAGGACTTGCCAGTGGATGCGGGTAGACTTACAGTAGCCCCGATATGACTCATCCATTCACCTTCTTACTATAGCTGTTACCGAAAAGCGAACAAAAAGAGTTGGGCGGATACGTAAGTAGAGTCACTTACTCGTATTCCGCGGGAATAAAAGATGCTCTTCCAACCATAATATCCAGTGCATGGATGAAGCATATCGCTATACATGCTTGAACCCGCCTGATGGTTTGTTTGAGAAGGGCGCGTCAGACTCATGTCAAACCTTCAGAAGGAAACAAGTTTCCTTCAAGTGACTTGGGCTGGCTATCCACAATCCCTCGTCCAGTCATCAATTCGTCCGATGCCCTGATGCTCCCTCCTCTTTACGCCCCCGTGCCAAATATTTTATATTGATAAATACAATGAAACATAGTGTAATGAAATTAATATAACATAAAATGATATAATAGATTACAAAATACTATAATATAACATAATATAATATAATATATTCTAAAACAATATATAAAATAACAGTTAATGTAGAATGTCCGTTATGCTCTTCTATCTTCGCAATACTGCAGGAAGTAGAATATTTCTCTTCTAATAACAATAATAATATCTACATCTATAAAAATAATACATGTTATTATTATTGATGACAAATTAATAATAATAACAATAAATATAATTATGAAAATAACAATAAAAAACAATATAATATAGTACAATGAATTATGTAATAAATAATAAAATAAATAAAATGATATGTTGCGATATGCTATGATATTATATTACTTGAATTTATATGTTATTTCTCATCCTCTCATTCTGCCATCAGCGCCTTCCATAGACCATTTGTCACCACAGACACACGTGTAGGCATGAAACAGGAACCAGTGAGAACCAAGCTCACCTTGTGACGACCTTGATATTTAATTGAAAGTTACTTTAAAAATGATAACTTATAAGGAAAACAAATTTATATTTTGCGCAGAGGTAGGTAAACCCTATTATATAATATAATATAATACAACATAACCCAAGCAACCAGAAGTTCCACAATTACTTAAAAAGTCCACTTTCTTGCTGCTTAAAAGTACACGCGGAACTTTTGAGAACTTGAAAGTACAGATCAAGTTCCGCGTGAACTTTCTAGCTGCTTAAGAAAACACGTGGCAATTTTTGACAGTTCGAAGTACAGAACAAGTTCCGCGTGAACTTTCTCGCTGCTTAAGAGTGCACGTGGTACTTTTAGTAACTTGGAAGTACAGAACAAGTTCCGCGTGAACTTTATCGCTGCATAGAAGCTGTACAATGTATTCTAGAAGCAGCTTAGAAGTTCGTTCCGCTGCGTCGCGCGAACTTTCAAATGTGGATAATTACTTAAAAAATGGGCTGCTTAGAATGCTATTGATTAACTTTGAGAGCTGCTTAAGCCAAATCAGTCCCTTTTATCCGAACTTTTGGTTAGTTGGGAATGCAATACAATATAACATAATATAATAGAATACAATATAATATAATATAATATAATATAATATAATATAATAAAATATATTATAATATAATACAATATAATGTGATATAATGCAATGCAGTATAATACCATACAACATAGTATATAATAACATAAAATAGTGTAAGACGATAATATATGAAATAATATGCTATGATACAATATAACAGTTAATGTCGCAGTGTAAGTTACGCTCTTCTAATAATAATAATAATAATAATAATAATAATAATAATAATAATAATAATAATAATAATAATAATAATAATAATAATAATAATAATAATAATAATAATAATAATAATAATAATAATAATAATAATAATAATAATAATAACAATAATAATAATAATAATAATAATAATTAAACATGATGTAATAAACAACAGAATTATATGTTGTAATATACTATGATAAACACTGCATTTTAGGATGGGCTTCAACCTACAAGCCATTTCGCACCCTCTCATTCTGCTACTAACGCAGAAGGCGATAGCACCCAGTCGACGCCGTTCTATTGACCAAATGTCATCATAGACGCTCGGGGAGGCATGAGATAGGGACTTGTGAGGACTTAGTTATCTCACCATTTGACGACCCCCTTTTGTTGATATTTGTAAATGAGTATAAAGTACCAAAGACATTGGAAATCTATTCATGTTTCACAGCGTATTTATATGTTTAAATGTAAACAAGTATTTTAATGTATTTTATTTACCAACTAGAGCCTGATACGGCTCGCTGTCGAAAACACTTTATTATTTCCACCCTGAATTTTGGTAAAATTTTTACTACTCATTCGGGTCGGGTACGGGTACAGGTAATTTTTAATCGGGTACGGGTAATTTTTTTTATTTTTTATCGGGAAGGGTAATTTTTTTTATTATTGATCGGGTAAGGGTCGGGTACGGGTAATTTTTAAAATTTTTCATCGGGTACGGCTCGGGTACGGGTAATTTTTTTTGCTGATCACTCGAGCACGGGTCGGGTTCGGGTATAAGAATTTCTATACACGACCATCTCTAGTGTATAGTGAGCATATCGATGATCTGCACGATGTAAAATACCTGGTGATCACGTTTTTCTATGTGTTAGTGCGGTTGTCATTTTATTTTGGAATAACAGAGAGACGTGAAGAAGAAAAACATAAACAAATGACGTTTCGGGAGTTGCTTTTATAAAAATATTTAGAGTTGATTCTAATGGGATTTAAGGCAGTGATACCGAAGCGATTACGTGAAAACGCAATAAACGTTTACAACTTTTATTATGAACTTAACTGATTAAAGGTTAGATTTGGAGTGAAAAGAAAAAGGCGCGCACTCGATGCGCTCGCTTGTAGTTTGACAGCTGATACTGAGAGGGGTCCGCCCATCTGGTCGAAACATCAGTGTAGGATATTGCTAATCCCAACACCCTCGCTCAATATCCGAAGTCTGCCAACCCAATGCTGGCTCGATGCTTGCGAAACAATCCTACCGGCAAACCCTTGGTCATCGCATCAGCTGCTTGCTCGCCAGTTGGTATGTAACGAACCACAATGCACCCTCGCTGAATCTGATCACGTACGAATCGGTGTTTCACATCGACGTGTTTCAAGCGACCGGTATCTCGTTCTTCCTGCACGACCTTTATTGTGGACTGATTATCCTCGTAGTACACTACTGGACCTTCCGGTATTTTCGATAGCTCCTTCATCAGACGAACCAGCCAAACACCATGGCATACTGCTGTACACAGCGCCACAAGCTCGGCTTCCGTAGACGATAGCGAAATAGTTGATTGTTTCCGGGTCAACCAACTCACAGATCCGCCACACACACGAAAGACAAATCCAGTCAACGAACGCCTATCGACAGGATCGTTCGCCCAGTCCGCATCCGCAAAAGCTTCAATTACAGGTGTATCATCCTTCGCTGAGAACACCAGCCCCAAATCCAACGTTCCCTTGATGTAACGCAACACTCTCTTTGCGTGTACCCAATGGTCTTCTGTTGGGCAGCTTTGGAATTGACTCAGGATACTCACAGCTGCGCACAGATCTGGTCGTGAAGTCAACGCAACGTAAGTCAGACAACCGATGAGTTCTCGATACGGTTTATCGGTTCTGTCTGCTTCATCCCCTTTCTTCAAGCGTAAGCGGCATTCAATCGGTGTCGAAACCGATTTGCAATCGGACATATTGAACCGATACAGCAGCTTTTCCAGGAACCTTTTTTGACTGATCCGTAGGCATCTGCTCTCAACGTCTCGATTAATCCTCATGCCTAGGAAACCGCGCACTTCGCCAACATCCTTCATCTCGAACTCGTTGGTCAAGCACCGCTTCACTGCTACTACTGCCTTCAGCTGACGACCGACCACCAGTAAGTCGTCCACGTACAGTACAAGGATCACTTGGCTGTTTCCAGACCCTTTTATATAGAGGCAAGGATCACTTGAACTTCGGCAGAAACCAAGACGTACCACGAACTCATGAAATCTCGAATTCCATGCTCTCGACGCCTGCTTCAACCCGTACAGAGAACGCTGAAGACGGCACACTAGATCGCTTCCTTGTTCGAAACCTTCCGGCTGGGTCATGAAAATTTCTTCCTCCAATCGCCCATTCAAGAATGCGGTTTTCACATCCATTTGATGAACTGCCATTCTTTGCTCGTTTGCAATTGCAAGGACAACTCGCACGGTATCCAATCGCGCCACCGGCGAGTAGGTTTCTGTGTAGTCAAAACCGGCCTTCTGACTGAAACCACGCGCCACGAGCCTTGCTTTGTAGCGCTCTTCTCCGTCAGCTTCATTCTGCTTCACTTTGAATAACCATTTACATGTAATTGGCACACGACCCTTAGGAAGTTTCACCAACGTCCATGTTTGATTCCGCATGAGAGAATCCATCTCCTCTCGAATGGCTTCGTTCCACTTCTCCCAATCCGGTCTCTTCCTCATTTCGGCTAACGAACTTGGTAGGTTGTTAACGAAACTTGTTGCACTCAAAGCATATCCAGTATAGTCAAGATCGTACTGGCTATGCCAACCGGGTTGCTTTCGCTCCCGCTCAGATCGTCGAATATCCGGAGATTCATTCTGTGGAACTGCGTTCTCTTCTTCTATGATTGTTTTATCACCACAGCTGCCATAGTCATCTTCCTCTGCATCATCATCGGAATCTTCATCTGGTTCAGCCGCGTCATCCGGAATCACCTCATCTCCAGCCTCGCTTTCATCATCGGACACATCCTCGATCACACGAACTGGATACACATTATCGTAACGCTCAACATCCGCATCAGCACCGCGGATCACTTCGTCTTTGTTCTCAACAAACAAGACGTCACGCACTACGACGATTTCCTTACGTCTTGGATCCCATACACGATAACCACTGTAGGAATATCCTAGAAACACTCCCTTCCAGGTCTTCGTGTCCAACTTCTTTCTACGCTCCTTCGGAATGTGAACGTACACATTCACGCCAAATGCTCGTAGATTCCCAACGTTTGGTTTGTTGCCTTCCCACAGCTCGTAGGGCGTCTTCCCTTCTGTAATTGCACTAGCAGGGCTTCGATTCACTAAGAACGCTGCCGTCTGGATTGCCGGTCCCCAAAAGTTCTTTCTAATACCGCAATCTTCAAGCATGGAGCGTGCTTTTTCCACAAGCGTTCTGTTCATACGCTCACTCACTCCATTCTGCTCCGGAGTGTAGGGAACGTTCCACTCAATTTGAATGCCCTTCTTTTTGCAAAAGTTTTGGAACTCGCGACCTTTGTATTCCCCGCCATTGTCACAACGAAGTCGCGAAATACGCTTTCCGAACTTGGCACTCACTAAAGCTTCGTAATTTCTGAACGCTTCAAGAACTTCGTCTTTTGTTTTTATCAGACACCCGATCGTAAACCGACTCCAGTCATCAATGAAGGTAACGAAATACCTTTCACCTTCAATGCCTACCGGTGTCACCGGCCCGCAAACGTCCGAATGAATGAGCTGCAAAACTCTCTTCGACTGTCTACCCTCGCGCGCGGAAAAGGGTTTACGCGATTGTTTGCCCGCGACGCACGATTCGCAAACAACTTCGTTCCCGACTTTCTTGGCGAATTTTGCACTCATACCGACGACCATTTCGTTTTCGATCAACAGTTTTAAGTTCTTGGCACTTAAGTGTCCATACCGACGATGCCAAAGTTCGAGCTCTTTCGGTATTCGACCGCACGAATAAAGCACTGAATCGGGTGGTTCTTCGCGGTAAAAATCGATCTCGTAGAGCTTACCGCGACGCTCACCAACCGCAATCACGTCAGTGTCTCGTTCAACACTTACTACGCCGTTCGCGAAAATCACTTTTAGTCCCGCCATTTCCATCTTCCGGACCGATAACAAGTTCACTCGAGCCTCCGGAATGTACAGAACATTCTTAAGGGTAACGCGAACCGATTCACCCTGAACGACGGCATACACAGTAATGTCACCTTGCTCCTTCGCTATGATGCATTCCCCTTCCTTTGCTACGGAGATCCGCATCGGCTGCTTCATCGGAACAAGCTTTTTAAACAGCTCCCGATTGTTCGTCAAATGTTCCGACGACCCCGAATCGATGATCCAGCTTACCTCATCCGTTTTTGAGGAACCATCACTAACACCGAGAAAGCAAACACTGTTTTCACCTTTCCCCAGGTGCGCACTGGTTTTCTTCGATTCCTTCTTCTTATTTTTGTTTTCCGGACAGTCAGCAATCTTGTGCCCAAGGCGATTGCATCCGAAACACTTAAACTTCACTTCTGTCTTCTTTTTCTGCTGTTTTGCACCACTCGATCCACTGAACGCAGCCGCTTCGGTTGTTTTCCCGTTCAGACCAGCATTGTCTCCCTTTCGCTTTATTTCCTCGTCGAGTAAACGGCACTTCACAAACTCCATTGATAGGTTTTCCTCCGGCATCGTTTCTAGGGCAGTAACCACTGTTGCAAAGCACGGCCCCAACGTCAACAACAGGTAGCAAACGATATCGATCTCGTCTAAGTTCACTCCGGTTGACTTATATTCCCGGACGATCCGCTCGAACGTGAGGAAATGATCCTGCAATCTACCACCATCGTGCCGCAAGGTGAGTAGTTTCTTCTGTAGACGAAGACGGCTAGCGATACTCTTCCGCTGAAACACCCGCTCCAGAGCCAGCCAAACTTTCCGAGGAGTCTGCATGTCTTGGATGTACTCCAGCATACTGTCGCTTATTCGAGAAATAAGCAGCGACTTGCACCGTCGATCCTTTTTGAGTCGCTTTTCCATCGCTTTGGTTTTCGCCTCACGGACATCAGCGGCATCCTCCTGCTTTACCACCAGCTCATCATCCTCACCCGCTTCCTGTTCGATGCACTCCTTGAGCTCATGTTCCTCAAGAAGTACCAGCATCCGGAACTTCCATTGCGGGTAGTTTGATCCATCAAACTGTGGCACTCTCGCATTTTCCGCTTCTCTGTCCATTTTTCCGTATAAATATCACTTTAACCGTCACCCGCGATCACTGGGCCCATAACCTAATGGGATTTAAGGCAGTGATACCGAAGCGATTACGTGAAAACGCAATAAACGTTTACAACTTTTATTATGAACTTAACTGATTAAAGGTTAGATTTGGAGTGAAAAGAAAAAGGCGCGCACTCGATGCGCTCGCTTGTAGTTTGACAGCTGATACTGAGAGGGGTCCGCCCATCTGGTCGAAACATCAGTGTAGGATATTGCTAATCCCAACAGATTCTGTTTGCGAAAATATTGACAGTGAAATGCGGTGTTTTGTTCCGGGATGTTTCAATCATTTTCATCACCTGCATTTGAAATGCCACCAACAGCACAATCACTCCATTATCCATAATAACTGTAACAGATACCACAGTGCGATCCACCAAATCCTTCCTCCAACGAAATGAACAGAATCGGATGTGTGTAAAATTTTCTATATTACGTTACCTTGCAAGCCCTTGAAGATAAAATGTCCAGATTTTCAATAAGTGCCAAAGATTCGCCAGGCTGCGCGACAACTGGAGTAACTTAGAAGTGAAATCCCGATCTGAACTGGTCGTTTGTTTATGTTTACATGCTTGAATCCCGGCGCGCCATACTAAATTTCGTGAGAAAATTACCAACACAACTAAAGCTGTCTTACTACGCCACCAGTGTATTTTACGTCGTGCATGATCTGGTTCCGCCTTCGACAAATTTTCACACAACGTTTTCAAAACACTGTGAGTAGAACTTGTTGTCAATTAAAAAACTTAGTAGAAGTTACTCAATCTTCTAAATCAATATTACTCACTTTTTGACATTTGAATTAAATAAGCAAAAGTGAGTACAAATTACTCACTTGAGAGTAACATTGAATGAGCGTGTAGATCTTCCAAATAATCCCGCATAGTGTTTTGACTACCTGGGCAGCCATGGCCACCAGACGGCTACCAAAATTGATTCAGTGACGGTTGTCAAATCCAATTTGACAAAACAAAGTCGCTTGTATCTAAGTTAGCCGAGCGTTTTCATCTTCTAACCTTCGCTGAAAATGTCAAAGATTTCAATGTGAAAAAATCCTGGTGGATACGGTTGTATCGTTTGAGTTGTATATCTGGCAGCGGTGAGGCAGTCGGTCACCAGAATGTCTGCCAGCCATGTTTTTCCAGCGGGCAGCGTTTAGTCAGCCATCTGGCAGCCATGCGTATGCGGGATGAACTCCTAGCCGCTGAATTTGCTCTTACACGGTTAAAATAATATAATATATATATATATATATATATATATATATATATATATATATATATATATATATATATATATATATATATATATATATATATATATATATATATATATATATATATATATATATATATATATATATATATATCACTTTCACTTTCAGCAGCTAGAAGTTTTATATGAAAGATCTATAATAGAACTGAAGCTGGAACAAACGTATCCCCAGCAAGCCGTTCTAGTTTTATTTATTCGTATAGTTCTTCTGTCAAATTTAAAACGGACATACGATGCTGTTATAGATTATAGATCTTCCATATAATATATTCCTTCTAGCTGCTGAATTTGCTCTGAGGGCATGTTCAGGAGTGTGTAATGTTGATCTTAAATTATTGTGCGAAAACTAACGTTTAATTTAGAGATGGCATTATACTTGGTTCAAAAACATTTTTTTTCAAATGCCCGGAAATAACAAATAAAATATTTATAATAAATGGAATACGATCGCTAAACATTTTATTATTCGAGAAAAATTATTGCACTGGTTTCTGTTTTAAAAAATGCTGGTCCAGAAAAACCTAGTCTTACCCAATTACACATATTTCTGAAGATTTTCCATGTTTAATTGTAGTTTACACTAAAATAAGTAGTAGTAATCATTTTGAAATCGATTTTCTTCTACTTCAAGTATGTTTTCATTGCTGGCTAAGACAAGGCCAGGGATGCCATCAGGTATTTTTTTTTAAATTTGTGATCAAGCCAAAAACCTGTCTGTGACAATCTGTGCACATTTCCCGTTCCATAATAGCAAATCGGAATCAATTTGGTGAGCAAAAACAAAAACGGTCTCACTACCAACACCGCTCTGTACCTTTTTACTCAACCGCGCTGTACTTTTTGATGCTAAACTGTAATCGATTTCAAAAATCTGTGAAAATCTGAGATTAATTGAGGAATATGTGAAAATCTGAGATCTTTTTCAGAAATCTGTGAAAATCTGTGCCATTTTTAAAATCTGTGCACAAAGTTGAAAATCGGTGAAACACAGATTAATCTGTGAACCTGGCACCTCTCTCATTTGCAGTTCGGCCCTTTTGTCGTGGAACTATCGATTTAAGTACGATTCAGACGGTCCGGCTTCTTCCGTCACCGTCACCGGAACGTCAACGCAGAGATTCCATTTATACAGATTTATCTGTATCATACAGATTTTTACATCCTCATACAGATCTAATAAAGAATACAGATTTTATACAGATTCCCTAAATTTAATACAGATTTATACAGATTTCATAACAAGTAATGAAGAAAAAATAAACTGTTTTCGTCTGAGCTATTTTTTAGTATTTGATTGCAGTGACGAGATGAAAGTTTATTAAACAACGAACAAATCACAAATTAAAGTAAAAATTTGTGTGCATATGTTTGATGATCAACACAAAAAAAAACATTTATATTACAATTTGAGGCTTTATTGTTAGGCTAAAGCCGTAGAGCACGAGAAAGCAGAGCCAAACTTGGTACTGACCAAAGCGAGTAATGTATTTACAGTAAATTAAAAGGACCTTGCCAGAGGGAAAGCTGAGTAGATTTATCGCTTGCACTCTAACAGGGCCCCTTTGGCTTGCTGAAAGTAAGCTTCCCTCTTTTGGTCTGCTAATGCTACCACCAGCTCGGTTCAGCTTTTCGTGTTTATTCTGTCTGCGGCCTGAGAATTGTATGAGCTGACTGTCATATTAAGTCAACTTTTAAATCTAGAGAAGAATATGGAATTGAAATTTAATTATTTTTGTGAACTACGAAAATAAAAAATAAATGCTAATAGAAACTCTCATTATATAACCGTAATCTGTTAAGATTGAGTTCAACATCATTCTATTCTAGAAATTTCATTTTATTTGTGAATACAGATAAATACAGATTTTTTATACAGTGTAATACAGATTTTCTCTGAAAGTATCTGGCATCTCTGCGTCAACGTCCGTCACCGTCAATCTGATTCACACGATCCGGTTTCCTACACGCTGCCAAAAAAAACCCAACGGTTGACTTAAATTTACCTAACATGAAGTAATCAAGCATGTTTTTTATTGTTGGGTGAAAAGTACTGTATCGATTGAGTAGTTTTCACTCAACAGTTGAGTTTACTTCAATAAGTTGCTGTTGGGTGAAAATAATTTTGTGTGTTGCGGTCAGATTTGGAGCGAGGGAAATTATTTTGTAAAATTGCCGGTTTTGGGAGAATAAATAAATAACTGTCATCAATCGTAGTGTAAGTAGCTTTGTATAATTTCTTTTTAAAACTATAATTACACCGTAATATCATTTCAGGCGATGGAAAATATTGAGATGCGTTCGATCGCTCAACGGTGCAGTTCCAGCAGCTCAATAGAGCAGCCTTGGCAGTTCAATGGTAAGTCAATAATATTATTATTGATTTGTTTGCTTGATCCTCTCAATTAGGAGATAATGAAACAACTGGAATCCAACATACTCAGACTGTTTTGTTATAATATAATTATATTTGTAAAATCTTTAATTTTATTCGGATCAAAACGTTTTGTATTGTTCAATGTTAAAATAAATGTTTTAAAGAATAACGTAATCATAGTTGACATCATTTTTTGTGTTTAATTTTATTTTTCAAAAATGAGTAAAACCCATTTTACCCAAAATTGACTTCCTGCACACAACCCCTCTATTGAGTAAAAAGTACTTAAAATTAGGTAATTTTTTGGCAGCGTGTATCCATGTCCGTCATGTCATTTTAATACACGCAGAATTTGAAGATCTTAGTTTCGCACAATCCCGCATAGCGTTTTGGCTACCTGGGTAGCCACGGGCACCAGAAGGCTACCAGTACTGTTTCAATGACAATATCAAAAAGCTGTCAATCAAAGAAACCCTGAACGATTTTGTTGTGAAGGTGTAAGTGTTCCTATAGCCAGGTGGAAACCGTGGAAACGCAAAACAAAGTAGAAAAATTATTTCACCAGAAGTGAATACAAGCTCGTGGATTATTCCTTCCTTTTGGTAATTATTAATTTGTTAGTTCAAAATAAAATAAATAATTTCAGTTTTTAAATTCCAATAGATTGTCGAACGAATTAATAGACTTGGAGTGGATATTATAGCCAGTCAGGAAAATCTGTTTTGTCTGTAGGTAAGTTGTATTTTTTATAATATATGAATATATGTAAGAGTCGATCCGAGACGGGACCGTCCGGGACGATCCGGAACGTTTTTTTCCCTCATGGACGATGACTGTGCTGCAGGCGTGTGCATGTATTGGAATGTCTGATCCGGAATCAAATTCATTTGATTGCCGCCGATATTCCTCGCCGAGTTTTTCGCACCGTCGGCACCAGGAAAAACTCGGCGACGGATATTGGATCCAGCATTCCAGTACATGCACACGCCTGCAGCACAGTCATCGTCCATGAGGAAAAAAAAAACGTCCCGGATCGTCCCGGATTAGTGCGAATAAACTTTTAAACTCAACTCTCCGGAGTGTCGCAATCGTGAATTGGAAATCAATTTACGGAGTAAAACTGTTCCAATCTATGATCTTACAACGATTGGTGTGTGATTTTAAAGATTTTTAAATACCGGCCACATGGGTCAGGAATAGTTTGTTCTATGTGCGTTCTTGTGTTGGTGTAATCGAATATAAAATATATTCAAGAATTTTCGCAAAATGTTCCTTAATCCACCATGTACACTCGCACATCAATAGCATTGTCATTAACATACACGGAAATGTAGTAGTCAATAACATTTATTTATTCGCTGTCAACAAATGAAACTTGCGTCCGTTCCTTAGCTTTAAAATAAGCGAACCCAAAGAAACAATGCTATTGTTTATTTTATGAGAGAAGTTAAAAGTTATCGAAAAATTAGTCTTAGGATTTAATGCTATCCTGGTAAAATTTTGGAGTGGAAAGGTTAGTGGCACGACTCGTTAACGCGAAGCATACCGCAGAGCAATTCGTTCGGATAGGGGTTACTTGTCGCTCCAGTTATCGAATCCATAATTTATTGTTAGTCACGTTTCAGTTAAGATCGCACACACTTAAATTATATTATATTGTCTTCTGTTTCGACAAATTCTTCGGAGAGTATCAATTATTTCAGCAAAATACATAAGATATACAGATATAACAACAAAATGCCTTCTCTTCATTTCTAAGCACTAATAAAATGTCAAGAAATACAAAATACAACAAAGCAAAGAGGGAACTTAACCGCCTTATGCGGATGGAAGAAGGACTTTTATTGGTAGATTCAGAGGACTCTGTCTGTAGCCTTAGTCTAAAACGCAGCTGCTTAAAAACTTGTAGAACGATTAGAGTCAGACGTCGGAAAGCAGCCATAGAAGCGTGACAGCAAGAAAATCGTACGTCTACTTGAATCATTTGATATTGTGATTATTTTACTATGCAACTGATTTTCAGAATCAGACCACCCGCACTAATTACACCCCAGAGTTGCTCATCATTAGGATCATTCTTATAGAAGCAGCAAGGCAGTATTACTTATTTTTGTAATCTACGCGACAACACATGTGACTATAGCTACCGGATTTTGAACTGTTGTATCTGCCTGTGGCTTCCCCGGATAAAAGTGTTATCGTTCGAGATGCACCATCAACGGTAAGTTCATCATTTATAATGCTCCGTGTACCAGATACGGAGACTTCTTGGAATCTATTACGGCATTCCTTCCGCCATGCTCGCACTTTCTGATGGCCTTGGAGGATGAAGGTTTTTTCTTCGAGGATAGATACAAAGTTAACATATAAAATAAATTGAATCTAACTTTATTTACAACATATTCTTAGACTACATTCGTTTCACTTTTCTTCGCAGCTCTCATCGTCTAACGTTGCTACATCAGCATGCAGAATCAATGGATCTGCTGGAAACGTTACGTTAGAAACGACACCAAATGTTCCGCAGTCAGATCAGTGAAAATTCACCACTAATTATAAATAAATAATTCGAGAGTTGTTCACTATTATATTTCGGAAAATGAATAAAATTGTTTGAGTTTAACATGTGAGTTAGTTTTATTTACAATAATTCGAAATTGAAAATCAAACAATAATTCGAAATTGAAATCAAAGTAATAAAAACAAACGAAGACGAAAAAGATTAATCATAACCGGTTCTCTTGCGGTTCTGTTCACTCTGGCTGCCAGCGGTATGGCAAGCAGCTGGCAACAATGTCTCCCTCAGAACCGATGTGGAAAATCCTGGTGGAAACGGTTGTATCCAGGGATGTCAGGTGTGTGGGTACAGATGAGTTTATAATAATCCACGCATAGAATGCCATGACAACTGTAGTGGGGACGATGGCATTAGGAATCATCGACCATTCATTCATTGCATCACGGACGGCTGCACAGGTAAGAAGTGATTCACTCTGGGTGATTCCGTTTACAAAGTAAAGTCTATTATTCACAATGGCGATCCTGCCAGGAGTTATTTCAGTTATTCAACATCAACGGAATCACCCAGATCGCAAAAAATATATATAGATATTCGGCAGAAAGAAATAGCCGACGAGAGATTGCGTAACATTAAATTATTAGAAAAGCGGATCAATATGGTCGCGCATTGGAAGCGGACCAGGAAGGTCGCGCATTGGAAGCGGATCAGGTAGGTCACGCATTGGAAGCGGACCAGGTAGGTTGCGCATTTGAAGCGGACCAGGTAGGTCGCGCATTGGAAGCGGACAAAGAAGGTCGCGCATTGGAAGCGGACCAGGAAATAATTGAGTAAGCGGACTGTAAATGTCGCGCACAAGAAAAACTAGCCACGTGGGCGCGCAAAATGAAAAAAGCTAATTTTAATAATTAAGCTATTCAAAGTGAATCTTTAGATTGTGCACACCGGATTAATCATACATGATAACTAAACGAAAAAACATAGCGAATGGTGGAATATATTCCCGATCGGTTGGCTGTCGAAGCGATTCAGATGATGAACCGATATCTGACGAATTAGTTGACCAGGCCGATATGGAGTCAGTGCATGCAATAACGTCGTGCAATTCACGGCACGGTCTGGAACACTTTCTACCTTACCATGGAGTCAGTGGCGTACCGAGGAAATTTGGCACCCGGGGCAAAATAAGATATGAGTGAAAAAAAGAGATTTAGTGAGCAAAAATAAAAAAGTTGAACTCCATCTTCGGAAAGGTGACTTGGGCGAGCAAAAAAAAAAGGTTTGTCGCCCCCCTAAAAACGCTACGCCACTACATGGAGTGTAATTTTTCGTCAGCTAGTCCTTGGTTCTGACTAATAACACAGTGAGAATCCGATCGTTGCTGGATCACTAAAGGGTTGATGGCAAACAAACAAGTTCTTATACTAATGTTGCAGATTTTTGAACTGCAGCCACGGTAGAAAAACCGTTTATCTGCATGAGATTAAAATCTTTAACACAAGTGTTTGGATAACACGGGGAATGTATATCAGAAATGTATTATTGTGCGCAGTGCCTTTCGGTCCATGTGGTACGATCATTCTTTCAAATACAATAGGTATTTCTTTTTATTGATGAGAGGAAAATTCAAGCTTTGTTGCACTTTTTAAAGTTAGAGTTATTTAATCATAATTGCAAAAAAACCGACAAACGGTAGAGACGACGATCGAAAATAGACGACAAAATTAGGGATGTCGTAATATCGAGTAAGCAATTAATCCAGATAATCAAGTAACATGTAATCGATTAGTTTGGAACTAATTTACGAATATTAAATCAATTGAATCATTTGAAAAATTAACCGAGAAATAACAAAAACAGAACAGAGCTGCCTATGCTCAATATTTATCTGAACATATGTAAGATTTTTCTCATTTCGATAGACACTAACTAACCGGATCTTTTGCCAGATTTTTTATTCCGAGAGGACTATATTTTATTTTTTTTAGGACTTGGCATCAAAAAAAAACTAATCCACTATGTAGAACTGGTAACCAGCCCAGCAATTTTTATAGGTTTGACTGACTTTTTTATAGGCCATTAAAAATGGCATCACGTGATAGGGTTTTTTGTACCAAAGCCACCACATTATATTACGGTTTAACTGAAATCGTTAAAAATTCTCGCTGCGCGGTTCTATGCGGCGAATTTCAGGTTAGTGCTGCAGTGACAATATATTTTTTTAAGAAGAGGGTAGATGTGTGGGTACAGATGAGTTTATAATAATCCACACATAGAATGCCATGATAACTGTAGTGGGGACGATGGCATTAGGAATCATCGACCATTCATTTATTGCATCACGGACGGCTGCACAGGTAAGAAGTGATTCACTCTGGGTGATTCCGTTTACAAAGTAAAGTCGATTATTCACATCAGGTTCACAGATTAATCTGTGTTTCACAGATTTTGAGTTTTCTGCACAGATTTTAAAACTGACACAGATTTTCACAGATTTTTGAAAATGATTACAGATTTTCACAGATTTTGGAAATCGAGCACAGTTTAGCACCAAAAAGTTACAGCGTGTTTGTAGTGAGACCTTTTTTTTTTTGCTCACTAAATTGAATTCGATCAGCAGAAATGGTACGGAAAATGGGTGGAGAGACCTTTTATTTTGAACAGCTGTAGGGGTACGGAAAACGGTCACAGATTTTTGAAAAAATGACCTGGCATCTCTGGTTGTATCGTTTGAGTTGTATATCTGGCAGCGGTGAGGCAGTCGGTCACCAGAATGGCTGCCAGCCATATTTTGCCCGCTGGTAGCTTTTAGTCAGCCGTCTGGCAGCCATGCATATGCGGGATTTTATTCCACTAATACAAAATCTAGGAGCTTTTGAAGCCAATCGATCTGTTGTTTTCCTACCTTTTAATCGAATAAATAACTTCCAAAATTAACTAGAAAGAGGAACACACAAAACAATCAGTTCCACTCAACAACGTAACGTACTTTGCAAAACTACTGATAAGCTTAATTACTTATATGTGGTATTAGAGTGACTATAACCAGAGTGACGACATCTCATCCGTAATGTTGGCAACAATTCAAAACATTCCATTAGCTTTACATTGAAATGACATGTCGTTTGAAACTGGTAGCTGTCATTCCAAACGAACAGCTGTCGCCACTCTGATTATAATCACTCTATGTGGTATATTTTGTTTAAGAGTGGGATCTTGACACCGAATACATACATAACAAACATCAGCTGATTACGGTATTCATATGAATCGTGCATGTGTGCGATAATCACAGTCCGTCAAATATTCTTTCGGAGAAATGTTGACGGAGCTTGCCGTTGACGGACGTTGACGTTTCGGATCTCTGCTGGATCGCGTGAATGCGCAAATGGAAAACGCATTTGACTAATTTTGACGGAGGCTGACGTTCCGGTGACGGTGACGGAAGAAGCCGGATCGTCTGAATCGTACATTATTCTTCCTTCCGAACCATCCTTCTCGTCATTTTCGCCCTGCATATTTCAGCTGTTTTTCAAAGTAGGACGAATCTTACAAAAATAAACAAATCGAGTTTCTCTCTCCTACCAATTAATTCTTCAAAATCCTACAATTTTGTCTAAAAAATCGGATTCTACAAAAATCTCAATCTTAGTAATACAAAGAACAATAAAGGGCGAAACTGTCATTCCATTTGTTTACGAAAGTTTCGCCCTACGTGTTCCATGTAAACAAACAAGGCGATACTTCAATTCCTAATAAGGAAGGGCGACTATTTGTTTTCTTTATTTTTGATAGTTTCCGAGCCTTTTACTACTGGAAATAATAAATGAGACGATAAAGTTACTCGAATATTTATCTTAGTCACGAAAACCAACTAATTTCACAAAAAATGCGCAGGGGCATAACTTCATCATTCACACAGGAAGCATAAAAGTAAACAAATCGAAAAAGGGCGAAACTTTTTTTATGTTGATTTATTCAGTAGATATAGAAGGAAAGTGGTAAAATTTGCATACTTTTTAAAGATAAACGAACAGATCATCGACTAATCAAAAATTGATCTGAGAATATACGATGATTTCTAGATACGATTTGAAACCAAAGTCGAAACATTCATCGATGTTTTTCTCCATTTACTGTCAATGTTAGATTCGCCGTTCTTTGGAAAACAGCTGATTTATAATTATTAGGCTCTCTGACAGCTCACTTACAACCACAAATGCAAATGAGATTGGTTTGTTTTCATCAGGAAACTCATGCATTAAACACTATTCAGACGATCAATCAACTGCCGTCGACGTCCAGATTATTTTTATTATTTTTTTAGCCGAACATTGCTCACGTATCCGACGTTGAAATTTTCCGTGAACTTGACGTAGTGTCCTTTCATATGAATTGCTTACAATTAATGTTGTTGTTCCGTAATCGTTCCATGCAGGCGATAGTCGCTTGATGCTGCGTGTGAATCGCTTTTACATATTGTTTTGTTTTCATCAGGAAACGTGTAGGCCACCCATTTTTCAGTAGGGCCGCCGTTCATTTTTCACCGGGCATAGAAACCTCAATTAATATACACTCACACTGAACATAACTCAAAATCAAGTGAGACATCACCCAAATTCATAAAAGTTCTCGGTTGATTTTTCATTAGGGCGTATAAGCAAGTGACAGTTTCTCTTTAATCACTCTCTCTTTCGATAATTGTGATGTGATTAAAAAGATTTTTTTTGATATCACTATTCTGTTTGAAAGACAGAAGTTTCGGGTATCATTTCATGCAAAGAGTTGAGTGATAAACGTGGAGACCTCTTGATAATTTATAGTAGAGAAAGTAAACAAAGAGAAACTGTCATTCAATGTTACTCTCAAGTGAGTAATTAGTACTCACGTTTCCTTTTTTTTTAATATTAGAATGTGAGTAATGTTGATTTAGAAGATTGAGTACCTTCTACTCAGTTTTTAAAGTGACCACAAGTTTTACTCACAGTGTTTTGAAAACGTTGCGCGGAAATTTTTCCAAGGAGGAACCAGATTATCGATATGCTTACTATACACCTCAAAACAATTCACGCAGGTAGAAGACGGTAAGAAAATGTTCAGTCATATATCAAGTATTTTATTTATATTTTATATACAAGAATATATCAGCATTTCCACGAATGCTGAATAAAATGCCAGTACGTGGGCAACGTAGGAAGGCAGACGGATCCTTTCCAATGACCAATGAACAGGTAGCGGCTCTCTTCATTTGTTGGATGGAAGTGAGTCAGTATTTGTTTAAAGCAAAGAATTCCTTATTAGAAATCTTTATTCATTTCGAATGATGTTGAGTAATATATACTCACTCGAGCTGATTTTCCTATTTGTAGCACTGAGTAAATGTTACTCAAAATTTGACAAATACCATATTTACTCAAAAGTGAGTAAGCTAGCTTTACTCACTATAGAGTAGTTCCACTTTTAACGAAAGTGAGTGAAATTGTACTCACTTTAGAGTAACATTGAACGAGCGTACATGGAAAATTGAAAGCAAACAAAATAAGAGTAAGAAGACAGCTGTCTGGTCCAGAGTTGCCATTATTAAATCTGTGTTTCAAATCGAACAATCTGTTTTCCATCTGTGGTGCACATTTTCGTTCATAGTCTGTGAAAATCTGTGAAAAACGTTTTGAAAATCTGTCATTTTTATGAAATATTCATAAAAATCTGTAGAAATCTGTGAATTTTGATAAAACTGTGTTCTGTGACACAGATTATGCGTACACGCTGCCAAAAAATTACCTAATTTTAAGTACTTTTCACTCAATAGAGGGGTTGTGTGCAGGAAGCCAATTTTGGGTAAAATGGGTTTTACTTATTTTTGAGTAAAAGCATCAATAGTACTGATTAGGTAGCAACTACGCAAGCGATATAAAAATCAACTTGGGCAATTTGATATCAGTTTTCGTTCGATGGTTTGAAAAAAAAAACGCTAACAATAAAGTCACCTATGATTACTTTTTTTATTTAATATTAATCTTTTTACATATTTCAACAATGTAACTATATCATTGAACTACCAAGGCTGTTCTATTCAGCTGCTGAAACTGCACCGTTGAGCGATCGAACGCATCTCAATATCTTCCATCGCCTGAAATGATATTGCGGTGTCTGCCAAAAAAAAACTCAACGGTTGACTTAAATTCACCTAACATGAAGTAATCAAGCATGTTTTTAATTGTTGGGTGAAAAGTACTGTATCGGTTGAGTAGTTTTCACTCAACAGTGTAGTTTACTTCAATAAGTTGCTGTTGGGTGAAAAAATGTTGTGTGTTGCATTGCAGAAACTATCGGTCAGATTTGAAGTGAGTGAAATTATTTTGTAAAATTGCCGGTTTTGGGAGAATAATTCAATGATTGTCATCAATCGCAGTGTGAGTAGCTTTGTATAATTTCTTTTTAAAATAATAATTACACCGCAATATCATTTCAGGCGATGGAAGATATTGAGATGCGTTCGATCGCTCAACGGTGCAGTTCCAGCAGCTGAATAGAACAGCCTTGGTAGTTCAATGATATAGTTACATTGTTGAAATATGTAAAAAGATTAATATTAAATAAATAAAGTAATCATAGTTGACTTTATTGTTTGCGTTTTATTTTTCAAACCATCGAACGAAAACTGAAATCAAATTGCCCAAGTTGATTTTTATATCGCTTGCGTAGTTTCTACAGGGTGATTTTTTAAGAGCTTGAGAACTTTTTTAAACAATAAAACGCATAAAATTTGCAAAATCTCATCGGTTCTTTATTTTAAACGTTAGATTGGTACATGACATTTACTCTTTGAAGATAATTTCATTTAAATGTTGACCGCGGCTGCGTCTTAGGTGGTCCATTCGGAAAGTCCGCTTTTTTATCGACAAATTTTGTTCAGCGATGAGGCTCATTTCTGGTTGAATGGCTACGTAAATAAGCAAAATTGCCGCATTTGGAGTGAAGAGCAACCAGAAGCCGTTCAAGAACTGCCCATGCATCCCGAAAAATGCACTGTTTGGTGTGGTTTGTACGCTGGTGGAATCATTGGACCGTATTTTTTCAAAGATGCTGTTGGACGCAACGTTACAGTGAATGGCGATCGCTATCGTTCGATGCTAACAAACTTTTTGTTGCCAAAAATGGAAGAACTGAACTTGGTTGACATGTGGTTTCAACAAGATGGCGCTACATGCCACACAGCTCGCGATTCTATGGCCATTTTGAGGGAAAACTTCGGAGAACAATTCATCTCAAGAAATGGACCGGTAAGTTGGCCACCAAGATCATGCGATTTGACGCCTTTAGACTATTTTTTGTGGGGCTACGTCAAGTCTAAAGTCTACAGAAATAAGCCAGTAACTATTCCAGCTTTGGAAGACAACATTTCCGAAGAAATTCGGGCTATTCCGGCCGAAATGCTCGAAAAAGTTGTCCAAAATTGGACTTTCCGAATGGACCACCTAAGACGCAGCCGCGGTCAACATTTAAATGAAATTATCTTCAAAAAGTAAATGTCATGTACCAATCTAACGTTTAAAATAAAGAACCGATGAGATTTTGCAAATTTTATGCGTTTTATTGTTTAAAAAAGTTCTCAAGCTCTTAAAAAATCACCCTGTACCTAATTAGTACTATTGATGCTTTTACTCAAAAATAAGTAAAACCCATTTTACCCAAAATTGGCTTCCTGCACACAACCCCTCTATTAGCGGCCCTTACACGAGCATTAAAAATGTCAGTTTTAATGTAACTAAGTAATAATGTATTTCAAATTTGTTAGAAATCTCGTCATTACTGCACCATTACACGTTCATTAATAATTCAGTAATGACATTTTTAATGACTCGTGTAAGGGTCGCTATTGAGTGAAAAGTACACGCTGCCAAAAAAAACCCAACGGTTGACTTAAATTTACCTAACATGAAGTAATCAAGCATGTTTTTTATTGTTTGGTGAAAAGTACTGTATCGATTGAGTAGTTTTCACTCAACAGTTGAGTTTACTTCAATAAGTTGCTGTTGGGTGAAAATTATTTTGTGTGTTGCGGTCAGATTTGGAGCGAGAGAAATTATTTTGTAAAATTGCCGGTTTTGGGAGAATAAATAAATAACTGTCATCAATCGTAGTGTAAGTAGCTTTGTATAATTTCTTTTTAAAACTATAATTACACCGTAATATCATTTCAGGCGATGGAAAATATTGAGATGCGTACGATCGCTCAACGGTGCAGTTCCAGCAGCTCAATAGAGCAGCCTTGGCAGTTCAATGGTAAGTCAATAATATTATTATTGATTTGTTTGCTTGATCCTCTCAATTAGGAGATAATGAAACAACTGGAATCCAACATACTCAGACTGTTTTGTTATAATATTATTATATTTGTAAAATCTTTAATTTTATTCGGATCAAAACGTTTTGTATTGTTAAATGTTAAAATAAATGTTTTAAAGAATAACGTAATCATAGTTGACATCATTTTTTGTGTTTAATTTTATTTTTCAAACCATCGAACGACAACTGATATCAAATTACCCAAGCTGATTTCTATATCGCTTGCGTAGTTTCTACCTAATCAGTACTATTGACGCTTTTACTCAAAAATAAGTAAAACCCATTTTACCCAAAATTGACTTCCTGCACACAACCCCTCTATTGAGTAAAAAGTACTTAAAATTAGGTAATTTTTTTTCAGCGTGTACTTAAAATTAGGTAATTTTTTGGTAGCGTGTAGGAAAATAGGCAAAAAATCTGTTGTTTTACCGAAAAATCTGTGAATATGGTAACTCTGGTCTCGTCTTGTCCTAGGCAGGGATGTCAGGTTCACAGATTAATCTGTGTTTCACAGATTTTGTATTTTCTGCACAGATTTTAAAAACGACACAGCTTTCTGAAAATGATCACAGATTTTTACAGATTCTTGAATAAAACACAGTTTTTCACAGATTTTGAAAATCGGTTGAGGCAAAAGGTTCAGGTAGTGAGACATATTTTTTGCTCACTAAATTGAATTCGATCTGCTGTAATGGTACGGAAAGAGGAAAGAGTGTGAGTGAGACCTTTTTTTTTTTGCTCACCAAATTGATTTTGAACTGCTATTGGGGTCAGCGCTGCCAACTATACCGATTTCTCGGTATTTATACCGATTTTTGGACTCGATATAGGAATACAGATATGCTCTCTCAAAATACCGATATTTCAATTTTCATACAGATAAATACCGATTTTCAGTTTTTGTGTTGGATTGCATAGGGGTAAACCAGGTCGAGCGACCTTTTTTTTGGTCGCAAAATCAGTTTCCGCACTAAATCGATGTTTGATTTTTCGAGAAAGATATTGTACAGATAGATTTTTTCGCCAAATACAGATTTTTGGAAAAAACAGTTGACAGCACTGATTGGGGTACGGAAAACGGTCACAGATTTTCACAGACAGATTTTCGGTTTGATCACAGATTTTTGAAAATATGACCTGGCATCCCTGGTGTTAGGTCTGAGGTATAGAAACGCCTTTATTGAACATACTTCGCGGCATCTGGATACTAATACGTTGTAAGAATTTTTCATAAGTTAAATTTACAGTTCTATCCAATAGGTTGTTGAATAGATTAATTGATTTTTTAGGTTTCTTAGTATGAGTTCAACTGAGTTCAATATCGGGATAACTGGAGAAAAAACTTCAAGTCGTGTACTGAAACCACCAGGCGGTGGCCATTCGGACATATTCGGATCTGCGGAAGTGAAAGCGAATCCTCCACGCCCAAAACACAATCAGCAAAATTCCGCTAATATGAATGGTGTTATGGGAACGACAGATCCGAATCTAAAAATTGAACAAAATCTACATGAACAAACTAAAACAGCCAATATCCCATCGCAAGCAGACAGACAGTCAATTCAAAAGGACTGTCCACAATTAGGACGAGGGCGTGTTCCTCCAGGCGGATTCTCATCTGGACTTTGGTGAAACGTTCTAAATTCAGCAATAAGACTATCAAATATTCCCGACACTAACCAAAGAATTTCGTGTTAGTTTCTATTACTCTACAATGGCTTTATTTAAAAATGTTTTTAAGTCGCACTTTGCTCCGAAAAAATATCGTTGACAACTGAAAACATAATGAATTAAAATCGTTCAATCCACAAAAATTATACATTGTTTTGTTTCGCTTCTATTTTCTGCCATTTGTTGTCAGGTTACCCGTAGTGATGTAATCAGGGATGTAGGTCATTTTTGCAAAAATCTGCTCAAGCCAAAAACCTGTCTGAAAATCTGTGTACGTGTCCCGTACCATAATAGCAGATCTAAATCAATTTGGTGATCAATGTACTTTTTGGTACTAAACTGTGATCTATTTCAAACATCTGATTAATTTCAGAATCTGTGGAAATCTGTTAAAATCGGTGCCATTTTAAAAGTCTGCAGAAAGTTATAAATCTGTGAAACACAGATTAATCGATTAGTTTAAAACTAATATTCGGTTATTGAGCTAATCTTATAATTTAAAAAATACCATAGTAAGAATCGAATGAATAATCGAGTAACCGATTAATAACCCAGATAATCGAGTAATTTTTAATCGATTGATCTGAAACTAAGGGCATGTTCAGGCCCGCATAGCGTTTTGGATACCTGGGCAGCCATGGTCACCAGACGGCTACCAAAATTGATTCAGTGACGGTTGTCAAATACAATTTAACTAAACAAAGTCGTCTGTATCTAAGTTAGCCGAGCGTTTTCATCTTCTCACCTTCGCTGAAAATGTAAAAGATTTTAATGTGGAAAAATCCTGGTGGATACGGTTGTATCGTTTGAGTTGTATATCTGGCAGCGGTGAGGCAGTCGGTCACCAGAATGTCTGCCAGCCATATTTTTCCCGCTGGCAACGTTTAGTCAGCCATCTGGTAGCCATGCGTATCAGAGATGCCAGGTCATTGTTTCAAAAATCTGTGTTGAAACCCAAAACCTGTCTGTGAAAATCTGTGACCGTTTTCCGTACCCCAATAGCAGTTCAAAACCAACTATTTACTATTTCAGTAGATCGAATTCAGCGAGCAAAAAAAAAAAGGTCTCACTACCACCACGCTCTGCACCTTTTTCCTCTACCTGTACTTTTTGGTGCTAAACTGTACTCGATTTCCAAAATCTGTGAAAATCTGCGATTCATTCAAGAATCTGTGAAAATCTGTGCTCATTTTCAGAAATCTGTGAAAATCTGTGTCAGTTTTAAAATCTGTGCACAAAACTCAAAATCTGTGAAATACAGATTAATCTGTGAACCTGACATCCCTGATGCGTATGCGTGGAAGTGTTCTAGTTCTACACTCTTACCAGCCGCTACCTAATTTTGGGTCAAAACCTACCCAAAATCAACTAAAGTGCATCTCCTCAATTTTACACTCTTACCAGCCGCTACCTAATTTTGGGTCAAAATCTACCCAAAATCAACTAAAGTGCATCTCCCCAATTTTGGGTAACGAGTAATGACCTCAAAATTTAGGTAACTGTAAGTTTAGTACAAATGTTATGCCATAACAAAGCACGCTACCCATTTTTACCCATCAACTCAAAGTTTGAGTAGATAACGACCTAATTTTGGGTAGCTTATAGAAGAGTTCGACAATGAGTGATTTCTCCTCAAAAAATAGGTAGAAATGATTTTCAGTGTACGTAACAAGTGGTGATCTCAAAATTTAGGTAACTAAGTTTAGTACAAATGTTATGCCATAACCTAAGACAAGACCTGACATCTGGGGGGGGCTGCTTTTGTTCCAAAATGGACCAGTTTCTGATTGGCTGATTTTGATGTTGCCACCTGCACATTGTGAAAAGAAAAAACTTTTGCAGGGTACGCGAGCAATGATGCCAAGTATAAAGAAAATCAGAAAACAAATTTATTAAAATGTATAATTTTAGCTCACCAATGAAAATGAAAATTTTCGGAGAATGTTTCACTTTTTTTTCAATCTCTTTGGTAATAAATGTTTATAGTGGCCGGGACGTGTAATTAAAATAGGCATCAAGCCGTTTTTCTTTTTAGTGAATTAAAGTGTAACCAAAAAAGATTTGTTAAATTAGTGTAAACTCGAAAGTGTGTTTAGTTTTACGAGAAGAATGAACTGTTGTGTTCCACACTGTGGTCGCATTAAGCATTTCTATCCAAACCTGAATTTTTCCGGTTTCCTAAAGATCCGGTAATACGTCAACAATGGATCCGATTTTTCATTCAACATGAGATATTTCGTGTTTTGTCATCAAAGCTCAATTAGTAGTTTTTAAGCATTAATATATAATAAAGAAATGCATTCACCGAAACATGTTTTATGTTTATTTCAAATCAAAAACCTAAAGTCTAAAAATTTAAATGTAATATTTTTTTCCTAGAATCGTTAAAAAAATCTGTAAATATGGCTACACTGTAGCCGATACGTTGGTATTTATTCCACAGGGCAAAAATGACGAGAAGGATGATTCGGAAGGAAGAATAAGAAGCCAGTTGTCAGGTCTTGTCTTAGGCCCAGAGTTGCCAGGTTATTTTTTCAAAAATCTGTCAAAACTCAAAAATTTATTTGGATTTGTCTGGGTCTACATTATAGAAGGAAATTTTTGCCGGGCTTCATTTTCAGTGAGCAAAAAAAGGTCTCCCCACCTATCGTATAGAGGCCAAAACCGTAAAGATCTAGTAAGATCTGACTAAATCTAGGAAAAAATGAAAAGTCTGAGAAAATTTGGAAAATCTGGCAAAAGATCTGGTTAGTTTGAGGGTCTGGCGAAACGAGGAAAATCTGGCATTTGCCAAACAAATCTGGCAACCTGGCAACGCTGCTTAGGCCATAACAAAGTACGCTACCCATTTTACCCAGCAACTCAAAGTTTGAGTAGACAACGTTTTGACAAAATTAGGTAGCGGCTGGTAAGAGTGTAGAACTAGAACGCTCCCCCGCATACGCATGGCTCCCAGATGGCTGGACGAAACGCTGCCAGCTGGAAAAATATGGCTGGTGACCGAATGAATAATTCGACGATAACTTTTCATAAGGGCACATATACCAAATGTAAACAAATCGGATTAATGCATACATTTTCATATCATTAAATGAACTTTTAATACTCCAAATATGAGCTAATGTTTGTTTGAGAAATTCCCCTGAAATTGACATTTTAAAAATGACACATCAACAAAATAATTGTATTGATCATGTTTTGTTTATGTTACCTTTCAAATGCATGCGATAAACAAGGGAATATGAACATCAAAAATCAATGCAAATATGCTCGTACATAAGCCGTTTCAATTCAAGTTTATCTCTAACATTGATTATAATTTATATAATACAGATCGTTGTAATTAGTGTTGACTCTTTTATATCAAACAATAAACTTTCGAAGCTAAATTTATATGAATATAAAAAAAATTTATTTTTTTCTGCTTGGCAAAAAAAATCGAATGGTGCTATAAACTTTTCAGTGTAGAAAAGGTTTTATGTTATGCTATTGGAAAAGGGTTTTAAAACATTTTTTCGTTTTCGTGTGTACTAGCGACCTAGACAATTTTTTTCTGTACATTGATGAAGCGCTTTGGCTATTGTATATTGCTACGATGGATACCACCAATGGGTTCCATTTACTGCTTGGTACGTATATTCAAAACAGACATAAAATATAACTAATCAGGTTTTTTTTTCAGAAGCGGCACTAATGCTTAAGGAAGAGCAAGTAGACGCGGATTTCAGTAATCCGTCAGTGGCGCTATATGAGGAGATCGAAAATTGCTCTGTAACGGAGAATCCATCTTTCATGGATATTATTTCGTCTACCCCGTTACATAACAGATCTATAATTAAACCGAAGCTTGAAAGTAGAAAACCTAACAATATGTCACTGATGGTTCAAATCACAGAAAACATATTACTTCGTACTCCTCGCAGCGAATGTAGCTCTAGTCTACTTGTTCGGACCGCCGACGAGGAATACATTCGTACTATCAGAGCGAAGACGACACCCACATTCCAGCATCTTTCCCGCGATGTTTGGAATAGTACAAATTTTTCTACTCAATCCACAACAAAACAAAAACAGAATGCATCACATTTCTACGATAGCTTCGGATCATCATCATGTGGCAACCGTACTGGATTAAGGAAACACCGCGTTTTTCGGAACGATTCAGTACGTACGGCAAGAAGCGATCGCACTCTTGATGATCCATCAAACCGTATTTTGAAACATCGGGCATTGAGAAATTCTTGTGAGCGCCATTTTTTAAAACAACGTAGTAATGAAAAAATACGTTCTACCGTTATGAAAACATCACACACATCCAATAGAAAAACACCGGTGATATCTAACGGTAATCATTAAATTATTTGTTAGGTCAATTATTTAATTAATCTATAATCATCAGGTCATTCGTCATGTGCTTCAATCATTGAAGAAGACCAATTTCAATGCTGCAATCATAGTTCTCACTCTGATTCTGATGGTAGTGAAGGCGATGTCGATACGGGAAATGCTGAAATGTTAAATAATTTTTCTATTTTTGAATATTTCGAACCTTATCATAACGAAACTCTAATTATTGAGGATGATGGTACGGATGCAGAATCTGGTTAGTATTATAACGAAAATTACGTTTGTCTTCACTCAGCTAAATAAAAACAATATATATATATATACATATATATATATATATATATATATATATATATATATATATATATATATATATATATATATATATACATATACATATACATAAATATATATATATATATATATATATATATATATATATATATATATATATATATATATATATATATATATATATATATATATATATATATATATATATATATATATATATATATATATTAATATGTTTTTTTTTTTGTAATTTCCAGACGAATTGGATGTTGATAACTTCGACAAACCTATTCGAGAACCAAAAGACGACAATTTAACCAGGAAAGAACTGAGGGAACGGGGAATGGAATACACAAATTGCAGCGGCAGAAAAGTACCTGCTCGAACAACCAAAGAGTCATGCAGATGTGCTAGATTGAATTGTAGTTCTAAATACACAAAGGAAATACGAGAAAAACTACTATACAATTTATTACGACTCAAATCTTCCGGACAAAATCAGTTCCTGAGTTCGCATATTCATGTAAAATATGCAGCCACGCATCGAGTAGGTGTTTGGAAATTTTGCATTCATGTAGTATAATATCACTTTTCATTCGTTTACTAGGTTTTGAATTCCAAGAGGCAGTTCACGTTTCAGTATTTTTTACCCGGTGTAGGTGGAAAAATAGAAGTATGTAAAAAAATGTTCCTAGCCACATTCGACAAGCTAGAGTTCTTTCCGAAAAGCTCCTGCGTTGTTCAGGCATTTGCAGCGAGGATAAAAGAATGATGTTTTCAAGCCGAATATCAATTACTCAGGAAACTCGAACGTATATCGAAAATCACATTAAGTCGTTTCCTTCGTATCGATCCCACTACTGTCGGGAATCGAGCTCTCGAATGTATTTATCTTCAGACTTGAATATCTCTAAAATGTTTAATTTATACGTAGAAAAATGTAAAGCTGGAGATAGGGAAATCGTGCATTATAATACTTATCGCATAATATTCCGTTCGTTCAATTTGAGTTTTAAAAAACCGCAGAAGGACTGCTGTAACGATTGTGATAAATTCAAAAATGCAATAAAGGTAGCATCAGATCCTAACGTAATACAGGATATTCAGCGGGCTCAAGAAAAACATCAAGAGGTATCAAATAACATGTATAAGATGAAACGGAAGAACATCGCAAAAACTAAAAGCGATAAGTCTGTTTGCACTGCAAGCTTTGATTTACAAAAATGTTTAGCAACTCCTCATCTACGCTGCGGAGTTGCTTTTTATAAACGCCAATTATATACTTACAACCTTACCGTATTTTACACCATAAATGGAAAAAATATTGTCAAGTGCTACTTATGGAACGAAACGATAGCTCGGAGAGGTGCTCAGGAAATTGGTTCCTGTATATTGCATTTTCTGTATGCAGTAGTGGAAGAGTATCCCGAAATTCGACTCATTATTCTGTATTCTGATAGATGCAGTGGACAAAATCACAATTTCGTTATGTGCACAATGTTCAGCTATTTCGTAGAGTCCATGCATCTTAAAGGACGAAAGATTGTCATTCGACATAACTTTATGGTTTCGGGACACAGTCACATGGAAGTTGATTCCGTGCACGCAGCGATCGAAAAGGCGAAAAAAACAACCACTATCGATATCGAAATCCCAAGAGATTGGGCGGTATTTATCGCCCAAGTTAGAACCAAATCACCTTTCCAGGTAATCGAACTTGAACAATCACAGTTCTTTGCGTTGAAGAAGCTCACTTCGCGCTACAAACGTCCTAAAGTTGACGACAAGAACAATTCTCTGAAATTCAAGCCAATTATATCATTTGAATACAGTTCCTTCAAACCGGCAGTAGTGGCTTTCAAAATGGATCATTTTGACGAACATTCTACTTTTACGGTATCATGCAATCTAGAAAATTCATCTATTCCAGAGCTAGAACGCTTATATGAAAGTCCCATCAAACTACAGCAAGCAAAGCTTGATGATTTACGCGAGCTGTTATGTTACGTATCTAATAAGGAATACTATGAAACAATGCTGAAGAATATTGCTCCTTCAAAACGTGGACGAAAGGCAAAAGATTCGGAAGAAGAATTTGTTTTCGATGCGGATATGGATAACGATATGGAAATCGATTGTAATAACAATTAAAACATTGAAAAGATTTTTCTATCCTTCATCGTTTAAATATTTTAACCCTTTTTCACTACACATTTTCTTCATTATGGTCTACTACCGTTGTGTACAGGCATCGTCATCGGATTATCCGCTAGATATTTTATTTCGGGGATGTTTCCTAGCTACCCTATCTATTCTATGCTTTGAACTGCATAAGAGAATCAACGCCCAGCTGGGCATACCAAAAGTGAAAAAAGATTCCGTCACTGAACAACATACCCGAGCTACCATAAAACGCAGAATAACTGTGCGACGCACCGGAAACAGCACTGTGAGCCATCCGCCGGAGAATTACTCTTCGGGGATGTTCGCCACAGGCTCAAATAAATTAATACTGTGTGCCGGACATCTCGGCGTGACAAGCTGTACAAGGAAGTAGAACGCGAGTAAGACACATTCCGAGTGTGATCTATCAACTGGGGATGATTCCCACGGCCCGTTGTTTGGTTCGATCGTTTTTGATTAGTTCATACGAAGAATAATAACGAAAATATAAAACCCATAGAAAACCAAAATTTATTTCCATCAGTAACAAACAGCGTTGCTTTGAATTGGTACATAGGCAGGAAATAAACTAATAAGAAAATATGAATTCACACTTTTTATAATAAACATCATAAATTAACTATGTTTCAACAATGTATGAATAAAATACTTATATACGTTTCATAAGTTTTTTTTTCCTTTAGCGATTTTATTACATTTCTGCTGATTGGTCTATAGAAGTGTTTTATAACTAGCATTTTATATCATTTTCTACGCCTACATTTATTTCTGCTTATCATATATTCTTCCATGTTGTTCTATCAATTATTTATATAAAAATATTCACACTACCGAATGAGTCATAGTACATCACGATAGCAACTTAGTTCGTTCTTTTGGAATTGCCAGAATATCCCAAAACCGGATGAATTGATCTTCACTCACTGACCACGGCGGATGGCAAATAATAATTATTATATTCATTGCTTTTCTACATTCGTGTCATCTTTTGATGAGTTCTATAAATTTCACCATGCCCATACATTTTCGGATATCACTACAATTACTTGCAATCAAAAAAATAACAAAAATACATGAATCCATACCAATGTTGAAATAAAAAGGGACTAAAAACAAGTTATAAAATGAAATGGTTACAAAAACAAACGTCACAAGTTGTTTTGATGTAAGGAAAAGGCTTAATCGGTGGGTGTATAAACAATATTTTGACGAAAAGGTGTTTTAGTGAATGACACAAGAACAAGATAACTTTTTGGAAGGGAGCAAAACATTTATTGTTTTAATTGCTTGCATAACACTATACATAAATTAAAACAATGAGTCTTTGGGTACTTAGTTTATTATAACAACAGTTTCCAATGAGAAAAAAACAAATTGTTTATATATACTAAAATAGGAATTGAAAATGCTAATTCATTATTCATAATTGATTTTCTCAAATGTGTATAATTGTTCTTAGCGCCTTATGAAATGTTGTCGTCGATATATTTCATGGTCCGTTAACTCATTTCCTTGAACGAAGTTGGATGAGCTGTCTTGTCAGCGATTTAAAATTACATTGAGATGAGGAACTTCCTGAAAAAATGGTCTGGAGCAGTTGATAAATATCGAGGATACAACTATTAGTGGCCCTTACACGATCATTAAAAGTGTCATTACTAAGTAACGACACTTCTGCTCAAACACTCGTCATTACTGCATTACTGTACATCATTACTTTTTAGCATTACACGTTCATTATTAATGATGAGTATTTGTAACTACTCCAGCAATAGCATTATTTTTATTTTCGTTTAGCTGAAAATAAATTTGATTTGCCATTGAAACGTTAAGGTTAATGAAATATTAACAATTTAAATCTACACTTTGTCATTTTTTCGCGTATAGTTCTAAAGATATTCATCACTTCCACACAAAAAATAAGAAGAAGAAATAATGATGGAAAATCCACAATTCCATCATTACTGAACTCGTAGACCTTACACGATCATTAAAAGTGCCATTACTGACACTGAAACTAAGGGCATGTTCAGGCCCGCATAGCGTTTTGGATACCTGGGCAGCCATGGTCACCAGACGGCTACCAAAATTGATTCAGTGACGGTTGTCAAATACAATTTAACTAAACAAAGTCGTCTGTATCTAAGTTAGCCGACCGTTTTCATCTTCTCACCTTCGCTGAAAATGTAAAAGATTTTAATGTGGAAAAATCCTGGTGGATACGGTTGTATCGTTTGAGTTGTATATCTGGCAGCGGTGAGGCAGTCGGTCACCAGAATGTCTGCCAGCCATATTTTTCCCGCTGGCAACGTTTAGTCAGCCATCTGGTAGCCATGCGTATCAGAGATGCCAGGTCATTGTTTCAAAAATCTGTGTTGAAACCCAAAACCTGTCTGTGAAAATCTGTGACCGTTTTCCGTACCCCAATAGCAGTTCAAAACCAACTATTTACTATTTCAGTAGATCGAATTCAGCGAGCAAAAAAAAAAAAGGTCTCACTACCACCACGCTCTGCACCTTTTTTCTCTACCTGTACTTTTTGGTGCTAAACTGTACTCGATTTCCAAAATCTGTGAAAATCTGCGATTCATTCAAGAATCTGTGAAAATCTGTGCTCATTTTCAGAAATCTGTGAAAATCTGTGTCAGTTTTAAAATCTGTGCACAAAACTCAAAATCTGCGAAACACAGATTAATCTGTGAACCTGACATCCCTGATGCGTATGCGTGGAAGTGTTCTAGTTCTACACTCTTACCAGCCGCTACCTAATTTTGGGTCAAAACCTACCCAAAATCAACTAAAGTGCATCTCCTCAATTTTACACTCTTACCAGCCGCTACCTAATTTTGGGTCAAAATCTACCCAAAATCAACTAAAGTGCATCTCCCCAATTTTGGGTAACGAGTAATGACCTCAAAATTTAGGTAACTGTAAGTTTAGTACAAATGTTATGCCATAACAAAGCACGCTACCCATTTTTACCCATCAACTCAAAGTTTGAGTAGATAACGACCTAATTTTGGGTAGCTTATAGAAGAGTTCGACAATGAGTGATTTCTCCTCAAAAAATAGGTAGAAATGATTTTCAGTGTACGTAACAAGTGGTGATCTCAAAATTTAGGTAACTAAGTTTAGTACAAATGTTATGCCATAACCTAAGACAAGACCTGACATCTGGGGGGGGCTGCTTTTGTTCCAAAATGGACCAGTTTCTGATTGGCTGATTTTGATGTTGCCACCTGCACATTGTGAAAAGAAAAAACTTTTGCAGGGTACGCGAGCAATGATGCCAAGTATAAAGAAAATCAGAAAACAAATTTATTAAAATGTATAATTTTAGCTCACCAATGAAAATGAAAATTTTCGGAGAATGTTTCACTTTTTTTTCAATCTCTTTGGTAATAAATGTTTATAGTGGCAGGACTGTGTAATTAAAATAGGCATCAAGCCGTTTTTCTTTTTAGTGAATTAAAGTGTAACCAAAAAAGATTTGTTAAATTAGTGTAAACTCGAAAGTGTGTTTAGTTTTACGAGAAGAATGAACTGTTGTGTTCCACACTGTGGTCGCATTAAGCATTTCTATCCAAACCTGAATTTTTCCGGTTTCCTAAAGATCCGGTAATACGTCAACAATGGATCCGATTTTTCATTCAACATGAGATATTTCGTGTTTTGTCATCAAAGCTCAATTAGTAGTTTTTAAGCATTAATATATAATAAAGAAATGCATTCACCGAAACATGTTTATTTCAAATCAAAAACCTAAAGTCTAAAAATTTAAATGTAATATTTTTTTCCTAGAATCGTTAAAAAAATCTGTAAATATGGCTACACTGTAGCCGATACGTTGGTATTTATTCCACAGGGCGAAAATGACGAGAAGGATGATTCGGAAGGAAGAATAAGAAGCCAGTTGTCAGGTCTTGTCTTAGGCCCAGAGTTGCCAGGTTATTTTTTCAAAAATCTGTCAAAACTCAAAAATTTATTTGGATTTGTCTGGGTCTACATTATAAAAGGAAATTTTTGCCGGGCTTCATTTTCAGTGAGCAAAAAAAGGTCTCCCCACCTATCGTATAGAGGCCAAAACCGTAAAGATCTAGTAAGATCTGACTAAATCTAGGAAAAAATGAAAAGTCTGAGAAAATTTGGAAAATCTGGCAAAAGATCTGGTTAGTTTGAGGGTCTGGCGAAACGAGGAAAATCTGGCATTTGCCAAACAAATCTGGCAACCTGGCAACGCTGCTTAGGCCATAACAAAGTACGCTACCCATTTTACCCAGCAACTCAAAGTTTGAGTAGACAACGTTTTGACAAAATTAGGTAGCGGCTGGTAAGAGTGTAGATCTAGAACGCTCCCCCGCATACGCATGGCTCCCAGATGGCTGGACGAAACGCTGCCAGCTGGAAAAATATGGCTGGTGACCGAATGAATAATTCGACGATAACTTTTCATAAGGGCACATATACCAAATGTAAACAAATCGGATTAATGCATACATTTTCATATCATTAAATGAACTATTAATACTCCAAATATGAGCTAATGTTTGTTTGAGAAATTCCCCTGAAATTGACATTTTAAAAATGACACATCAACAAAATAATTGTATTGATCATGTTTTGTTTATGTTACCTTTGAAATGCATGCGATAAACAAGGGAATATGAACATCAAAAATCAATGCAAATATGCTCGTACATAAGCCGTTTCAATTCAAGTTTATCTCTAACATTGATTATAATTTATATAATACAGCTCGTTGTAATTAGTGTTGACTCTTTTATATCAAACAATAAACTTTCGAAGCTAAATTTATATGAATATAAAAAAAATTTATTATTTTCTGCTTGGCAAAAAAATCGAATGGTGCTATAAACTTTTCAGTGTAGAAAAGGTTTTATGTTATGCTATTGGAAAAGGGTTTTAAAACATTTTTTCGTTTTCGTGTGTACTAGCGACCTAGACAATTTTTTTCTGTACATTGATGAAGCGCTTTGGCTATCGTATATTGCTACGATGGATACCACCAATGGGTTCCATTTACTGCTTGGTACGTATATTCAAAACAGACATAAAATATAACTAATCAGGTTTTTTTTCAGAAGCGGCACTAATGCTTAAGGAAGAGCAAGTAGACGCGGATTTCAGTAATCCGTCAGTGGCGCTATATGAGGAGATCGAAAATTGCTCTGTAACGGAGAATCCATCTTTCATGGATATTATTTCGTCTACCCCGTTACATAACAGATCTATAATTAAACCGAAGCTTGAAAGTATAAAACCTAACAATATGTCACTGATGGTTCAAATCACAGAAAACATATTACTTCGTACTCCTCGCAGCGAATGTAGCTCTAGTCTACTTGTTCGGACCGCCGACGAGGAATACATTCGTACTATCAGAGCGAAGACGACACCCACATTCCAGCATCTTTCCCGCGATGTTTGGAATAGTACAAATTTTTCTACTCAATCCACAACAAAACAAAAACAGAATGCATCACATTTCTACGATAGCTTCGGATCATCATCATGTGGCAACCGTACTGGATTAAGGAAACACCGCGTTTTTCGGAACGATTCAGTACGTACGGCAAGAAGCGATCGCACTCTTGATGATCCATCAAACCGTATTTTGAAACATCGGGCATTGAGAAATTCTTGTGAGCGCCATTTTTTAAAACAACGTAGTAATGAAAAAATACGTTCTACCGTTATGAAAACATCACACACATCCAATAGAAAAACACCGGTGATATCTAACGGTAATCATTAAATTATTTGTTAGGTCAATTATTTAATTAATCTATAATCATCAGGTCATTCGTCATGTGCTTCAATCATTGAAGAAGACCAATTTCAATGCTGCAATCATAGTTCTCACTCTGATTCTGATGGTAGTGAAGGCGATGTCGATACGGGAAATGCTGAAATGTTAAATAATTTTTCTATTTTTGAATATTTCGAACCTTATCATAACGAAACTCTAATTATTGAGGATGATGGTACGGATGCAGAATCTGGTTAGTATTATAACGAAAATTACGTTTGTCTTCACTCAGCTAAATAAAAACAATATATATATATATATATATATATATATATATATATACACATATATATATATATATATATATATATATATATATATATATATATATATATATATATATATATATATATATATATATATATATATATATATATATATGTATATATATACATATACATATACATATATATATATATATATATATATATATATATATATATATATATATATATATATATATATATATATATATATATACATATATATATATATATATATATATATATATATATATATATATATATATATATATATATATATATATATATATATATATATGTTTTTTTTGTAATTTCCAGACGAATTGGATGTTGATAACTTCGACAAACCTATTCGAGAACCAAAAGACGACAATTTAACCAGGAAAGAACTGAGGGAACGGGGAATGGAATACACAAATTGCAGCGGCAGAAAAGTACCTGCTCGAACAACCAAAGAGTCATGCAGATGTGCTAGATTGAATGGTAGTTCTAAATACACAAAGGAAATACGAAAAAAACTACTATACAATTTATTACGACTCAAATCTTCCGGACAAAATCAGTTCCTGAGTTCGCATATTCATGTAAAATATGCAGCCACGCATCGAGTAGGTGTTTGGAAATTTTGCATTCATGTAGTATAATATCACTTTTCATTCGTTTACTAGGTTTTGAATTCCAAGAGGCAGTTCACGTTTCAGTATTTTTTACCCGGTGTAGGTGGAAAAATAGAAGTATGTAAAAAAATGTTCCTAGCCACATTCGACAAGCTAGAGTTCTTTCTGAAAAGCTCCTGCGTTGTTCAGGCATTTGCAGCGAGGATAAAAGAATGATGTTTTCAAGCCGAATATCAATTACTCAGGAAACTCGAACGTATATCGAAAATCACATTAAGTCGTTTCCTTCGTATCGATCCCACTACTGTCGGGAATCGAGCTCTCGAATGTATTTATCTTCAGACTTGAATATCTCTAAAATGTTTAATTTATACGTAGAAAAATGTAAAGCTGAAGATAATGAAATCGTGCATTATAATACTTATCGCATAATATTCCGTTCGTTCAATTTGAGTTTTAAAAAACCGCAGAAGGACTGCTGTAACGATTGTGATAAATTCAAAAATGCAATAAAGGTAGCATCAGATCCTAACGTAATACAGGATATTCAGCGGGCTCAAGAAAAACATCAAGAGGTATCAAATAACATGTATAAGATGAAACGGAAGGACATCGCAAAAACTAAAAGCGATTAGTCTGTTTGCACTGCAAGCTTTGATTTACAAAAATGTTTAGCAACTCCTCATCTACGCTGCGGAGTTGCTTTTTATAAACGCCAATTATATACTTACAACCTTACCGTATTTTACACCATAAATGGAAAAAATATTGTCAAGTGCTACTTATGGAACGAAACGATAGCTCGGAGAGGTGCTCAGGAAATTGGTTCCTGTATATTGCATTTTCTGTATGCAGTAGTGGAAGAGTATCCCGAAATTCGACTCATTATTCTGTATTCTGATAGATGCAGTGGACAAAATCACAATTTCGTTATGTGCACAATGTTCAGCTATTTCGTAGAGTCCATGCATCTTAAAGGACGAAAGATTGTCATTCGACATAACTTTATGGTTTCGGGACACGGTCACATGGAAGTTGATTCCGTGCACGCAGCGATCGAAAAGGCGAAAAAAACAACCACTATCGATATCGAAATCCCAAGAGATTGGGCGGTATTTATCGCCCAAGTTAGAACCAAATCACCTTTCCAGGTAATCGAACTTGAACAATCACAGTTCTTTGCGTTGAAGAAGCTCACTTCGCGCTACAAACGTCCTAAAGTTGACGACAAGAACAATTCTCTGAAATTCAAGCCAGTTCCTTCAAACCGGCAGTAGTGGCTTTCAAAATGGATCATTTTGACGAACATTCTACTTTTACGGTATCATGCAATCTAGAAAATTCATCTATTCCAGAGCTAGAACGCTGATATGAAAGTCCCATCAAACTACAGCAAGCAAAGCTTGATGATTTACGCGAGCTGTTATGTTACGTATCTAATAAGGAATACTATGAAACAATGCTGAAGAATATTGCTCCTTCAAAACGTGGACGAAAGGCAAAAGATTCGGAGGAAGAATTTGTTTTCGATGCGGATATGGATAACGATATGGAAATCGATTGTAATAACAATTAAAACATTGAAAAGATTTTTCTATCCTTCATCGTTTAAATATTTTAACCCTTTTTCACTACACATTTTCTTCATTATGGTCTACTACCGTTGTGTACAGGCATCGTCATCGGATTATCCGCTAGATATTTTATTTCGGGGATGTTTCCTAGCTACCCTATCTATTCTATGCTTTGAACTGCATAAGAGAATCAACGCCCAGCTGGGCATACCAAAAGTGAAAAAAGATTCCGTCACTGAACAACATACCCGAGCTACCATAAAACGCAGAATAACTGTGCGACGCACCGGAAACAGCACTGTGAGCCATCCGCCGGAGAATTACTCTTCGGGGATGTTCGCCACAGGCTCAAATAAATTAATACTGTGTGCCGGACATCTCGGCGTGACAAGCTGTACAAGGAAGTAGAACGCGAGTAAGACACATTCCGAGTGTGATCTATCAACTGGGGATGATTCCCACGGCCCGTTGTTTGGTTCGATCGTTTTTGATTAGTTCATACGAAGAATAATAACGAAAATATAAAACCCATAGAAAACAAAAATTTATTTCCATCAGTAACAAACAGCGTTGCTTTGAATTGGTACATAGGCAGGAAATAAACTAATAAGAAAATATGAATTCATACTTTTTATAATAAACATCATAAATTAACTATGTTTCAACAATGTATGAATAAAATACTTATATACGTTTCATAAGTTTTTTTTTCCTTTAGCGATTTTATTACATTTCTGCTGATTGGTCTATAGAAGTGTTTTATAACTAGCATTTTATATCATTTTCTACGCCTACATTTATTTCTGCTTATCATATATTCTTCCATGTTGTTCTATCAATTATTTATATAAAAATATTCACACTACCGAATGAGTCATAGTACATCACGATAGCAACTTAGTTCGTTCTTTTGGAATTGCCAGAATATCCCAAAACCGGATGAATTGATCTTCACTCACTGACCACGGCGGATGGCAAATAATAATTATTATATTCATTGCTTTTCTACATTCGTGTCATCTTTTGATGAGTTCTATAAATTTCACCATGCCCATACATTTTCGGATATCACTACAATTACTTGCAATCAAAAAAATAACAAAAATACATGAATCCATACCAATGTTGAAATAAAAAGGGACTAAAAACAAGTTATAAAATGAAATGGTTACAAAAACAAACGTCACAAGTTGTTTTGATGTAAGGAAAAGGCTTAATCGGTGGGTGTATAAACAATATTTTGACGAAAAGGTGTTTTAGTGAATGACACAAGAACAAGATAACTTTTTGGAAGGGAGCAAAACATTTATTGTTTTAATTGCTTGCATAACACTATACATAAATTAAAACAATGAGTCTTTGGGTACTTAGTTTATTATAACAACAGTTTCCAATGAGAAAAAAACAAATTGTTTATATATACTAAAATAGGAATTGAAAATGCTAATTCATTATTCATAATTGATTTTCTCAAATGTGTATAATTGTTCTTAGCGCCTTATGAAATGTTGTCGTCGATATATTTCATGGTCCGTTAACTCATTTCCTTGAACGAAGTTGGATGAGCTGTCTTGTCAGCGATTTAAAATTACATTGAGATGAGGAACTTCCTGAAAAAATGGTCTGGAGCAGTTGATAAATATCGAGGATACAACTATTAGTGGCCCTTACACGATCATTAAAAGTGTCATTACTAAGTAACGACACTTCTGCTCAAACACTCGTCATTACTGCATTACTGTACATCATTACTTTTTAGCATTACACGTTCATTATTAATGATGAGTATTTGTAACTACTCCAGCAATAGCATTATTTTTATTTTCGTTTAGCTGAAAATAAATTTGATTTGCCATTGAAACGTTAAGGTTAATGAAATATTAACAATTTAAATCTACACTTTGTCATTTTTTCGCGTATAGTTCTAAAGATATTCATCACTTCCACACAAAAAATAAGAAGAAGAAATAATGATGGAAAATCCACAATTCCATCATTACTGAACTCGTAGACCTTACACGATCATTAAAAGTGCCATTACTTTTTAGTAATGACACTTTTAATGATCGTGTAAGGGCCGCTATTCACGACTTTCATCGGATTTCCATATAAATAATATGGGATATTTTTATAACTTTCATTATGATACCGTCCATTTAGATTTGACGTACACATTAAATAAAGATTATAAGTTTCCATATAATTTCTATGAATTATATTCTGCATATGATTCATATGACAAATCTAATGAATATAAATAAGATTTTCATTTCAGTGCAGTGAATTTTGTCGAGCCGCATCGTGTCAATTGTTGAAGACATATATATATGCAATAAAAAACACTGCAATGCCAAGAGAACAGTTGAGAAAGACATAAAATCGTTCATGAAACTCTATATCACGTAATGGAACTGTCTTCTACTTGGTTCATTAGTTCATAGCTTACGAGATTCTATATGCATTTTTCGCAGTGTATGATTATGAGTCAAAAATGTTTTATCTCAGTGTAAAATTGAACCCACAACAAACTTTGACTTCGGCTCGCACACGTTCTAATTTCGTATATGAATAGATCTGCGCACTCTACATCGGTGTGAGTAACTGAGACGTCAAATTGCTCAATAGAGTTGTTCCACCAAATACAAATTTGACGGAAGTGTGTGAAATTGTACTCACTTTAGAGTAACATTGAACGAGCGTGTGGGTAATGGCTTTCTTGAAAGATACAACATTATCTTGATTACTTTCAACGGAAACAGGGCTAAAGTTCTGTTTTCTTTCTTTTTATTTTGTACTGTGAAAATGACTGGATTGTCGGAAAAGGTTGATCGCTTTTTTTCTGAATTATTAGATTTATTTATCTTGAAGAAAAGGTTCTTTGATTGTTATTTATAATGTAAATTTTTAGAGATTATTTAAAGATTGTGTGCATTATATACAGAGGTTTTTCTCAACGAGATTTTTACTTTCAGTCGATTTTAATTGATGGTCGTGGCCATTTGTTAGGTCGCTTAGCGTCCGTAATTGCTAAACAACTTCTCAACGGAAAAAGTGTAGTAGTCGTACGATGTGAGGATCTACAGCTATCGGGACATTTCTTCCGAAATAAAATTAAATTCTTGGCTTATTTACGGAAACGTTGTAACGTTAATCCGGCTAGGGGACCATTCCATTTTCGCGCACCTAGCAGAATGTTGTGGAAAGGTGTGCGCGGTATGGTTCCCCACAAAACAAAAAGAGGACATAACGCATTAAGGCGTCTCAAGGTATATGAAGGAATTCCACCTCCATATGACAAACAAAAACGCTTATGCGTTCCTATCGCCATGAGACAACTTTGTCTGCGCCCAGATAGAAAGGTAAAGAAATGATGTTTACAGAATTTATTAACAAAACCTTAATTTCAGTACTGCGATGTCGGTCGTGTTGCTCATGAGGTTGGTTGGAAGTATCGCGAAGTTGTCAATAATTTGGAAGCGAAGAGAAAAATCAAGTCACGTTTGATGTTCTTGCACAAGAAAAAACTTAAGGTGAGTCGATACACATAAAAATTTGCACGATCGATTCATATGTAAACATCACTTCAATTTAATATGCTTTTTCATATCAATACACAACTAAAGCGATTTGTTTCAAGATTTCATGTGCAAATTCACTAAGATGCGAGATTAGATTATTTTTCAATTAGATTTGATGTGTTTTTCCTTTGGATGCGATGTGTTTTTCCTTTGGATGTGATGTGTTTTGCTATTGAATCGAACTACATGTGTTAAATACTTCATTTTTAGTGGGAATGAGTACAGCACAAACGTATGTGCTAAATATTTGAATCGCTCAACTCTGTTTCAATTGAAATGTATGTGGAAAACTATGTGAAATTCACATGAAATGCATATAGAATCTAAAGGTAACGATATATCTGATCAACAGTTTTTGCACTCATTTTGTGAGTTAGTGTTTTTCATGAATTTTATGTGTAGAAAGCAGTGATAGATCGAATTCTTTGCACATGATGCTAGTGTGCAAATTATTTTTAGTGTAAGTATAATTCTGTATAAAATTTTCAAAACGACGAATTTAACCCATTATAACCCAGGGGTTCCTAAATTTGACCCAAATAAGCAGATATCAATACCATCATATTTGGTGTTGAAGATGTTGGGAAATGCCAAATCACTATTAAAAATCTTTTCCAAACGAAATTATCCTATGTATGATATATCTTACCCTGGGAAATACAGTAGCAACAAAATTATAAGAGATATGCCTATATTTTGAGAGTGGTATTTATATATACGATTCAATTTCTTTCAAATAGTACCGGTAGAAGTACTATCGGAGATGAAAGCACAATATAAATAGACATATTTGGCGCATTTCGTCCAAAATAAACCTTCGTTTCGGTTTTTAGCGAGATGTTATTGATAATATAATTATTTGTATATATTGTATTGTAAGCTGCAATATTTTCATTCAGCCTACCTGGGTTCGATTCCTAACCCCGCACACAGGGTCAGAAGGTTAAAATTCGTCTAATCGAAAATTTGAAAAATAACTTCATTTGTTTCCGATTCTTCATTTTTAAGAAAATGGATTACCTATTTCTATTTTTATGCTATTTGAGATATTTGTACGATTTGTTTCTGAGTATTAAAATCTCATTTGATAGTGTTTCCAATGTTTAATAAGTTTTGGAGATATTCATACTTACTTTTCTAAGTTAGCGTTCTAATTCATATTCAACCCATATCACTATTTTTTGCAGCCATGTTTTTGAATATTTCACATTTCGAAGATATAACAAAATGGATTTGATTTGCTGATGGCAAGAGATTTTCGAAGGACTCCAACTAATCATTAAATTTTTATGCTCGAGTTTATTGGTTAACGATATACTTTGGAAAAAATACTGTATTATCCCACCGTATGATATATCATACGTTCAAATGTTAACATTTGTTAAATATATATTTTTGGAATTTCACTTCTGAAATAACTAATTTAAATCTTTGTCACTGGTTTGTCAAAAGATGGAAGTATTATCTATGGTTTCGAACATAAGATTCAAAGAAATTAGTTTGCTTACTTTTCTTTGGTGATTTGTGTGAACTTTGCAAGGTTATAATGCAAATGAAACGTTGACACTTGAAAACAATTTTAATATACAAAGAAATTAGAAGTGTAAATTTATTTATTTATTTATTGTAAAATCAACAGACACGATGTGGTCCTAATGATTCTAATACTATGTAAGAATTTGGTCCTTGTTTTATGTCGTGAAAGATTGAAGTCGAACTCAGATGACACTCGATTGAATGACCGTTGTAAGCCGATAATCGCACCGTTTATCCCGTAGTTAGTGCGGCATAAAGAAAGTCGAAGAAAAGGGTTGTTGCGGAGAGCTCGAGGACGAACATTGAGCACGCGATAGCTCCACCCCGGTGGTGCGATTGTCATCTGCATACAATTGGCTTGAAGTCGAAATTTTTGGTTCTTTTGGTTCTAGTTCGCTAGCAGTGTTCACATCTTGCTTCATGCGGTTGCACCAACATAAGGAAATGATTTCGATGGAATATAATCAAACTATAACAAATCACTTTTGTTTTCTTATTTAAAAAGAGTCAAATTTGTTTGCAGTTTTGCAGAGAATACTAGACAAGAGTTATATTTATATTAAGTTTGAAGAAATTAACTTTTGATTTTGTTTTTGGTTTGATTGTATGGTATGAACGCAGCTTATGCCTCGTTTACACTTCTGCTGGCTGCCAGCATGCTGGAGTCAGTGTACTACCCTCTGAGGAAAAAAACGTTCAACAGTGGTCCTTCGTTGGTCTAATACTTTGGATCATTGGACCATAGTCGAACGTTTTTTTCTAAGAGGGCAGTACACGACCTGACAACTTTTGTAATTAAATAAACTTCAACAATAAATATAGTCAAAAAGTAGTCTACAGTTAATTCAGAAGTGGGATTCTACTTTCGCCGCTTGGAGAATAGAAGTATCTGCAAGAATTCCGAATGAATCCTTTAACTGCTTCGAAATTGATGACGCCATTTTGGGACGCGGACAAATCGTATTGATTCCTGTTGATTTAGACTGTCCATCATGCCAAAACGAGGAAAACGTCAGAGTGTTTCAGATCCCAATCTCAAAAACGACCAATCGATGTCTACCGAAAGTCACGATACGAGCACTGACGGTGAGGAGCGATTGTTACATCCGGAGGAATTGCGTCATCTGATACCTGAATTCAACGAAGGGGCTGGGGTTACAAAATGGCTAAATACAATCGAACACTATGCGGAAATGTACGGATGGGCGGAGAAAACCATGTTGCTGTACGCGAGCTGCAGATTAAACGGAGCCGCTCGAGAGTGGTTCAACGGATTTCGCAGCACGATAGAATATTATTCTTCTTTCAAACGAGATCTATTACGAGCCTTCCCGGACCATCGAAACGAAGCCGATGTCTATCAACAACTACAACGTATCGCCAAAAACGTGAACGAATCGTACGAACATTTTGTTTTTCGGGTTAATGCTGTCGGGACGCAGGGAGGTGTTAGCACTGAAGCAATCATCGTTTACATTATTCGTGGATTGTCACACGATCCTATCTATGACAATCTAATTTCGCGTCAGTACAACGACATTTACGAATTGTTGCAGCATATGAAATGGTGCGAATCTAATTTTCAACATCGCAAGAAGAAAGGAGGGAATTACACGCCATCGAACTCGAAGAAAACGCCCGAGATGCAAACCGAAACTAAGCAGTTAGCTGTGAAACCGAGAGGAGAATTCGTCTGTTACAACTGCAATGAAACAGGCCACAAGTCGATCAACTGCCCGAAGCCTCAGCGGTTAGAGCGATGTACTTGTTGTCAAAGAACCGGACACACTGCCGCTGCATGCCAGAGGAAACCAGCAACGCCGATCGCGCCACCTCAAGCCATTTTAGGAACCAGTAAACCGAACGTTAATGTAATTTGTAGCGACAATCAATTGGAAGAGCGAATCATCCATACCGATTCGGATTCTATGATGAGTGTTCAGATTATCCTAGGAGATGTCCTTAAGGAGTACAGGGTTTTAGTAGATTCGGGAAGTGCGGTAAGTCTATTCAAGATTATCAATTTACCCCATAACGTCAGTACGCAACCTAGTCACGTCCAAGAAGACGTTTTCGGTGCAAACGGATCTAAAATCGACACGTTAGGTTCTTTTGCAACATCGATCATTGCTCAATCAGCCGTATTCAATGTTCACTTTTTGATCGTACGGGAAAATACCATGTCAGTAGATATTATTCTGGGTCGAGATTTTCTGAAACTGAATCGCATTAGAACTGTTAACTTTAAAGATACCGAAACTATCGCGAAAGGGTCGCATTGTTACGACGTTGAATTAACGAGAAACGTATTCGATGATACCGAGCAACGAGATGGGGAAGATACCTTACTTCTTGACGAACGTTTGACCCTCGATATAGGCGACAGTGTTGAGACTATTAGTAATCGATTACGTCTATCTGAAATTTACCTCCGCGACTACGTTGAACGGGAAAAGCCGGATCAGCCTCTGATTCGCTACTCGTGTGAAATAGTACTTAAAGAAAATAAATATTTCACCGCGTCACCGGCGCGTTTGAGCACTGCCGAAAGGCAAGAGCTGAACAGTATAGTAGATAGATTCCGTCAAAACAATATAATCCGCGAAAGTGATTCACCGTATACTAGTAGAGTGGTTCTGACTCGAAAGAAGAATGGAACCTACCGGATGTGTATTAATTATAAGCCGTTAAATCAGCTGGTAGAGCGTATGCATTACCCGTTACCGATAATAGAAGACCAAATCTTGAAACTTCAGGGAAAAAAATACTTTTCGTCCTTGGACCTCAAAAATGGGTTTCATCACGTGGAAATTGAGGAAAAATCGCGAAAATACACCGCGTTCGTGACCTCTGAAGGTCAGTATGAATTCAATCGATTACGGTTTGGTTACGCTAACTCGCCATCGATTTTCGTGAAGTATATAACAAAAGTGCTTGAAACAATGATCAAAGCCGGTAAATTAATCGTATTCATCGATGATATTCTGGTTGCATCGAAATCCGTCGATGAGCATTTAGAAACGCTTCGTGAACTGTTTTGTACTCTATACGACAATCACGTTGAACTAAATCTCGAAAAGTGCAAATTCCTGAAAACTAGGATTGACTACTTGGGATACGAAGAACGTGTCCGAACGACACGTGGAATCAGTTAAAAAAATTCCAATTCCGACTTCTAGACGAAGTCTACAACGATTTGTAGGCCTAGTCAGTTATTTTCGAAAGTCTATATATCAGTTTAATGTGTCTGTTGATTATACCAAAATAAATAAATAAATAAATAAATAAACGAACAAAAACGATGAAAACAAAATTGCATCACCTTTGTACGAACTGATGAAAGAAGGAAACGATTACTGCTTCACAGCGACACACGTTGAAGCATTCAATCGACTGAAGGAAGCAATAATCTCGAAGCCCGTACTATGCATATACTCACCCACAGCGGAGACGCAATTACACACGGATGCGTCTGCAGCTGGGTTTGGTGGCATATTAGTACAACGACAAAACGTTGACATTCAATTCCACCCTATCATGTTCTTCAGTAAGAAGTCATCTCCGGCAGAGGCAAAGCTTCACAGTTTTGAACTCGAAACGCTAGCGGTTATTTACAGTATTCAACGCTTTAGAGTTTACTTATTTGGCATTCATTTCACGATTGTCACGGATTGTAATTCGCTTCGTACAACCCTTGACAAACGAGATGTCAACCCGAAGATCGCAAGGTGGGCACTGTTGCTAGAACAGTATGATTACGAAATAATTCATCGTAGTGGGGATCGCATGCGTCATGTCGATGCTCTCTCACGAACACACGTTTACGTATTCGATGAAGATGACCGAAAAGCTTCAAATGTGTTCAATAACGCTCTTTACGTTATTAAAAAGCTCAAGGAAAGGGTAATAAACGACTGTATAGAAGGTTATGAAATACGGGACGGTATCCTATACAAACAGGACGGGAGAAAATCGCTTCTATACGTACCAGCAAACATGGAAATGTCGGTCATACATAAGTTTCATAACGAAACCGGTCATTTTGGGATTGATAAGGTTTACGAGATGATCAAACGAATATATTGGTTCCCGAAAATGCGCGAAAAGCTATCAGCTCATATCAAAGCTTGTATTGTGTGCATCGCGTATAATCCGAAGTGCAAGAAATACGATGGAAAACTGCCGAAAATTCCTTTCGAAATGGTACACGTGGATCACGTAGGTCCCTCTGCGACTACAAGAAGTGGTTGTAGGTACATATTCGGAATATGTGATGCGTTCACCAAATTCATAAAATTGTATCCCACCAAAACGACGAACACGCGAGAGGTTAATAAGTATCTGAAGTCATACATACACACTTACTCGCGACCGGCCATGTTGGTTTCTGATCGAGGAACCTGTTTTACGTCAGAAAATTTTAAGAGAATGACGGTCGATCACGGAATAACCCATGTTTTGACAGCTACTGCGTGCCCGAAAGCAAATGGCCAAATTGAACGATACAATCGAACGGTAATACCTCTACTAGCGAAACTTGTAGAAGAACGTGGAGTTCAGTGGGACATAGTCTTGACGGAAGCTGAATTCTTTATGAATAATACTATGAATCGCTCGATTGGTAATATCCCTTCGGTATTGCTTTTCGGTGTAGTACAGACGCGTAAAATGCCGAGAGATATGACCGCTTATTTAGACGAACTAGATACAAAATGCGAACGCGATTTGTCGGAAATTAGACGCAAAGCGTCGGAAAACATTCAAGCTTTGCAAAACTATAATAAGACGCAGTTTGACAAACATTGTAAGAGTAACACGACGTATCAAGAGGGAGATTTAGTGATGATCAGGAACGTAAAAACGGTAGGAGAAAATAACAAACTTAGGCCGAAATATAAGGGTCCGTATGAAGTTAAGAAAGTGCTAGATCGGAACCGTTATGTCGTTGCGGATATCAAAGGATATCAAGTATCTAACATTCCGTTTGAAGGTATATTCGATCCTCTTAATTTACGCCTTTATCAGTCTGCGATAAGTTCGGAAGAACGCGACCGGGAACAATTTGCAAGTTCCGATTCGGAGTCCGAATTTGAGGGTTTTGAAGAATGAATTTGGTTAAGAGCAATGAACTTTGTAATTCCTTTCGCGGTGTAGTTAAATCGAAAATTTGAGGGGAATTGATGTCTTGACGGATTTGCTTTGGGAGTTGAGAAGCGTATTACCATGTCATTGAGGGCAATGAATATCGTCAGGATGGACGAAGCTGTAGCATTTTGTGTAATGTTATTTCGAAATGTACCAGAAAATAGTTAGAGTGTAATGACGTGGCAATATCGCACAACCTTTTTTGCGCTCCTAGTTTTGTTTCTGTAACGATGAGATCAGATTCTTTTGTTAGTTTGAACTGAACACACAGGCCATGTACGACCTGACAACTTTTGTAATTAAATAAACCTCAACAATAAATATAGTCAAAAAGTAGTCTACAAAAGGCACTTTTTTTTCTCGTAAACGTAATGATCGAGCATTTTTCTGGATTATCGGTCATGTGATTCAATTTGCACCAATCCGAAAAGATTGCCATTTGTCGCTGAAGAAACGTCGCATCCTCTGAGGTGCGAATACACGGTAGATCTTGAGTTCATCTGCAAAAGATATGCGCGGTCTTTCCAGAGAAAAATTAACGTCTTTAAAGTAAAGCAAGAAGATCAAAGGGCCGAGATGGCTCCCCTGCGGAATTCCAGATGTTGCAACAAATTCTTCCGAAGCACAATCATCAATTTTAACCATAAGATGACGATTCCTGAGATATGATTGTATCCATCGAAGGACGTTTGTACCAAAACCCAGTCGATCCAGTTTTGCTATTGTGATATCATGGTTAATTTTATTGAAGGCGAGGAAAAGATCGGTATAGATTACGTCCGTCTGAAAACCATTTGACATGGCGTTGGTCACGTAAGACGTAAAGGATAATAGATAGGTGGTTGTGGAACGCTTAGGCATAAACCCATGCTGGGAATCATCGATATACTGCTTGCAATGATTGAAAAGTGGAGTTAGTATTACTTTTTCGAACAGCTTGGGGATAGCGCTTATACAAGTTATACCACGGTAGTTGTTTATATCTCTTTTGTCTCCTTTCTTGTAGACCGGACACATGAATGAAGCTTTCCATAAGTTGGGGAATACTCCCGTAGCTAGTGACATATTAAATAAACGGCAAAGGAGGGCAATTAACCCGGTTGAACATTTCTTTAAGATGACTGCTGGTATGGCGTCATGGTCTGCAGAGGTGGAAGCCTTCATACCAACGATTGCCGTTTGTATCGATTCCTCGTTCATATTGATCGAGTGCAAAGTATAATTGGATGCAGGAACATTATTCGCGGCGCGTGTTATTTTCTGCGGAGATAGAAAATCGCAAGAGAAAACACTTGGGAACTTTTCCGAGAACAGCTGGCAAATTTCTTGAGTAGACGAACCAATAGGATTTCCGAATTGCATTTGTGATGGCAAACCAAATTCTTTCCTTTGCTCATTAACATGCTTCCAGAAAGCTCTCGGGTTAGATTTCATTGTACGTTGTATATTATTTGAATAACGTGCATGGCAACGCTTGTTATATATTTATAGGTTATCATTTGAGCAGAGGTGCAACCATGTGCTAAGAGGCGAGTAATCAAATGTGTGCGTGTACTCACCAATATTTCCGATTACGCCGTGATTCCTAGCGACACGACGAGACCGACGGACTTGATGTATGAAGTCCACTGATTTCCGGACGGTTCCGCTGTACTAAACAATGTGGCATACGAATCCGACGAGACTTCTCATCGCATGCATCTCGAACTTTCTCCGCCAGCTTTCTGCTTTTGTTCGATACTCCAAGGCCCCCAAGGAGCCGTTCAATCAGTTGTCCGCTACTACCACAATTTTGTCTCCTTTCTGACCGGTCAGTTCCACTCGGGTTCTAGGCGTCGAGATATTCCCTCGCCGTGAGGTGATCCGAGCACCAAGAAAAGATTACGGGCCACGGTACACCGTGCACAATGCCGTCTTCGTGAAACCGGATTCACTCTTCCTTCTGGAGTTGTAAAGCACGTTGCAAAGCACCGCGAGTGGCAAGTCGCGATTCTTCCGATGGTCCGCAATACACCGATAACTTTTGCCACAATCACCACTCTCCGTCATGGGCAATGGCGACCAGCCCAAAAAAAAGCACCCTCCACACTCTACCAGTGACATTAAACTGAACCTCACTAAAGAATCACTGTTGCCAACATCTCTTTTCGTTGTCCCATGCCGCATAATTCCAAGTGTTTACACGCTGCGATCTCACACCTCATATGCACATTAAATGGGTTTACACCTTAAATTAACTTATACGTTACACAACCCTACCCAGTGGCAAAAATTTTTCGTGAAGCACGAAAGTGGTTTACGAAAAATTTCTAAAACTTCACTTCTTTAAGAAGTGTGCCGGAGACTGTGCCGATTACAAACTTCAACACAACCTAACACAAGTGAACAAGAGCCTAACGGATGCTCTTCAAATCTTGAGCTCAATACAACTTCTCTTCTACTATATCGCAACATTGTCTAAACAGCAGAACTTTTCTGCACAAAATGGTAATCGTATGCCAACAAGACTTGGCTTAAATGTCTCCGGCTCAGTTCCTTCCTCAAACTTCCACTGAGTATTAACAGTCAGTGATCTTATCTAGTCTTAATGGCTAAATTAAACTAGAAGATCAACAAATAACAAAGAAAACAGCATGCAGCATGCAAAATAATTGATTGGCTTAACTAGGGAATTGACAGTCTTAGGGTATTGGTTTAATTTGAGGATTGAGAGAATTTAGTCTCTCCTATCACCACGAGCCCAAGCAAGGGTTATAACCGCGCCCTTGATTCGCGTTCCTTTGGGTTGACGACCTTCGTGGTGATGCCTCCGACCAACAAGACTATTATTGTATCACTGAACCTTGTGCACCTGTTCAGGCTTTTAGGGGAAATTTTACCGCTTGCGTATTTTGTGAACATGTTTTTCTGGGAGCAGGTGCTATTCATAGCTCGTTTTCCTTGATCCTTGCAGGCCACCACGTTTCAATGCACTCCGGTCGCGTCGGTGAAATGATTCGGTCCTTCATCAATCCGTTTGCTCTCGCTACGGTAACGGCACGCCCGTAGGAGGCTAGTTTCCGAACCAATCGTGGTGCTTGGGTGCGTTTTTCTCACGGATCGCTACCGGCAGGCCTGCAGAAGGCTTATTCCTTGGAACTCGCAGTTATTGAACGCGATTTCCGCTTGTTTCGCAGTCTTCTGACATGTTTCGATCCCTTGAATTCCTTATTCAATCGTTGTACTTTCTGGGTTTTGAGGGTGTGTTGTCGACATAACTCATGCCATTACTTAACTTGAGTCCGTTTTCTCGCTGAACGGTAACGTACAGACATCCTCGGCCTTTTCTGGGAGGAAGTCCGATCCCGTCCCTGACGTCTCGACAGCAACTTGCTGCGACTGCCAGTTGTCATGGGCCTTCCTCGACCAATCTGTCCGTCTTATGGCTCGCTTTCCTCTATCCTGTTGTTTGGATTGATCAAACTCGCGAGCCTATGTTTCGACTGTCCGTTTTCTCTCGTTACGGTAACGGCCGGCCTGCTGAAGGCTTTCTGGCTTCTCAAATTGTCCCTGTGCGTTTTTCTCACGGATCGCTACCGGCTGGCCTGCAAAGGCTTTGCTTCACTGATTTAGTGAGTGTTCCGATGTGCGTTTTTCTCACGGTCCTCTACCGGCGCGCCTGTGGGAGGCATTTTACTCTGAAATTTTCTCGACTTGGGTGCGTTTTCTCACGGTACGCTAACGGTAAGCCTGTAGAGGCTGGTTTCCTGTTCACGCTAACGGCAAGCCTGCAGAGGGCCGTTTTTTGTTTGCGACTTCATCTGCGTTTTCTCCCGATTCGCTAACGGCAAGCCTGCAGAAGGCTGTTTCCTGTTCGTGCCGAGATGGGGAAGTAATTCTATGAGTTGTTGTTCACCACACCCTGACAGTCTACGATCTATCCCGATCGTTAACGGTGTTTTGTGAGTAGAACTCATCGTTGACAGGCGTAGCCTGTGGACATAGCTGTGCTGATTGCTTTTAATCTGACTTGATGTCTTTCGCGTGAAATCTTCCTGTCTTGCCGGATGGAACGTCTTCTAGTTCGTAAAGGTTGGTGCCTAGAACTTTACGAATGATTGCCGGTACAAATTTCGGGTTTAGCTTCTGATTGATGTGGTCTGCTTTAGATGATAACCCGAACGATCTTCTCCAAACCAAGTCGCCAACTTTGAACGACACCTTTCTTGTGCGCAAATTGTACCGTTGTTTTGCCTTTTCGTGTGAGTTTCTAATTCGTTGAAGCATGAATTCTTGTATCCGCTTGAGATTCGATAACCGAAGATCTTGTGCCAACTTCAAGTCCTTCGGGGTGTTGAGGTCCTGCTGTCTGTAGAGATCGGTGTGTAGGATCAGCTCTCTGCCGAAGTTGGCGAAGTGTGGACTGACTCCTGTGACTTCATGCTTTGCACTGTTGATTGCTGCAACGATTGAAGGCAGATTCTCATCCCATGTCCGGTGATCTTCATTCAAGAGTGCTCTAATGCAGGTTATCAAAACACGGTTCACACGTTCCGCGTTATTCACCATCGGACAGTAATACGCTGTGGTCATGTGCTCAGTGTTGTACCTCTTGAGCAAAGAGCGAAATGCCAACGATGTGAACTGCTTCCCGTTGTCCGTCAGAACAATTCTTGGACGTGAAAATCGCAGAAAGATCTCCTTCTCCAGAAAGTTAATCATTGCCTCAGTGTCTGCCCTGCGCATGGGGTGCGCGATCACGTATTTTGTTATCCAATCCACTACCACCAAGATAACTGTGTTTCCTCTCTTCGATCTGGTGAATGGACCAACAAAATCTAGAGATCAGCTCCCATGGAGTTCTAGCAGGTTTCAATTTTCCCATGTCCGGGATCATGCGATAATTCGGCGCTTTGCTGGCCTTGCACACCTTGCAGCTACGCACGTAACGAGCGATGTCCTCTTGCATCTTCGGCCAATAGAAGTTTGTCTGGATTTTTTGTAGCGTCTTCTGGAATCCTAAATGCGCTCCTGTGACCGAATCGTGGAATTTTCTTAATATTTCCGCTCGTTCGTCCCTCGGAACTACCTTCTTCCATTTGTGCGTGATCTGCCCCAGCTCATCCCTGTAACGACAATTCTTGAAGAGTTCGTTGGACACGATACAGAAGTCTGGGAACTTCTCCGGTTGCTTCGTTACGCCTGTTGCAAGACGGCTGTACCAACTGTCGTCACTTGTGTTAGTGGAGAACGTTATCGTTGCTACTATCCTTGACAATGCGTCCGGAACTACATTGCACGATCCTTTACGATATTTGATGTCGAAATCAAACGCATTCAACCGAAGGATCCATCTGCACATTAACGCCGTAGGGTTCTTTATTGACTTTAAGTACGACAACGCAGCGTGATCGCAGAATATCGTGAACTTGACGCCTTCCACATATCCACGGAACTTTTCAATTGCTCGAATGACCGCTAGGCATTCTCTTTCCGTAACCGAGTAGTTTCGTTCGGAGGATGACAGTTTCTGAGAAAAGTACGCTATCGGGTGTTCGATTCCATCTGTTTCTTGCGTTAGAACGGCTCCAACGGCGACGTCACTGGCGTCGCAGGCTATGTTGAACGGTCTGGCATAATCAGGCATCGCCAGGACTGGTGCTGACACTAGCATCGATTTCAGCTTCACAAAAGCGTCTTCAGCTACTGGTGTTCATCGGAACTTGATTTTAGTTTTCGTTAACTCGGTCAGTGGTACAGCAATTCGAGCGAAATCCTCAATGAACCTTCTATACCAGTTGCACAGTCCAAGAAAGCGCTGAACTTCTTTCCTGCGTTGCGGTGAGGGAAAATTCACAATGCAGTTGATCTTTTCGTTGTCTACCTTCCATCCGTCTTCATTCAAGACAGCAACAAGCGGATTGTTCCACGGCGAAAACACTGCCTCCTCTATGACATCCAACGCTATCATCCGATCAATTTCCTTGTTTACTTCGTCTAAGACATACTTCGACATGTGATAACAGCGCTGCTTCTTCGGTTTGGCATCTCCGATGTCGATGTGGTGCGTGTACTTGTCTGTACGACCAATTCGTCCCTTTCCACTCACCGGAAACGTGCCTATTACCGTGTCTAATTGTCTTCTCTGCATGTCTGACAGCTTTCTCATGGGTTCATCATTGTTATTCTGCTCATCGAACGACATGTCTATCTTGTTGCACACCGCTCGAACTCCAAACTTCTCCCAAAAATTCATGCCGAGAATAATACACTCGGGCAGTGAAGGTATTAGTAGCACCGGAATTGTTTCATGACGGCCGTTGTATGCTATAGGCAGCTTGACGAACTCGGACATGGTGTGTTTTGTGCCGTCTGCTGTCTGGATACCACCTTTCAGTCGACCTCGCTTTAAGTTCAGCTCGTCGATGATCTTTATCGCGGCTCCTCCAATTAGAGAACAGTTTGCTCCGCTATCCAACAAACCTGTTAACTGTTTGCCAAGAACTTTGAAATCGGCATGTGGCCGGTTGTCTCCGTTTGTGTCTATTCTGATTGAGTTGATGTGTCGAAGCTCGGGAAATAATGAGGGACTGTAGAATTCTTGCGAGGATGCGATTCCCTCGGTTACTGACTCCTCGCTTGCTCGTTTCCTGTTGCCGATGAACAACTAGGACAACTGCGAAGTGAATAGCCCTTCTGACCACATCGATAGCAAAACAGTATAGCTTGTGGTTTTGGACAGTCCATGAACCTATGCCCTTCCGTATCACAATTCCAGCAGCAAAGCAGGGCTGATCTGTTCTCGTCCTGTGCTTCTTGGGGGCGGACCGCTGTCTGTTGCTCTGCGATTATTGCTCGCTTCCGACCGATAAGATTGTCTCGACGGTTGTGGCTGTTGTACACGAAACCCTTGCGCCGCCTCTTGACGATGATCTCTCCTTTCGAAGCGAGCCTCTAATGCGTTTACTTGCTGGCATTTCCAGTTGTTGCGTCCAATCTTGCTCTTCTCCAGCTGTTGACACCGAGTTGCACGGTTCATCATACGGTTGTTGTTCTCGAAATTCGGCTGACTCTACGGCATGTACTCTATTGAATCTTTGCAACTGTCCTGCATTTCCGTATGTTCTCTCTCTTTGTGATGGTGTTGGCGTTGCTAGGCTCGGCTCAAGCAGCGCGTAGTGTGGGATCGGTGTCCTGCGGTGACGGCTCAGAAGAATGCGCGTCTCGTCGAACTCGTTACAGACTTCAGCCATTTCAGTTAACGTCTGAGGTCTCGCAGCTGCAACAATCGATGCGTACTCCGTATTCATGTTCTTCTTCACGATGAAGAATTTCTCCTCTGGTGACATCGCTGGCTGGACGAACCGAAACAGTGCTGATATGTCTCTGAAGAATTTCGCAAACGATTCATTTGCACCTTGATACCGAGAATTTGCTTCATTTCTCAGAATCTGCGCATAACTGCTAGGCAGGAACTCTCGTCGTATTTGCTCCTTGAAGCCACGCCACGTATGCAACGTTCCTTCCGCAAAAGTTCGCCCGTACCAATCGAGTGCGTCATCCAGAAGTAGATGTTTGATGGATCGCAATAACAGTTCATCCGAAACGTCTTCGGACCGAGCGAAACACTCTACGCGATCTAAGAATGTGTTGAGCGATGTTGTATCTTTTTCACCGCGAAACTTGAATGGCCAATTGTGAATAGCTTTAGGGTTTCTGTGAGTATCCTGCCTCTCCTGCCTGTCTCTCCGTAATAGGTGTGTCAGCAGCTCGTCTCGTATGCGGTTGTAGTCTGCTGAGTCGTCCCTTCTGTTTTCTTCCGGTGACGGATACTCTCTATGAGGGGATGGCGGTGTGCTTTCCGTTCTTCCGTAGTGATGATATTGGTCTTGATTGGATGTTGGATTGAAGTTATCCGCTTCCTTGTGTCGAGTTGAAGGCCACGCCGGTTGCCAATTTCCGAGATTACGTCCACGACCTCGTCCTCTTCCGATAGGTGATGATACTCTGGGTAGGCCAGTATCTTCTTTACTTTCCGTTTGCTGCCATGTGAACGTAGCCATTTGCGTCTCTTTGTTGCTAGCACCTTGCTCTGCTGTCTTCTTCGCGAGGGCGCCTGCACCTCCTTCCTGTCCGTGCGTTGCTTGCGAACTCTGATCTTCCGGTACGCCAAATGCCCCTTGCATTATGTGCACTGAGTTATTTGATTCTTTGGAACTGCTGTTTCGATCACTCACTTGACACAAGTCTGACATGTTTAACGCGTTGTAAACTTCTTCCAATAAAGCGGCTATCAGCGCTTGAACACTAGAAAATTCTTCCCGAAGCGCGACCGGAGGCGGATCGATACGAACTAAACGATTTCGATAGTGACGTAATCGCGATTTTATATGTTCTAAGAAACCAATGTCGTGTTTCTTAATTGCTGAGTCTATTGGTACCAGCAATAACTTCAGACGTGATGCGCAAGCATTTATGTTGCTTTCATCACTCATAACGTGACTAGAAGTCGTATAAAAACGCTTCCGCCTTAAATCTTCTTCAAAAGCCTTCAATAAATGGGCACATTTACCCCTACGGGTGATTTGCCCAAGGCCAGTGATACTACGAGCGAGTTCATAATTTAACTCCTCTTCACTTAAATGTAACGGATCTATCTCCATCGTGAGATAGTGAATTAAACTAAAGCCAATCAACAGAATTTAACCTAACTAACAAATCGAATACCAAACTAGCAATATGTTTGCTGTATTGAATTTTTATTTGCCACACAGGTAATTCAGGATGTTTCTAAACTTGTTGGTTCGATAAATTGTTTGAATCCAACATTTCATCATAAAACCCGAAAACAAAATGGGTTTTTTTAGTAGGGCGCCATTGTTATAAATTTATATATGTTATCATTTGAGCAGAGGTGCAACCATGTGCTAAGAGGCGAGTAATCAAATGTGTGCGTGTACTCACCAATATTTCCGATTACGCCGTGATTCCTAGCGACACGACGAGACCGACGGACTTGATGGATGAAGTCCACTGATTTCCGGACGGTTCCGCTGTACTAAACAATGTGGCATACGAATCCGACGAGACTTCTCATCGCATGCATCTCGAACTTTCTCCGCCAGCTTTCTGCTTTTGTTCGATACTCCAAGGCCCCCAAGGAGCCGTTCAATCAGTTGTCCGCTACTACCACAATTTTGTCTCCTTTCTGACCGGTCAGTTCCACTCGGGTTCTAGGCGTCGAAATATTCCCTCGCCGTGAGGTGATCCGAGCACCAAGAAAAGATTACGGGCCACGGTACACCGTGCACAATGCCGTCTTCGTGAAACCGGATTCACTCTTCCTTCTGGAGTTGTAAAGCACGTAGCAAAGCACCGCGAGTGGCAAGTCGCGATTCTTTCGATGGTCCGCAATACACCGATAACTTTTGCCACAATCACCACTCTCCGCCATGGGCAATGGCGACCAGCCCAAAAAAAAGCACCCTCCACACTTTACCAGTGACATTAAACTGAACCTCACTAAAGAATCACTGTTGCCAACATCTCTTTTCGTTGTCCCATGCCGCATAATTCCAAGTGTTTACACGCTGCGATCTCACACCTCATATGCACATTAAATGGGTTTTCACCTTAAATTAACTTATACGTTACACGCTTCGCGGTTTTTTTTGTATATCTGATTTATCTTAACATAACGATTTCGCAGAACATATCCACCATGTTTGGAGTATTGTTTCAGAGCAGCTCTTTTGAAAGTTTTCAAATGTCTTAATTCAACAGTTTGCCACGGCGAATGCCGAGAATTTCGTCTTAACCTTTTTGGTACGAAGTAATCAATCGCATACATCAAAACATTAGAAAAGGTCTGAACAGCGGCGTTGACATCATCGTTGTAAAAAATTTCATCCCAGTCGATGTTCGATAGGAAGTCAGTCATGCTAGTATAGTCGGCTCTTTTTAAATTATTGCTGATGATGGCAGGTGCGTCACGGTTGCTGGACAAACGTTTAGTCTTGAGAATAATATGCAGCGGAGGATGATGTCGAACAGATTTGACAAGAGGAAACGTTGCAGCACTGATCCTGGGTGCGACGTCAGATTTGCTGGAAAAGCAGAGGTCGAGCATTTGGCCGTTCTCATTGACGACATTATTTAACTGTCGTAACAAATTAAGATTGTACCCGTCGAGCAGTGGTAATTCCAATATAAAATGTTGATAATACGGGATCAGCAAACGAAAATCCATCTGAAGTTTTACACCAATGTAAGCCGGGAAAGTTGAAATCACCGACAATCATGATTTCGTCAATGGGCAGCGCTTGAGCAGACGAAATTTCGTTCAACGACTCAATGTGTGCATTCATAAGCTGTAAGTCACGACAACGGTCCGGAGGAAGATAAATCGCACAAACGAAAAGTGAGAAATCAAATAGTTTTATGCGCACCCATACTTGCTCGACACAAAATCCTGGTGTGTTTTCAACCAGCTGAGCCTTTAGACGACGATGTACCGCAATAAGTACTCCACGTTACGATCAGTACGGAAGACTTCGTAATTAGATCCGTACACTAGAACGGATAACGTATTTCCGTTAAGCCACGTTTCAGAGAGAGCGATGATGTCGTAACAATCGTCCGCACATGCTAGCCGATAATCGTCAATACACGTGCTTATGCCGCCTACATTTTGGTAGTAGATGTGCAAATTGGATGTATGATTGCCGTTTGTTGTGGTTTGGAAGACTCCTTCCACGCCACCGCGCACAGGATCGGGACGACTGATGAACGCAGACTGCGGAAGCTCTCTGTGGCATCTGTGGCATCAATCGATGCGTTGTGCTCAGCGCTAGAGCAAGACGGCTGTTGAATGAATTCAGGATGCTGACATCTGGAAGTGCGAAGCGGGTGAACACTAGAAGGCGACGATACAAAACAATACTTCTCACATCATCACATGATCATAAGTCGGGTGTATTCGATAAAGCCTGCGACGAAGTACCGGGAGAGGATTCGGGAATGATAGGCTCATCGGGTGTTGGTGGTGAAACATCGATCGGTGGGCACCAAATGTTTTTGTTGTGATTGTCCTCAAACTCGCGGAAAAAGGCACCTTGAGGCCACGTTTCGAGTGCAGCGTCGCGATATTGGGGTAGTACCCCGACTTTGAAGGAAATGAAATTCATACTATAGACGTCAATTCCTTTTTTCACCAATGAGACAACCTTAACCTCGTCTTTGCACTGAAGACCGTCTCTTGTTAGTTGTTCGACCATTTGCTTGGTGACGCTGGGGTAAAACCGAGACAAATAAATCCATACCAGAGAGGAAGACGTTGGAACCGTAGAAATGCTGCAATTTTTAACTGGTTTCCGCCCGCAAATCACTGAATAAGTTGATTCCGATCCTTCTTCGCGACGACGCTTTGCAGCAGGACGAGAAGCGTCGTTGATTTTTACATCGCTATCACTATTACGCCTCGGAGTCGAAACGGAAACTTTGCGAGTAAGGCGCGATATTTGTTGACTGTTTTTCGTGATTTCGGCTTTCAGCTCAGCACAGATCGATTCCATTTTTACGGAGACAGCTGAAATTGCGCATCCTAGTGATGAGATCATTTCCCGGAAACGAACTAGCTTCATTAATTTACAGCATTCATCGCACATCCAAATCAAATTAGGACTATCGGCTAGTACCTTCAAGAAAGGCTTATTTATTTGCCACATTTCATATGGACAACATGAAGGCAAAACCCTGAGCAAGAGATAAAATCCTCGTCAGGTTTAACGGTTTTCGCACAACGATCGCATGCATCAGTCATAGCACTCGAATCTGAGCCAGCCGACATTAAAACACAGTTGTCGCTACGAACGGTAAGTATGACGCGGAAAACGAGATATCTTATTGATGCGTTATCTATGATCAATAATACTACTCGATAACTGAATTTCTAACGGTGGTCAAACTGCTCAATAACACTTTCTAACCACTGCACTCCAAAACTAGATCAAAAACGGCAAGTTTGTGTATCGAATATGAGCAAAAAGCTAAAACAGAACGATCAAAAACACACGAAAAAGACAAAAGTAAATGAGCTATCTGCACAACAATTTAAAAATGAGTAGTTGAAACATCATCTCTACTAAATTTTCCAATTTGTATGCGCGCAACGTGTCATTGTGGCTAATTCACAACTTTTAGACACAAAAATAACTGAGGAAAAAGCGACACGTCGCACAGTGGTTCGAATCAATAAAAACGTGGACATAAATCAGTAGCTGCCATTAAGTTGCATATTTCGCTTCGGCACAAGGTTTCCTAGGTAAAAAAAGGTAAAATTTTTCATAAATTTTCCAGAAAAGAATAAACTTATGCATTAGCTTCTACAAAATTATGAAATTTTATATTTTCTACAATTATTCCAAACGAAGTATGCATAAAAAAATAACTCGAAACAAGTTATGACTATACAACTAGTTTTAAGGGGGTTGCCATAATTCAGTAATTAAAACTAACTTTGAAAAGACCTAAAAAAAAAAGTTTTACCGAGTTCCACTTAGTATTTTTTAAGATATTGGGCACATCTTTTCCTACAAATTTTGTAAAAATCAGCTGCATAAAGTTGCATATTTCGCTTCGGTGCAAGGTTTTATCCTAGGTAAAAAAAAGGTAAAATGTTGCATACCTTTGCCAGGAACGAACAAACCTATGCACTACCTTCAACAAAAATATGCGATTTTATAAAATCTAAAATTATTCCTAACAAAGTATGCATAACAAAATAACTCGAAACAATTTATGAATAAAAAACTGATTTTAAGGGGGTTGCCATAAAAACGCTTTATATATCCGAAACGGTGCGACCTAGACTTTTGGTATATTTGACAAAGTAAATTATTTTTAATAGTTCTAAAACTTTGTAGGAGAAAAAAAATTCTATCTCTTCAGAAAAAAAGTTATGGTTACATTTTTTGTCAAAGTAGGCCATGAGCAATTAATGATAGGATCAAATTACGCGGTATATATTTGTAAATACTTTCTTCAAAGCAACTATATGCATTAAAAGAGCGGTTTGGCAGCTACTGATTTATGTCCACGTTTTTATTGATTCGAACCACTGTGCGTCGTTTTGTAATTTGATTGTGTACATTCGACATTGTGATAGGTTCGTTTTGCTTCTATTTGTTAAGTCGTTTTGCGAAAGTCGCAGTGTAAATTCGTCGTTTGGTTACTCGCACTTGTGTGGAAGCCAGTTTTGCCAGAAAACATTAGTAGGGTGGCGAGTGACCGGGAAGACCGGGAAAAAGTCGGGAATTTGATTTCATCGGGAAAAAGTCAGGAATTTGATTTCACCGGGAAAAAGTCGGGAATTTTAGTGGAAAACCGGGAAAAATATTACTAGCTCACCTATGAGTAACAGTTGTTAGCATAATGTTTTTTTTTCAACAATTGAAAAATAGGAGACAATACCCAATTTTGCATTTGAGCGAAATGTTTAGTACAAGTGTTGAAATAACTCATTCCCCATATCTCGTCCAACGATTTTTAGAGGCTTGCAGGTAGTTTTAAATCAAACAGGAAGCATCAGAGTTTTTTTAGTTGTTATCAATAACAGCATAATAGAAGCTCATTTTGAAAACTAAGGATTATTTGGATGCTTCTGTTAGATTTTTATTAATTTTTAAATGAGTATTCAACACACCTGCAAAATTTATGACAAAATCTCGAGGTAACATAGGGAAAATGTTTAACAAAATCATTAAACATTTTAAGGATCCTTTATGTTTTTAAGTTTGTTAATGATTACCCTTGTTTCTTCATAATTTGTCTCAGTAATGTCATCTTGAGACAATACTTGTGATATGCTTATATTTCTGTTAGATGTCAAAAGGACTCGCAAAATTGGAAGAGTTGTCGACTTTGATCTTATTCACAGTTTACATGAAGTAATGGAGTTCCTTTTTTGAGAGCTGAAACTGGTTTCTTAGGACCAGTATAGAATATTAGAAAGATTTAGAAAATGGATTGATTTGTTCAGTGAATCTATGTTTAATTTTCTTTTAAAGGTCCTCAACTATTCCATAGTAGGATCACAAGAACGTTGATATTGATGTAGATGAAGGCGAATTGAATTTAGTTTGAGCTTTTGGAACTTCAATAAAGTAATGATTTAAATTGTACACGGCTATATCTATATTTCTCAAAACAATTTCAGGATTTACATTCGATAGTGTTCTAGTCAATTAGTTCTAAGCTGGTAGAATATATAACTAATTGAACTAATCATTGCTTAATTTGAAACTGTTATTTATTGATCTGCTAGAATCAGATCAATTGTAGAAAGATTTCTCATAGAAATAAATTAGTTAAGCTATTGGAAATAAAACTTGTTTAAAACCAGCCGAGAGTTCATCATGAAGGAATCGTACTTGCTGATTATTTTTCTGATTCCTCTACGGAATCAGAATCCTATTATTAAAAAAACAGATCGATATGCTGTGCATTTTAACGCATTGAAATCGTAAACATTGTTTATTGACTAACAGATACATTAGAAAAAATTGGGGTTTTAAAAGAGCAAGTCGTGGCAGCCGAACGGTTTTGCGAAATCTTAGGTATATGTACATCTAATGATTTTAAATTCAATTCTATTACATGAAAATTTCAAATTTTTGGTCTGACATGACTTTGTTAATAATTGGTTTCATGGTTTTCATCACAATCACAGCATGATAATTCATCTGAGGGTATCGTTCATTGAACAGATGTGCTTGCAAGCGACATAATTCAAACAGTATATGTCCATATAACAATTTATTGTACCATAGCCGAAGCCCTGGCAATGACGATATTATGTTAGATTCACTGTGCCATCATCAGTGTTGGTGATTGCCGATAATTTGGCAGAAAGTGGCTAGATATTTCTCTACATTGTATACAATATCTGGTAGAAGATGCTACAAGAACTCACTGTCTAAACCGTAAGAGAATTCTACATTTATTCATTCCACTTCATACTCTGAGTATTTCACAGCCCTTAACAAAATATATACAGTCCGGCAATGATCAACGCGGTGAGGAATTTACCAAGAGTGAATCGCAAGTTGATAATTACCTCAGATAATTCGACTTGATGATACTCATACTAGGTGACAATATGCAATATTTTAAAACCCTATTCTCAGCTATTTTCATAGAAACAACTTATACAACGGTTATATGCACATAGTTGGAATAAGCGGCAATAGTAAAATGATTTTATCGCAATTATCCACTGCCCGTATAGAGTCGGATCGCAAAACGAGAATAAACGACCGTTTGTTGCTTCACAGAGAATCCCCACAGCAGCGTGCTAACCCGTGATGCTCAGACAGGTCATCGAGAGAAATTCGCACTGGTGTCCATTCTATGTTATTTGAACCATGACGGTGTTTTGTTGCTAAGATGATATCCGTCTCTCTTTGATGGCACTGATTGAATCGTGTGAAGAGTTGGTAGAGAGCGTTCTTTGATATGATAAAAGCCATTCTTGGCCATCACGCCGTTTGTAATTTTCCCGCCGGACTGAGATTTCCACTTTCACTTCCGGAAGGAGCGAAGAAGCTCTGTACAAAATGATTAGAAGTTGCCAGCATATATTGTTGTTGTTTTCTCCGAGTGGCAAGCGTTCGTTTTTGGGATTGTTATTCCTTTTTGATTTATTTTCAATCATATGTAGGGTAAGGGCTCCCTATTTCATCTCATTTGTAAGGACGTCACCTCAAAACCCCGATTTAGCCACTAAAATCACAATAACTATTTCATATTACTACTTCATTCGCCTTGCTCCACGTTGAGAATTGATTCACATTTCTTGAAAATTTAACTAATATCCATAAATCAGCAAAAAACACTTATGAAATGTTCACTACTCTGCTCCTAATTCCATCTCAATGGATTTTTATCCATCCTATCGTTGATCCTTTATTCATCCTATAAATTAGCAATGGCGACAGCAATCAAAACAAAATATTCCACTATTACACTCTCAGGTTCAAAATGTCAGAATTCTTCTTAAAAACGGCCTAACGCTAACTATGTTATGAGACAACACACGATATTTTTAGAACCAGTTTGAAAACATTTCAACGTTTAAAAATTTTTCGTTTTTTCGTTTCCGTTACCTTTCGCTTTGAATTTAAAACTTTACTGTAAAGTTCATTTGGTGAAGTTTAAACAACAACCAAAATGTAATTGTTACTATTCATTCATTAGCCCTTCTTAAAACAAAGTGTAGAGCCAGAGATGCCATTTATACAGATTTATTTGTTTTGTATAGATTTTTGCGTTCGCATACTGATTGAAATCAAAGTGCAGATTTTATACAGATTTCCTAAATTGAATATTCTCGTGAGCGGGGCAATGACTTACGGAGATATAAAGAACTATCTGTTAACATCATTTCATTAGTGAAAACAGATAGCAGATATCGACTTTCTATGCAACGGAATACATATTTTCTATGAAAATATCTGGCATCTCTGTGTACAGCCGATGAAACACACACACTTCACAGCCCTATGTTGACGTATAGCGGAATGAAACCAGTGCTACTAGATTTCCCACAATGGTTATTTCATTAGTATTTAACACGCTCTTTCTGGTAATATTCGAAGCCAAAACAGTTTTATTGAAATATTAATATCAATAATCTAATTAACCTAATGACACGGATACCAAAAACATACTTTTTGATAATAATTTAAAGAAGAAAAACAATTTATTTTTTGTAACAAGATGAGATAATTTGGCAACTTTGCCAAACCAAATGAGATGAAAACAAAGCGCAATCAAGTGAACTAAGTGAAAAGTTTTCATCTCATATTTTTGAAGACTTTTATTGTTTGTCGGGTAATTTTTTAAGTTTTAAATAGTTAATTTAACAAGTGGCAAGTGAACATTATTAATTATGAAGCCATCCAGCATTCAATGGTAGTGTAATTGTGCGAAATAGTGATCATGTTTTGAGACGAATCGATTAGTAGATTTTCAGAAACATGACGAACTGTAAACCTTGAGACGAAAATGTGTCCTAAATTGAAAAGTGAGTTCATTTTAAATGAAAAAAACGATAACCGAAGAACTTAAACCCATTTCTTTCAATGGGAAAGTGTGACAATAGCATTTATAATCATTTTAAAACATTTCACAGTTTGGTTCAGGTAGGTTGTAAAATATTATTCATGTTCAAAGTGATGAGGTGAAGAGATGCGATGGAAATAGGAGCTCAGATGAATTAGGGAGCCGTTACCCTATACCAAAAATATAATAAAAACAGTCATGTGCACTCGGAAGAAATCGGTTACGTGTAACCAAAACCCCTGAATGACTTGAAAAAGCTTTATGCTTCTTTTATATGTTTTAATGAATATTTTCTATTCATCGAAATGTATTTGAATCCTCAATTAGCGGGCCTATTAAAGTTTGAATTAAAAAAATATTTAAAAAAAACTAAACAGGGACGATTTTAGCCTATTCCAAAAACCGGGAATTTTTATCTCAAAAAACCGGGAAATTGAAATCGGCAATTCACTTGCCACCCTGTGTTATAAAAACATCTGTCCCTGTTTGGGGGACATTCGTCTCTCTGCCCAAAGCGATAATAACCCACCAATCAATAATGAACGGTTCATTTAAAAGAGGCAATGGTGAGAAAAAGCGGTGCACTCACCATTTATGTTGTCGTCAGGTTGCCAAAGTTCGCTGCCATCCTGGCCGTCTTACCGCCTGCTCTTGATTCCAACCCGGTCGGAGCGATCAGGAGCGTGTCCGGAATGGGAGTTGATGTCACGTGGTCCGGATCCTGCGGACCTTGTCGCTCTCTCTTCGGCCACCCTCTGCGATTCCGACATCACGCCGGAGCAGTGCCAGCCAAAAGTTGCGCTGGACTGTATGGAACACGTTCGACACGTTCCTCTTCACTCTTCTCCGAAAGAAACACCGCCCGATGGCGAGCATCCACACACGCGGCACCTCTTCTTTTCAATGACGACGGTAAGTTGCGTGTTTAACAGACTATCAACGTACGGCCGTTTCGCACCATTCTCGTCAAGAACGACGACGCGGTTTTGTTTTGACCACTTCTTATTTCGTATGCACCACCGTCCGGAGGAGTTGCCACAAGAACGTACTCCGCAACCGATTCAAACACGCGGAAGAAGCAATTTTTCACTGTGATGCTCTGTTTCAATTGTGCATGCGAGACCGAACTACAATCGACCGAAACAATAACCTGAAGCTGGTGCCTCCGAACAATTAATACCGGACGTGTGGAATCGAACACAAGGAGGCTCGACGGGTGATGAAAAATTTTTTGCACGAGCACGCGCGGATGGACGAGATCCTTGGGTGCGCAGTGTCTTCCAGATTCCAAGAAGTCAATCCCCGTGCCTCACTTACGTCGTCGTAGGTGTCCGTTTTCCAAAGAACTAACTTGTCATTTTCTCCCTCCGTCCGGCCGGCGTATTCAAAAAAATAATCAGTACCGTCTCGCTCTTCAAGCGAGTTTTTTACTGATGTACCTGTTTTAATGCAGAGTGTTTCGTGCACGCTTAACACAAACCCCTTATGAACCTTAAGTTACTAACTTAACTGTAACACAACATTGCCGTTACAGAAAAATTTCTCATGAATCGGCGAAAGCTCGAATCATGAGAAATTTATGAGCCAACACCACAAAGAAGTCCCCCGGAGACTATACATCGCATTATGAACGTGATGCTTAAGACAATCAACGCTCGTAACATGTTCCTGTACGGAACAAGCTTCCCAAAACTAAATGACACAAATCCACAAATCTATACAATAACGCCAGCGAATTCTGGCTAATTCGCGATTACCGCCAACTAACTTATGGCTATTAGTCTCCGGGTAAGTCCTTATACATCAAACACGAAAGTCCTGTTGTAACGGCAGAACATTCAATAAACTCTTAACCTATTTTAGTGCTAAATAGGTTTGAATTAACAATGAAGATATAACTAAACAATGTATTTGTGATAGCTTATTCGGTTTGTAACAAATGGTTGACTGTCGTAGAGGAAAAGGGGTATTTAGTCCCTCGATCGTTATGAGCCCAATGCAAGGGTTTTACCGCGCCCAGAATCGCGTTACTTTTGTACGGATTGTCATAACGACCCCTATTACAACTGTCTACCCTATTTACGAATCCTGACTGCTCTGGATCTTGCATGACGTCGACACCAATCCAGGAATGGGTAGTTTCTTCCGATCTCGTGTTTTCGTGAAACTTTGTAGCTGGTGTAACTCATAGCTGTTTAAACGACTGTCAGTTTCTCCCGCTCTGACCAAACGGCAGGCCTGTGAAGGCTTGGTATTCCCTCGGTATCCTTCATTTACGGTTGAATTCAATCGTTGTACTTTTAATCTATGGGTCATTGCACCCAAATTAACCATGTGGCGTAATGCCATTTCATAGTAGATTTCCTCATCATTCAAATGAGTGAAATCCATTCTACTTATGTATATTAACTATCACGGAACCAAACCAAATATTAAAATATCACAAATCTTTCTTGAACGTTAAACTAACAAATTTTGGCTCAAATACACAAATCAAAAATTTACATGTGGGATTTTTAGTTGGGCGCCAGTGTTATAAAAACATCTGTCCCTGTTTGGGGGACATTCGTCTCTCTGCCCAAAGCGATAATAACCCACCAATCAATAATGAACGGTTCATTTAAAAGAGGCAATGGTGAGAAAAAGCGGTGCACTCACCATTTATGTTGTCGTCAGGTTGCCAAAGTTCGCTGCCATCCTGGCCGTCTTACCGCCTGCTCTTGATTCCAACCCGGTCGGAGCGATCAGGAGCGTGTCCGGAATGGGAGTTGATGTCACGTGGTCCGGATCCTGCGGACCTTGTCGCTCTCTCTTCGGCCACCCTCTGCGATTCCGACATCACGCCGGAGCAGTGCCAGCCAAAAGTTGCGCTGGACTGTATGGAACACGTTCGACACGTTCCTCTTCACTCTTCTCCGAAAGCAACACCGCCCGATGGCGAGCATCCACACACGCGGCACCTCTTCTTTTCAATGACGACGGTAAGTTGCGTGTTTAACAGACTATCAACGTACGGCCGTTTCGCACCATTCTCGTCAAGAACGACGACGCGGTTTTGTTTTGACCACTTCTTATTTCGTATGCACCACCGTCCGGATGAGTTGCCACAAGAACGTACTCCGCAACCGATTCAAACACGCGGAAGAAGCAATTTTTCACTGTGATGCTCTGTTTCAATTGTGCATGCGAGACCGAACTACAATCGACCGAAACAATAACCTGAAGCTGGTGCCTCCGAACAATTAATACCGGACGTGTGGAATCGAACACAAGGAGGCTCGACGGGTGATGAAAAATTTTTTGCACGAGCACGCGCGGATGGACGAGATCCTTGGGTGCGCAGTGTCTTCCAGATTCCAAGAAGTCAATCCCCGTGCCTCACTTACGTCGTCGTAGGTGTCCGTTTTCCAAAGAACTAACTTGTCATTTTCTCCCTCCGTCCGGCCGGCGTATTCAAAAAAATAATCAGTACCGTCTCGCTCTTCAAGCGAGTTTTTTACTGATGTACCTGTTTTAATGCAGAGTGTTTCGTGCACGCTTAACACAAACCCCTTATGAACCTTAAGTTACTAACTTAACTGTAACACCTGGTCAAATTTCCTATCCAGTTTGACCATGATTTTATTTTGCTCCAGTATCGATTATTCGCGTTGTCAATCATCTTCTCTGATATCAAAGCGTCGAAATGAAATCCTTGTCTGTTAGGTATTTGCCCTGAAAGATTTTTTGTGAAGAACGTTTGATATATATATATATATATATATATATATATATATATATATATATATATATATATATATATATATATATATATATATATGTATATGTATATATATATATATATATATATATATATATATATATATATATATATATATATATATATATATATATATATATATATATATATATATATATATATATATATATATATATAGATATATATATATATATATAAAATTTCGCATTTTCTGAAGACTGTCGGTATCATAGATTCCGCTTTCCATTACTTTGTTGTCAACTCCTTTTGAGCTGGTTCAAATGGTGGAACGTATTCGCCTGCACGACCGATTAGGAAGTGGAAAGGTGTCAATACTTCATCATCTATTCCGTCGAAGGCGATATCCGTCAAAGGTCTGGAATTAAGCATAAATTCAGCCTGTATTTAGGCAGAGCGTAAGGTTTCCACTTAAGGTCGTCGTTCGCCACATGTATTTAAAACTTCGTAGATGCAATTTTTAATCATTCGTATTAATCTTTCCCAAACACGATTGAATGAGCACCCAATTTCCTATTTTGCAGCTTCCTTTTTATCCATTGTGATGTTTATTTCCTTTAATAAAGATGCATTTCCTTCTCTGCTCCGAAAAAATTTGTTCCATTATCGCTGTATAGGGACCGTGCACAATTACAAGTAGCGCCATTAGTGGCGAATAGGTGAAAAAACTCTACCATAGCTTTACACTGTTACCATATGTTCACGCTGAATAAAACAGTCAAAAACCCTTTTTAAATACAACATAGTTTTTTCACATCAATCATATTCTCATATATAATACTGTGGTATACTATTAAAAATAGTATTGTTTGTGCATTAACTAGTATGACCTACAAACCAAAGAGATTGTTTGTGCATCTGTAAATAACACGTCTATTCAACGTCTAACGACAACTGCTACCGTTGCACACTCCGGGATTAACAGTTGTAATTCACAAATCCCAGGACGAACTAAAATAAGACTGGCAACTGCTGTAATTATATTAATCGAGGATACTGGTAAGGAGCATTTGGTATTTTTTGATTTGTTTTCTGTTCCTGGTCGTATTTATCTAGGCGACACATGCCCGTTACTTATCAATTCGGTGTTTGGCTGGGTTGTGTCCGGCAAAGCGAGAGGCGAGTTTGTTAGCAGTTGTTGACAATCTTCAGACCACAATGGAAAGGTTCTGGACTATTGAGGAAGGCAAAAATTCTAGTAATTATTCATAAGCGGAAACCAAATGCGAAGAAATATTTAAACAGACGGTACAGCGCAATGCTGACGGACGATATACAGTTCGACTTCCATTCAAGGATCGTCAGATAGAGCGATTGGGAGAAACTAGAAAAACTGCATTGCGGAGATTTCATTTGTCAATATCGAGAATTCATGAATTAGGACATATGTCTTAGATTAGGACATATGTCACCGGTTTCAAATGAAGCAAATGATTTGAGTTCATGCTATTACTTGCCCCATCATCCTGTAATTCGTGAAAGCAGCACGACGACAAAGGTTCGTGTTGTCTTTGATGCTTCTTGCAAAACGAACACCGGACTATCTCTAAATGATGCGCTTTTAGTCGGACCGGTTGTACAAAAGGACCTGCGATCGTTAATAATTCGTGCTCGAATTAATCCAATCATCTTGATTGCGGACGTCGAAAAGATGTATCATAAAATTATGTTACATGCAGACGACACTCACTTCCAAAAAATATTTTGGCGATCTGCAACAGATGAACCCATTCAAACTTTTGAGCTTAAAACGGTGACTTATGGATGGCACCGCTTCTTCTCCCTTTTTGGCAACTCGTGTTCTAAAGCAATTGGCCATAGATGAAGCAAACATATATCCAATCGGTGCAAAGGCTGCTCAAACAGGTTTTTACGTCGACGATCTTTACTCTGGATCAGCAACAGAAGAAGAGGCAATCGAGCTACGCAAACAATTAGACTCGTTGCTTGCTGCTGGTGGATTTCAACTGAGGAAATGGGCATCAAACAGGAAAATGGTTCTTGCGGGAATTCCACCAGAAAACCTTGCGAATCACGGAATGGTGGATTTTGATAGATACCAAACTATTAAAACGCTCGGTTTGCACTGGGAGCCAATCAGCGATTGCCTAAAGTATCAAATTCAGCTTCCGTTGTTGGAAAAAACAAGATTAACGAAACGTTTGACTGTCGTATATTGCTCAGATTTTTGACCCTCTTGGATTGGTAGGGCCCGTCGTTGTAACATATCTTCAAACGACAAGATGAACTTTCCATCGAATGCAATGATAATGGAAAGTTTATCTTTGAATTCCTTGTTTTGCATAAAACGCCGTAATTCATTTGCCGCTCCAACAAAATTTCGACCGTTATCTGTATAGACATCTGAACACAGTCCGCGTCGTGAGACTAACCGCCGAAATGCTTGCAAAAATTTACTTGTACTCATATCACGACTAGTTCCAGATGAACTGCCTTGGTGGCGAAACAAACAAATACAGCCACATATGATTTTAACGGACTGTCTCGTCGATGTCTTGGCTGAATGCGAATTTCAATCCGCCAAAGGCATCCCATTTCGGTGGACTCTGGGAGGCGGCGATTCACTCTGCACAAAAACATTTTCTTAGGGTGCTTGGTGGGTACACGCTAGCTCTCGACGATATGGAGACTCTTCTCGTTCAAATTAAGTGTTGTCTCAATTCGCGTCCACTCACACCACTAAGTGAGGATCCTTCGGACTTGGAACCATTAACTCCCGGTCATTTTCTAGTGGGATCGGCACTAAAATCAGTTCCGGACACCGATTTTGATGCCATCCCTTGCAACCGACTTTGTGACTTGTATAAGCACGCGCGACACTTTTGATTCTTTTAATTAGGTTAGATTAGGCTTCAATTTCTTACCTTTTTTTCTAACCTGCTCGGCTCGGGTCGATTACCCGGGAGAAATGCGAACTTACTTCCCTTGCATTTAATTCAAAAAATATAAAAGAATATCGAAAAGGGAACAATATTTTAACACTGAAAAAAAAACCTAATTTCTATGCACAATGAGAACGAACCATTTATTTAAATCTTTCATTTTATAAAGTTTGTCCATTAGGGATTTGAAGAAAAAGGGATAAAGTGGCATCCGCTTACGGTTTTGATGCGTTGCGTTTTTATAGCAAATTTTAAATTCAAATTTTAGAGAATATAACAAAGTGTTTGTTTTACATTAAATTATGTATAGAATTGCAATTCATTTGTGTTTATTGGTTTCGGGGAAATCTGACACCGTATATGGACAAGGATGAACTTGAATATTAAATAATAATTTATAGTAAATATTTAACAAAATAATTTAAAATAAACGCAAATGTGATCTAAATTTATAATGAGGAATTCAATTTAAAAAATTAAATTAATAATAATAAGAATTATAAAAGAAAACATAATTATAAAAAAATATTATATGAATAATATATTTGTTAAATTCAGGAGCTATTATTTATGAAGTATTTATTTACAAATATTAATAACATTGTGCATATTTTATCAAGTGTTACCGAACTTGGAGGTAACAACTTACACGATGGCAGCTAACACAAAAGGCGGTACAGCAGATTTGGAATCGTTCGCAAGTATTTGGTAACTCTTCAACCTAGAGCCAAATTGTGCATTCCACCAGTTATTTTAAAGAAAAATTGTTTGGTCGTCATCATGGACGAAAGTTTTCCACCTGCGCGGTGGCTCACCGGCAGAATTCACGAGCTGCATCCTGGACCGGATAGAGTAGTAAGTGTAGTTACCCTACAAACCTCTCGGGGGCTCATCACTCGCCCAGTTTCGAAACTATGCTTTTTACCAATTGGCTCATTACACCCTGAGCCGACAGAATGAGTTATAGCCAATTTCGTCAATCTCCATCAATATTAGAGGAAGACGTTCCTAGCTAGTCAATCCATCTTCATTCAACAAATGATGTCATTCAAGGTTTTCTTCATGCCAAATCAGTCAGTAAAAACAAAGATATAAAGCCCGTGCATACGGAGTCCAGGTGAGGACCTGTCCATACAAACTTTATTTTGGATCTACTTGATCTTTATTTCTTTCATGCAATCCATAATCGAGAAACTAATCACATTGCCGACGGAAAAGATAATCCTTGATTCGTCGGTTCATACCGCAGTATCGCACTTCTTCAGAAATAGTAATTTCAGTGGGGAGGAGGATGTACGAAGATGTGATCGTAAAGTTAATGCGGACCAAGGCATTTCCATACTGCTATGAGGCGCAACCCTGAAAGATCAACTGATCGTTTCCGCAAGGTGAAGCAACATTTACAATTCACAAAATCGGATATCTGCTGTATTAAGTGCAATAATCACGACAGAGAGTTAGTGTAAAAGGGCGCCAGGCAAGAAGACTAGCATGAGCATGTGGCTCATAGTTTATTCATCTAACCGTGAAATTATTTATTCATTAAAATTATTAATAAATCACTAGTAATAACTACCGTAAGAAAGGTTAAACATTCGTTTGTCAATAAGAAGCGTACATTAAGAGTGCAAAAATAAAGATTATTTGGCTACTATAAACTCCAGTTGGCAAAATGTAATAGGAGCGGGGTTAGCACCTTACAGTAAAAGGAGAAATTGCTGAGCTTACGAACAACTAGTATAACCTACAGAATGAAACAGTTCTCTGACATCGATGAGAAAACGAAGTGAGTTCCACTATTGTAGGTATTTCGGGCACTAGAACCCGAGAACGTGTAATCGAAGTTGGTTCATATGGCCATCAACTAACATGATTTTAATTGCAACCGAAAAATATGTTTAATTTTCGGTAGGAGCATAAGATCATTCATTTGAACGTAAGATTAGGAATACCGGACTAAGTGTAAAAGTAAGTGAGATCCCTTTTTGAGTGTATGACTACTATCTGCCGTCGTTATTCAAAAACCGGGAATACTTTCGAGACCAATTTAGAAAGCTTTTTACTTTTTTCGTTTCGACTCTTCAAGTGACGTACACAATTTTTAACACACTTTGTCCTATCATTCCGGAACCGAAAGTCGGATCCATATGAAATTCAAGAATTCCGTGTAGAACCATGAGACCTTTCATTTGAATCTAAGTTGGTCAACATCGATTAAGTCATTTTCGAGAAACACACACAAAGATAGATTGCTCAGCTCGACGAACCGAGGTGGTTTCATCCGGTCCGGATAATAGTGCTGAGTTAAGTGAAACATCTGTAGTGCGTAGAACCGGACGGGCGTGTTTTGTCGAATAAATAAACGCGACGAAATACGGTTCTCAATGATTTTATTCAATACGCTTTCGCTTGGGTAACTCTACTCTAGCGCCATTTTTCTTCTCCAGTTTTTTCTCTCTTCGCTTATGTTCACTTCTCTCCCTCTCTCGTCGGCTGTAATGCCCAGGGTTGCGTAAACCCCCACAGTGCCCCCCCAGTTACACCAAAAACCTGACGCGGTGACCTGTCGGTGTAACTACCGTGCTTTTATCTTTAGGGCACTCGATTACGGGGTCGTCCGTATTGATGTGTGCTGGTTTGAGACGATCGATTGAGATTCTTACAACCTTCTGGTTCATCATCACATCCATGTACTTGTCGGTGCGGTCGATGACTCGGTACGGCCCATCGTATGGTCGTTGGAGTGATTTTTTAACCGCATCGTATCGGACAAAGAGTGTGCAATTTTTCAAACCTTTGTGCACAAAAAACTTCCCTTTGGTGTGATGTTTAACTTGGACCGGTCTAACCTGCTGCATGATGTGACGAAGATCTGACGAGAAATCCGATCGATTTGTATTTTCCTTAGACGATTCGAAAAATTCCCCGGGTATACGCAGGGATTGCCCGTATACCATTTCGGCAGGTGAGCAATTCATGTCTTCCTTGAATACGGTTCGTAGCCCCAGCAGTATTATAGGAAGTCGGTAGAACCACTTTTTTGCGTCGACGCACATAATTGCTTCATTCAGCTTGCGATGGAAGCGTTCAACCGTCCCGTTTGCCTGTGGGTGGTAAGCGGTGGTTCGTATATGATTTGCCCCGAGCAGAGATGCCAATTCTTTGAATAGTTCAGACTCAAATTGGCGTCCCTGGTCCGAAGTGATGTCCTCAGGGCAACCGAAACGTGAGATCCACTGGGAGTAGAGTGCCATTGCCACAGAATGTGCCGTCATATCTTCTAGCGGGATCGCTTCGGGCCATCGGGTAAAACGGTCTACAATGGTAAGCAGATAAGAATGTCCATTAGATGGAGGTAAGGGACCCACCAGATCGATGTGAATGTGACTGAAACGACACCTAGGCAACTCAAACGTTCCCAGCGGTGCAGTAGTATGGCGCTGAATTTTCGATTTTTGACAGGCTACGCAATTTCTTACGAACTCGGCGACATCCTTTTTCATTTTCGGCCAGACGAACCTGCTAGACAGGAATCTACGGGTTGCCCGTACACCAGGGTGAGTTACGTTGTGAAACTGTTCCAAAATAGAACGGCGATGCGGTGCTGGAACGAATGGTCGATTTGTACCATCGATGGAGACGTCACAGAATAGTCGTCGGGAACACGATGGTAGAACGACCGGTTTCAGAATCAACGAAGTAGTTTTTGAACTCAGCAGTTTCTGGAGTTCTGGGTCGAGCTCTTGGTCCAACGCGATGATTTTGTAGTCGATTGGAGATGGGCTATTTATCGTTTCTACTCTGGATAGGGCGTCGGCAGTAACATTGAGTTTTCCACTGATGTGCTTGATATCGGTGGTAAACTGGGAAATATACTGTAAGGCTCTTTCTTCATGAGGTAAGCGGCAGGCTGAATTAGAAGTCATGGCATGCGTTAAAGGGTTATGATCGGTAAAAATTGTGAATCGGCGACCTTCTAACAGATGTCTGAAGTATCTAACAGCCATTTTCATTGCTATCAGCTCCCTTCCGAACGTAGAATACTTTCGCTGACCTGGTGTGAATTTTTCGGAATAGAAACCCAACGGTTGCCACGTACCATTTGAAAATTGTTGCAGAACGGCTCCGGCTGCAGTATTTGATGCGTCTACTAGTAATCCTATTTGTTTTTTCGGATCGGGATAGTACAGCAACGCAGCTTCTGCCAATGATTTTTTGCAATTTTCGAATGCGTCTGTTGCTGGCTGGGTCCATGTAATTTTTCTATGATCGTTTTTCTTGTTTCCAGTAATGAGGCACCTTAATGCTGCCTGCATATTTTATGCATAAACCTTTGAAAGGTTTGACCAGCATTACACAGACCAAATTGCATTCTAGTGAATTAAAACAAGCCGAAGGGAGTAATAACAGCTGTCTTCGGAATATCTTCTCTTCTACCGGTATCTGGTGGTAAGCTCGCTCGAGATCAATCGTACTAAATATTGACTTACCGTGCAGGCTGTTTAACAGGTCGTGGATATGCGGTACCGGATACCTGTCGGGAACGGTTGCGGAGTTCAACTTGCGATAGTCACCCACAAAGCGTAGCTGTCCGGATTTTTTGAGGACGCAATGCAACGGGCTAGCCCAGCTGCTGCTGGAACGACGGCATATTCCGAGCTCCATCATGGTTTGGAACTCTTGCTTGGCGAGCGAGAGCTTATCCTGCGACATACCGCGTACTTTACAAGCGACTGGTGGTCCTTGGGTCACTATGTGGTGGGTTACATCGTGCCGAACTACTGCTCGGAGTGTAGATGGGCGTGTAATTACCTGGTACTCCTCGAGCATTTGCCGAAATGAGTGGTCGGAACTTATTGTCGGAACGTCATGTAAAATTGAATTTATCATCCCACCAGTAGTGTGAAGTTTCGTTGTCTCATCGATGACGCGACGGTGTTTAAGGTCCACCATCAATCCGAAGTAACACAGAAAGTCGGCTCCGATGATTGCTGTGCTCACGTCTGCAACAAGGAAATTCCAGGAAAATCGTCTGCGAAGTCCGATATCCACGTACAGGAAGCGTTTGTCGAAAGTTTTGATATTCGTACTGTTTGCAGCGTGCAGGATGAAAGGAATCTGTGGTTTGGTTTTGTCTTTTCTGGTGGCGGGCAGAATTGAAACGTCTGAACCCGTATCGATTAGAAAACGGATGCTGTGTGTCCTGTCCAAAATGGACAAACGGTGGCTTTCGGTGCTCGTTCCCACCTCTGCCGCATGAGATGGAGAACTGCCTAGTTTTTTGAAATATTTTTGAAAGTGCACGGCTTGCGGCATTGGTTCGCACGGACACCATATTTCCTGTGGTACCAGCATACTGTTTCGTCGTCCGTATCTGGCCGCGTGCGTGACGATGAACGATTTCTTTCGTGTTTGCTTCTGGTAAACTCCTTCAACTTCCGGATCTCTGCTGTGAGATGAGCGATTTGACCGTCGATGTCGCCTATTTGAGATGACGGCGGCGGTGCAACAGCTGCTACATGCGTGGAAGTAGTATCTACCATATTATCTGCCATTTCGGCTAATTTAGACAATGTGCCGTCGTGGATTGTCAGTACCGCTTTAACGCTTCCAGGAAGTCTTTGTAGGAACAACATTTTCATTAATCCGTCGTCGACCTTCAGTCCTGCTGCTAGATCCTGCATCCGAGCGAGGAGGTGTGTAGGTTTCATATCTCCTAAATCGCAAGAATTCAACAATTTCTCCATTTGGGCTTGTGCCGACATCTCGAAACGGCTTAGTAGTCTGGCTTTAATGGACATATATTTATCGTTTTCGGGAGGGTTCGCAACCAAATCGGAAATATGACACAAGACACTCTGGTCCACTTTAGCGATTATATGGTAGAACTTGGTTGCGTCGCGGGTTACTCCCGCCAGGACGAACTGCGCCTCGGATTGGGCGAACCACATAGCAGGATCGTTTTTCCAGAATTCGGGGAGCTTAACAGCAACTGATGCTGCGGCGGTTTCATTTGCTTGTGGTTGCAGCATATTTGTGAAACGTAGCGAATATAAAATGGCGACAGGAAGAATCTGATACCGACACTGTTTGATAAATAATTTTCATACGGGGCGCGTTGTTACCGGCGTTATTCCGCGTGTTTCAACTCGGGGTCACCAAATGTAGTGCGTAGAACCGGACGGGCGTGTTTTGTCGAATAAATAAACGCGACGAAATACGGTTTTCAATGATTTTATTCAATACGCTTTCGCTTGGGTAACACTAATCTAGCGCCATTTTTCTTCTCCAGTTTTTTTCTCTCTTCGCTTATGTTCACTTCTCTCCCTCTCTCGTCGCCTGTAATGCCCAGGGTTGCGTAAAACCCCACACATCCTTCACTTTGGCTGCGGCATCAAAAACTAAGCGAGGTTTCGGTGGACTTTGGTTTTTATTGATGACGATAAACTGAGGTAACTAAAACATATCGTCAGACCACTCACAAACTTCTTCAGGTGTTAACTTTTTGGCATATCCTTTTTCCACATAGTCATTTATAGTTTCGGTTGCCCATGTCTTCAATGTTTCATTCTTCTGAACCTTTTGCTCCAGTGCGATTAACCTTTTTAGTGCCATGTTGTAACAGTCCGGAAATTTAAAATTTTCCTCTTCAAAGTAGCCCAATTTCATATCGTTTGCCGGTGTACTTTAGTGTTTTATCGATAATTTTCTCTGGCTCTAGTAAACTGTTTTGATTCCAATGGATTTGCCGGAATTTTTACACCAAAATCTTCAATAGAAAAATACCTTTTCATCATATCTCTCATTAAACGGTCTTCCTACTGAATTATCAAATGTTCACCGGTTACTGATCCAGATATAGCTCCAAATACCATCCACCCGAGTTTGGTTTTTATAGCAATTGGTTTTTCATGCACTCCTGTACTTTTTTCCAGTGGAAGTAACAAATGACTATAATTTAATCCGATCAGAACCTTTGGCCTTGCGTAATGATAACTGGAGATTGGCACTATATTATTTAGTTGTAGCTTCTCTGCCCATTTTATTTGCAGGTTGAAGGGTAATTTATTTACCGTTTCCTCCACTAATCTCATATCCTGCAGGTAATCTTCTTTGTTCAGGACAATCATGTTACTGATCAAATTTTCTAACGCGTCAGCAATTTCGGCTACGGAGTTTTTATTTTCTTTTCTTATTTTTGTCAGCTCATGCAACAATTCTTTCTCAGGTCTACCGAAATTCTGTTCCAATCTTTCTATGATTTTAGGAACATTCTCGGGATCCATCATCAGTGGTTGCACACATTTGGAGCATATCCTCCTAGCACTACCTGTAGTCTATTCAAGTTCTCCAACGGTGAAAACCTGCCCTCCTTTGGGGTATCTGCATATATCTTTCTAAAGGTAGGCCATTCTCGTGGTGATCCTTTGAATTTTGGAAGCTGTATTAAAGCTTGACGCTTTAAATATACAGTCCAATCGTCATTAACTTGCCGACTTGTACTGGCTGTTATATTCATTGAGGCTTCTTAGTGCTTCTAGCATTCCGCCGAATACTGCCTCCATTTTGGATTCCTTTTGACTGGAGCCTCTTTGGCCCTTTATGGCCTTCTCCAATGAATGGATTTGTTCTTCTGTGGCAGCACATTTGGTACAAATCCAGCGCTCTCCTTTGGTTGGTAATCTACCCAACCCAGCGCATCCGTGGTGGAACCATCGGTCACATTCGTCACATGCGACCATGTCCTGCTTGTCATCTGGTTATGTGCACAGACGGCAAGTCCATTCTTATTTTTCACGAATTGAGACATTTTACTTATATGTCGTGATGCCGTCCGCACCGTTTATAATTCACTTATCGAAACTCTCTTTGGAGCTTACACTTCGATGCCGTCCGCACCGTTTTTCAGAATCACTTTTTTTTCTTACTCGATCTTAATGATGCCGAGCACACCAAACTTCACTCACTCGATCTTAACGGTGCCGAGCACACCAAACTTTTACGCTCGATCTCAAAGGCGCCGAGCACACCGATATTTATTCCGAGAGGTCAATCTCCTCTCTGGAGCCACCAATGTTTTCGTGTGAAGGAAACGAAAACGAGATTCAGAACTTGTGTTCAGGGACCTTGATTTCTTTCGAGCGTACAAACTCTCAGGCTAGTTGCTCTTGCGTAATGAGAGCCTATGCTTCCGTGGTGGAATAGTTTTTGACCAGCTGAAAGCAGTCTTTTTAGCACTAAGCACAATCTTAAATCTCCGAAAAAGGTTAGTTGTCTCCTCTGCGCGGAGACCTATGCTTCTAATTCGGAGGATTACCGATTGTGTTAGCGAAAAGACTTTTGACAAGGAGATAAGAAATTTCGACCTCAAACATCTACTCGATTTGACTTTCCGAAAACTTCTAATTTTATTTGCAAATTTTAGGTGTTATATACTAATTCCTAGTCCAGAAACCTGGACCTCTCGCAGAGATCCTTCTAAAAAATGCTGCACGCGCATGCTCGTTATTTCAAATATTCTTGCGCGTGCGTCGCTATCGACCAGCACGTGCTTGCGCTACTATCTCTTTTTCATCCACGTGCGCCGTAACAATTACCCTCTTCCAACACCCGATGACATCTTCAGCAAATTAGCAGTGTTGGAGACATGACCATCCCTACAACCCAATAGTAATTGCTGGGCTCACTGGTGGCAGTCCGCCTGTCACTCAGTTGATGCACCGACCAGAATCCGGTCTATGTGTCAGAATCAGAATGTGATATGTAGTAGAATAAGTAACACGCGTTTTTACCTCTAACTGTGCGTCTATTAATAAAGTCATTTTTAATGTTTAAGGAGCAAGACTCTTCGCAAGCGTATGAGTAATGCCAACAATGTGTGCGTTGATGGGTGGCCTAAGACCGTTACCGATGCAGAGTTCAAACATTTTTATGCACGACGTGAATCACTTACCACGGTACAAGGCTGCATACTATTTGGCGATCGACTTGTTATACCCTCGCCTCATCGCAAGCGAAGTCTTCATCAACTTCATCGTGGTCACCCTGGAATCCAGCGAACAGTTTTGGAATGTGTAGATCGTGCAATTAACAACGTGCAGCTCGACAAAGGTATGCTTATTCGGTCCCACGTTAACCAGCTTCGAGATCGTGCTGATTCGGAGAGTATCAGCAATCACAGATAGAACGAAACTTCCTCAGTACACCCAAACCTCCATTTACGTAACTTATATATGTATATATGTATTAATATACGTACGCATGTGTGCAAATATTTATATTGCTTAATACATATAAATATTGGTGAAGTAAAAGCAATCATTTATATGCATGAATATATACACATATACGCAGATGGATGAGTGTGTAAGCACACATACATACATATATAAGGTTTGTATATGGAGGTTTGGGTGTATTCTGCTCGATGCTTGGAACCATCCGGCTCGTTGCACACCAGATCCATTAGCATACTCAACACCAGTAGCACCCATTCCAAGCTGCTCTAGTTCGAAACAGTCGTCAGCACCAAATACCCTGTTGAGAAGGCCCACCTTGTCATCGTTGTCAGCATCGTCTTCGTCATCTTCGGTTAACGCCAAGTTCAACATCAGAATTTCAGTCTGCTAATGAAGTCGACTCAGCTGTACAGGTTCCTCGCCGCTCTTCACGTGTACGAAGAGCTTCGCAATGGTTAGATCCCTATCAACTGTTTTAGATGGGGAGATGTTGGAGACGTGACCATCCCTATAACCCAATAGTAATTGCTGGGCTCACTGGTGGCAGTCTGCCTGTCACTCAGCTGATGCACCGACCAGCATCCGGTCTATGTGTCAGAATCAGAAAGTGATATGTAGTAGAATAACTAACACGCGTTTTTACCTCTAACTGTGCGTATATTAATAAAGTCATTTTTAATGTTTGGGTCGTGTTATATTCATTATCGGTCACCTCCGAACACGGCCACAACAAGCGGCTAGTAAATTTTTCAGTGTAATTGATCGAGCGCTCAAAATTATCGACGGTGCACAATACTCGTCGCATAGGAACGCCGGGACTCAATCTCGAGCCGCTACGTAGCATTCGTACTGCAGAGGAATACGCGCAACAACTGGAGCTAGTGCTACCTACGGAAGAGCAGCTTGGCGCGGCGACTCTTGAAGACGGCTGGAGGAACATAAGGTCCGCCGTGAGTAGCACTGCTGCAACCGTTCTAGGTACGAGGTTATCAAATCGAGGAAATGACTGGTTTGATGGCGAATGTCTGCAGTTGGTCGAAGAGAAGAATGCAACAAGGCAAGGATGCTGCAACACCGCACTAGAACAAACGAGGAACGATACAGACAGACGCGGAACAGACAGAACACGGTTTTCCGGAAGAAAAAGCGCCACCAGGAAGACCAAGATCGCGAAGCGATGGAACAGCTGTATCACGCAAATGACACACGGAAGTTCTATGAGAAGGTGAACCGCTCACGTAAAGGCTACAAGCCACAGGCCGAAATGTGCAGAGATACCAGTGGTAACCTTCTCACGAACGAATGTGAGGTTTTTTTTTATTCAATATTATAATATAATTTTAAGGCACACTGCTTAAGCTCTAAGATGCCAAGGGTATTTACTAATCTTAATTACGACTAACTTAAAACTAGAATAGTATAATTATGTAATGTAGCGGTAGCGGATGCTCGAGAATTCAGCTTTCAGCTGGCGATCGGTAGTGGCCGGTTGATTGAATATTGCATGAGGGTCTTCCATATGGCGTTGGCGAATATCCATGTTGGCCGCATCCTTCGGTCCGTGTGGGTCCGCGGGAAACACCCCCAGGCTACGAAGGCCCGGCGGGTGGCCCGCATGCTGGTTTTCGACTGGAGCGGTCTTCCGTGGGCGGTGATGGTGATGTTACGGAAGAGAATGAAAAAAAAGTAAATATTGTTGAAACGGGGTAAAAAGGGGATGTGGGAACAAAATGTTTGAAAACGATAGAGATCTAATTAGTTGCCGTCGAGATGGTGAAGAGACAGGGAAGGGGTAACGAAAAAGTTAGTGACTAAAAAAGATCTTGTTAGTTCCAATGAAGATGGTGGACAGGGACGGGGATCGAGAGAATCGGGCGGATGTTAGTGTCGAACCTGTAGGTGGAGTTTATACTTTCCTAGCGAGAGATAACACATTACACTTGTATATCAATGTGTTTAAGGTACTGGTATATGAAAAGCATATACAAACTATCCCGACTCGCCAACACATCCCGAACCGGAACCTCAGGCGGTCTACCTCGGGCCCTAAGGGATTCCAGTAGCTTCGACCTGGGGATAATGGAATGTAGCCATCGTCCCAGTTCGCCATTGCTCAATGAAGTTTGCCAACTTTCGAGAGTTTTCTGACGAGAGATACTGAAAAATTCATTGAAGCAGATTGGTCTTTCATAAATATCACCTTCCAATGCGCCCACTTTAGCTAATGAGTCTGCCTTTTCATTGCCCGGAATGGAACAATGCGAAGGGACCCAGACTAACGATATTGAATAAGACCGTTCAGATAAAGTTCTCAAATGTTCCCGTATTTTCCCCAAGAAATATGGGGGATACTTTCCTGGCTTCATTGCCCGGAGAGCTTCTATTGAGCTTAGACTGTCCGTGACAATGAAGTAATGGTCTTTGGGCAAGGTTTCAATGATCTCTAGGGTGTACTGAATAGCAGCTAATTCTGCGACGTAAACTGAAGCCGGATCATTGAGTTTGTTAGAAGCGGTGATGTTTTGATTGAAGATGCCGAAGTCTGTGGACCTGTTGATGTTTGAACCGTCAGTGTAAAACACCTTTTCACAGTTGACTGTTCTAAATTTATTATAAAAAAATATTTGGGGCCACTTGAGGGCGCACGTGATCCGGGATTCCACGAATTTCTTCTCTCATGGATGTGTCGAAAAACACAGTAGAATCAGAAGTATCCAAGAAATGAGCACGGTTGGAAACAAACGAAGAAGGATTAATATTCTGAGCCATATAATCAAAATACAAGGACATAAAACGGGTCTGAGAATTGAGCTCGACAAGCCTTTCGAAGTTTTCAATCACCATCGGATTCAAGATATCGCATCGGATTAGCAATCGATATGAGAGATCCCAGAATCGGTTTTTCAACGGTAAGACGCCCGCGAGCACTTCGAGACTCATCGTATGAGTCGACTGCATGCAACCTAAGGCAATACGCAAGCAACGATACTGAATTTTTTCCAGCTTTGATGAAATGAGTGTTCGCCGCGGATCGGAAGCAAAAGCATCCGTATTCCATCACGGACAATATCGTTGTTTGGTATAACCTGATCAGGTCTCCTGGGTGGGCACCCCACCACGATCCGGTTATTGTACGAAGAAAATTGATTCTCTGTTGGTATTTTTGCTTCAGATACCTAATGTGACATCCCCAGGTGCTTTTGGAGTCGAACCAGACCCCGAGATATTTAAATGTGATGACCTGTGCTATGGTTTCACCCCCTAGCTGAAGCTGCAATTGTGCTGGTTCTCGCTTCCTTGAAAATACAACCAGCTCAGTTTTCTCCGTAGAGAACTCGATACCCATTTGAAGAGCCCATGTCGACAAGTTGTCGAGGGTATCTTGCAATGGTCCTTGGAGATCGGCAGCTTTGGGTCCTATAATAGACACAACGCTGTCGTCGGCAAGTTGTCTTAGCGTGCAAGAAGAAGCCGCGGAAGCCGAATTGTGTATCTAAAAGTAAGCCATTAGTCTCGACCCAATTGTCTAGACGAAACAGAATCATTTTTTCGAACAAGTCCAGTATCTTAACGTTCTTGAGTAGGGGGTTTTTAAAACAGCCTGCCCCATGCTTAAGAACGTCCTCGCAAGTCAGACTCGGATCGGTGATCACGCCGTCTATCTCGACTTCGCGAGCTGGTACGTATACACGATACTCCCGCGTGAAATGCTCACTGAACGATCTCATTAGCCTGTTTTGCACTGGCTAACAAGACCCTAAGCTTGTCCGGGAGTACTTTTTCAATTTTTGTACTGTAGAATATCGCGAGGTCAGGTCCTTTGATAGTCTAAGGAGGTTTAATTTTTTTCCATTGGCTTTGGTTCGGATGTAAACCGCAAATGGTCCAGCCGGAAGTGCAAGCCCATCGGGATAGCTTCTAATGCGCGATTTATTGCCAACAGAAGCATCCATCTGGTCATCAAGGGGAAGGTCAGGCAATTTTATATCGCCTGTCATGTCACGGACTTGTGTCCGTGCGGTCAGATTCGGGGTGCAAATGAAGTGGTATTAAATAACAGGGAAAATAAAGTTTTACTTAGCTTAAGCTCCAATACGGTGAACAGCTGCCAAGACGCGGTCCGAGGCAATCGGTAAATAATCCTTCCAGTAGAGTGCAAAAAACCTCTCAGGAAAAAGCACTTTTTTCAGTCTCTCACACACTGTCCAATAAAACGTTTCTCTTTTTATCACTATATATATATATTTATCACAACGAATGTGAGGTGATCGACAGGTGGAAGCAGTATTATGACGAGCATCTGAATGGCGAAGCACAAGATACAGAGAACGGTACAGGAATCATTCTAGGTGCACGCTCAGCCGACGACAGATTCCCAGCACATGATCTGTCCGAGATAAGTGAGGGGATCGGCAAGCTGAGGAACAACAAAGCTGCGGGCAATGACCAGTTGCCAGGCAAGCTGCTTAAACATGGAGAAGAGGCACTGGCTAGAGCGCTGCACTGGATCATTTCTAGGGTTGGGAGAAGGAGATTCTATCGCAGGAATGGATGGGTGGAGTGGTATGTCCCGTCTACAAAAAGGGCGATGAGCTCGACTGTTGCAATTACCGCGCAATCACATTGCTGAACGCCGCCTACGGATCACATATTCGCGAAGTGTTGTGAATACAACGTACCCACGCATCACCTATTCATTGACCTCAAAGCGGCATACGACACAATCGATCGAGAACAGCTATGGCAGATAATGCACGAATACGGTTTCCCGGATAAACTGACGCGATTGATCAAAGCAACAATGGATAGAGTGATGTGCTTCGTCCGAGTATCTGAGACGCTCTCGAGGCCCTTCGAATCTCGGAGAGGGCTACGCGCCCTGGAAGGTGTGATTCGAAGAGCGAGGATCGACACGAGTGGCACGATCTTCCGAAAGTCCGTACAATTTTTTGGCTTTGCTGACGATATTGATATTGTGACACGTAACCTTGAGAAGATGACGGAAATCTACATCGGACTGAAAGCTGAAGCTAGGCGTATCGGACTGGCCATATTTGCGTCGAAAACAAAATACATGAGAGGAAGAGGCTCTAGAGAAGAAACACTACGCCTCCCACCACGGATATTGATAGACGGTGACGATATCGAGGTGGTTGAAGAGTTCGTGTATTTGGGCTCACTGGTGACCGCCGATAATGACACCAGCAGAGAAATTCATAGATTTCATTCTATTTTGGCAGGGAATCGTGCGTACTTTGGACTCATAAAAACCCTCCCATCGAGAAAAGTACGCCACCGCACGAAATTGTTCTATGGCCACGAGACCTGGACTATGTTGACAGAGGACTAACGCGCCCTTAGTGAGAAAGATACTGAGGACCATCTATGGCGGAGCGCAGATGGAAGACGGAACGTGGAGACAGCGTATGAATCACGAATTGCAACAGCTGCTAGGGGAGCCACCTATCGTACGGACAGCTAAAATCGGACGTCTACGATGGGCAGTGAAAATCGGTAATCTTTTTTCCAATGATTTTATAGCTTCGTTCGGAATTCCGCAGGGTAGCCATCTCGGGCCTTTTATATTTTTACTGTACTTCAACGACGTTAACTTTACTCTAGAGGGCCCTCGTCTATCGTTTGCCGATGACGTTAAGATTTACTATTACATTCGAAGCCCAGAAGATGCTGGTTTCCTACGACAGTTGTTGTGCCTCGCCGAGTGGTGTAGAGTAAACCGTATGAAATTGAATCCTTATAAATGTTCGACCATTACGTTCTCGAAGAAGAAAGAGCCATTTCATTTTTATTACTTTCTGTAAGGATCTCCGATAGTCAGAACGACGTGTGTTAAAGACCTTGGCGTCTTTCTCGATGAGCAACTGACATTCAAGCAACACATCAGCTATATAGTTTCTAAAGCTTCTTACAACTTAGGATTTGTAATTTTTGCTAAACATGGAGTACTGTTATGTCGTTTCGAATCCTCACTACATATACGGAGCGCATAGAATCGAATCGATACAACGCAGATTCATTTGCCGCGCTCTATGGCGCTTACCGTGGAACAATCCTCACCAACCACTAAGCTGCGAAAGGCGCGGGTTACTAATCGGTTTCGATACACTACAAGTTCGTCGAGATGTTGCACGTTCTTTATTGATAGCAGATGTTTTGACCGATAAGATTGACTGCCCTGCTTTGCTCCGTGAAATTAATATCAGCGTCCGACCCCGTGCTCTTCGCAATATCAACGTCCGACCCCGTGCTCTTCGCATATCTTCGACTTTCTTTACGACGAACTAATTACGGTACAAACAATGCTATAATTAACTTCCAGGGATCATTCAATCATATTGTGTCTGTTGATTATACCAAACTAAATATCCTCAACGATCATCATCCTTCACATTTGGTGCGCTTGTGTATACTAAGGTGTACTAAAATGCAAGTAATTGGATTTGGAAACCTAGAAAAAATCATTGAAATTATGGGAAAAGTGAAATTTAATGTTCTCTTGGATCAAGTCTCATAACGTCGGAAACTCATTCGTACTTATACATATCAATTACGACTTAGATTCAATGGTGAACAACAATTTACAAATAAAGTTCATTTTCATTTGAAAGAATTAATGAACGATTTTGGATTGTCCGTTCGTACTCAAACAAGCTGTATTTAAGAACCAGTCGAAAATTCTAGTTAATTCATTTAACAGCCTAAATGATACCATGAAAGTAACTACACCATGACTTCGACGCCGATAAATTTTCAACAAGAAGCTAATACTGCTGTCAGACCTACCAGATCCTCCAAACCTCCCAGTCGTTTAGAAGACTACATTCGAACTAAAGGGGTAGATACTACCTACAGACAGGATATGCAAGTATACCATGATTCAAGAGATTTCCAAGCTGACGAGAAAAGAAAAATTGTTCATTCTGTTACATGCTCTCGTTAAAACTAGAAGCAATTATACGGATAAGTATTTTTCCATCATTTATTATATTTGATCGTGAGCGTCATAACGGAAAAATCACTTTGATTTGTCAAATATGCCTTAACCGATTTTTATAAACTTAGATTAAAATAGGTCTGTTAAATCGTCGGATGTTGGATCTTTGATCCAACTTTCGATTATAGTATTAGAGAATGATGAATGTTAAAAGTTCCAAACCTTCGTTGTGACGAATTTCACTGTCGGCATCTTATGATTTGTTCACTATGGCTAGTGCTTGTGATCGTTGTGCCAAAATTGTAAAATCGGAGGAAGATTTCGTTGAGTGTTGGGGTTTTTGCCATCATTTGGTACAAGTCACCAGTTGTCCCGGCCCTGTGAGTGGGAGCGTGGAAGGGGTCTTCCAAACCAACCAAGACGGCAAGATCAATCTAGTCAACCGCTGCACTTGTACTACCAGAACGTCGGAGGCATGCACATAAACGACTATTTGCTAGCTTGTTCGGATGATTGCTTTGACATCATCGCTCTCTCGGAGACGTGACTCAGCGATTGTACGCTATCCGTTCAAGGTTTTGGATCTAACTACGAAGTGTTCCGTACCCATCGCAGCCCCCTAAATAACTCAAAAACTATCGGAGGCGGGGTCTTATCGCGGTGCATCGTCGTTTGAAGGCGCAATTGATCGAAACCACATCTGGTTAATGCGTCGAGCAGGTATGGGTAATTTTGAAACTGGTCAATTTTTCCCTCTACCTTTGTGTGATATATCTCCCTACGAACCGATGCCGCAATCCACCGCTAATCGATGCACACATACAGTCGTTGCAAGAAATTTCTTCCACTCATGTACTACCCGTAGCTAAAGTCTTGGTTGTGGGAGATTTCAACTTTCCTAACATAAAATGGCAGACAGGTTCCGGTGGCTTCTTCTTTCCTGACCCGGCGCTCTTCACTTTCCACATTGGCATTACAAGCATGCTCGATGGCTATAACCTCAACAGTCGAATCCTGTCGTTAATGAAAATAACCGGATGTTGGATCTTTGTTTTTCAAGTAGGGAAGACGTTGCACCAAAGATTAGTGCTTCACCGTTCCCTCTGGTGAATTCTGTTCGCCATCATCCTCTATTGTGTTCGATTCGAATATATATATATATATATATATATATATATATATATATATATATATATATATATATATATATATATATATATATATCAGGCGCGTACACAGGGGGGGGGGGGGTTTAGGGGTTCAAACCCCCCCCCCCCCCCCGAAACAAAAAAATATATCCCATGGGAAACATTGTGATATAAATTGTACATGTGTTGATTTATCACCATGTTCTAAAACCCCCCCCGAAAATTTTCTCTGGCTACGCGCCTGATATATATATATATATATATATATATATATATATATATATATATATATATATATATATATATATATATATATATATATATATACACTGAAGTCTTTTTTTATGCAATTTAACGTACCGCATAAAGAAAACCACCATTACTCTGAAAATTCGCACAAAAATTACCGCATAACTCTGAAAATTCGCATAAAAGACCGCATAACTCTGAAACTTTGCATAAAAAAACCGCATAACTCTGAAACTTCGCATAAAAAACCGCATAACTCTGAAACTTCGCATAAAAAAACCGCGTAACTCTGAAAATTCGCATAAAAAAGTCGGATAAAAAACCGCATAAAAAAGACCTCAGTGTTTTGACGAAGACTCCATACGGACGGCTATTGCAGGAATGAAAGCCTCAACTTCTTCAGGCCCTGACGGAATATCGGCAGTAATTCTTAGAAAAAGCTCGCGTGGAGTAATCGCTCTCCTCTGAAAATTATTTCGAATGTCGCTCACTATAGAAGTATTCCCCAATTTTTGGAAAGCTTCCTTTATGTTCCCAGTCCACAAGAAAGGCGATAAAAAGGATATAAACAACTACCGCGGTATTACTTCCCTCAGCGCTATACCAATACTGTTCGAAAAGGTTATACTGACACCGATTTTCAATCACTGCAAGCAATATATTGTCGATACTCAACACGGTTTCATGCCTAACCGCTCAACAACCACAAACTTACTATTGTTTTTGTCTTATGTGATTGATACAATGTCTAACGGTTTACAAACGGACGTTATCTATACAGATCTTTCCTCCGCTTTTGATATAATCAACCACGACATCACGGTTGCTAAATTGGACAGACTTGGATTTAGTTCGAACATTCTTCGTTGGTTACAGTCATATCTTAGGAATCGTCGTTTAGCAGTTAAAATTGACGATCATACTTTCGGAGAGTTCCTCGCATCATCCGGAATACCACAATAAGTCATCTCGAACCGTTAATATTTTTACTGTACTTCAATGATGTCAATTTTGCTTTGGAAGGTTCTCGTTTATCGTTTGCTGATGATGTCAAGATTTATCACATCATCCGCAACTTAGAAGACGCAGCCTTTCTCCAGCAACAATTGTCAATCTTCGCAGATTGGGGTAAAGATAACCGTATGATTGTACATCCCGACATGTGCTTGGCCATTACGTTCACGAGAAATGAATGCCATTGCATGTCGAATACTTTCTGGATGCATCTTTGATTGTGTTGGAGACGTGACCATCCCTACAACCCAATAGTAATTGCATCCGGTCTATGTGTCAGAAGCAGAATGTAATATGTAGTAGAATAAGTAACACGCGTTTTTATCTCTAACTGTGCGTCTATTAATAAAGTCAGTTTTTAATGTTTGGGTCGTGTTATATTCATTATCGGTCACCTCCGAACACACCCACAACAGTGGCGACGGGGATTTAAGTTAAATTGGCGATCAGAAGCTAATCTTTATCACCCACGAGGAAACGAGCAGCATGGCGGAATCTAACCTCAATCCGGAGCATCAGCAACCGGGAACCGGCTTACCTGGCGGTCCACAGCACCCGGGAATGCAGCAAAACCATCTGCGTCATCCAGCTCCATTTTTCAACGGTCCACCATCATCGCAACAATCAGCAAATACGAGCTCATCTTCCACAGAAACCACCTACCAGCTCTTTCAGCAGCTTATGCAGCAGCAGCAGGTATTCATGCAGCAGCAGCAGCAACAGCTAATGCAGCAGCAGCAAGATTTCTTCCGGAGTGTCATATCATCGATCGATGTTCAGGTCCCTCCAAACCCTGAAATGATTCTCGACTCGCTGGCGAACAACATCAAAGAGTTTCGCTACGATCCGGACGGAAACATAGCCTTCGCTGCATGGTATGGCAGATACGACGATTTGTTCGAGCAGGATGCCGCACGGTTGGACGATGAAGCGAAAGTCCGCTTGCTCATGCGGAAACTAGGATCAGCAGAACACGAACGTTACGTGAGTTACATCTTGCCGAAATCGCCAAAAGAATACAAATTCAGCGATACAGTGGAAAAGCTGAAAACTCTTTTCGGCGCTGCTGAGTCTGTCATCAGTAAACGGTATCGGTGTCTACAGGTAACCAAACAACCGACCGATGATTATGTCACGTACGCTTGTCGAATCAACAAGACTTTTGTTGAATTCGAGCTGAGCAAGCTGTCCGAAGAGCAGTTTAAATGCTTAATGTTTGTTTGCGGACTAAAGTCAGAGGGAGACGGCGAAATACGAACGCGGCTGCTGGTGAAAATCGAAGAACGTGATGACGTCACACTAGAGCATCTTTCGGAAGATTGTCAGCGATTGTTGTGTCTGAAGCGGGACACGGCAATGATCGAGTCATCAGCATCAACGTCATCAGTGAATTTCATCAAGCGAAAACAGCAGTTTTCAAAACGTCAACATAAGCCACCAGTGGAGACAGCCGGACCAGACAAGAGCAAAAATATTCCCTCTACACCCTGCTGGTACTGCGGGGGAATGCACTTCGTTCGAGACTGCACTCATCGGAGCCACAGATGCAAGGACTGCGGCAACATCGGACATCGCGAGGGATATTGTTCCTCTGCCAAGCGAAATTTCAAGACCAGCCGAAACAGAAAGCACCCAGGATCGTTAAATACAAAAACCGTAAATCTCCGTATAAATACCGTCGATCAAGCGCCGTTTCGTTAAAATTGTACTGAACGGTGTGAAGGTGCGTCTACAGTTGGACACGGGGTCTGACGTTAGCATCGTATCGAAACGCTTGTGGGAGAAAATAGGTAAACCACCCACTGCACCAGTAAATGAGCTAGCCTCAACAGCGTCAGGCGACCGATTGCAGTTTTTGTTTAAGTTCAGCTGTCTAGTTTCTTTCAACGGTGAACAACATCACTGTCAGTTTTACGTGGTCGAAAACCCGCTTTATCTTTTCGGAATCGATTTGATGGAAGCATTCGGTCTCTTTTCATTGCCCATTAACATGTACTGCAACAACGTCAGTGTTCCTGCTATCACTTTGCAGTCACTCAAAGCGGCATACCCGAGTGTATTTAGAAACGAGTTAGGGTTGTGCACGAAAACAAAAGTGAAATTGGAACGGAAACCAGATGCAACTCCAGTTTTTAGTCCGAAACGTCCAGTGGCTTATGCAGTACACAGCACGGTTGACAACGAACTTGACCGACTGGAACGAGCAAAAATCATCACACCGGTAGACTTTTCGAACTGGGCAGCACCCATCGTCGTCAGAAAAACGAACGGGTCCATTCGCATTTGCGGAGATTACTCTACAGGGCTCAACAATGCACTGCAACCGCACCAGTAACCGTTACCGCTACCGGAGGAGATTTTCAACAAGTTGGCTAATTGTACTGTATTTAGCCGAATCGACCTGTCGGATGCGTTCCTGCAAGTAGAGGTTGACGAAAGTAGTTGTGATTTATTAACCATCAACACCCATCGTGGACTCTACCGGTACAATCGTCTGCCACCGGGAGTCAAAACAGCACCGGGAGCTTTCCAGCAACTTATCGATACAATGCTGGCAGGTCTTCCTCATACGTGTGGTTATTTGGATGACGTCGTCGTTGGTGGTGTCACTACTGAGACACACTGGGAAAACCTTCGCGCAGTGTTTCAAAGAATCAGCGAGTTTGGATTTACTATCCGAGTGGAAAAGTGCATCTTCGCTCAGCCTCAAATCAAATATGTAGGTCATCTACTTGACCGCAATGGCCTTCGCCCGGATCCAGCAAAAGTTCAAGCCATTAACGAAATGCCACCGCCCACTGATGTATCTGGTGTTCGGTCCTTCCTAGTAGCAATTAATTACTACGGAAAATTTGTTCCTCGTATGCGCTGTCTGCGGTATCCTCTTGATGAGCTGCTCAAAGCGGATGCGAAATTCAAGTGGACAGCAGAATGCCAGGCGGCATTCATCGAATTTAAGGAGTTGCTGAAATCTGACCTACTGTTGACACACTACAACCCTGCACTTGATATAGTGGTGTCGGCAGATGCGTCGTCTGTTGGTGTCGGTGCTACTTTGTCACACAAATTTCCGGACGGTACTCTCAAAGTTGTGTATCACGCTTCCAGAGCATTAACAGCGGCAGAGAAAAACTACAGTCAGCCCGATCGTGAAGGACTTGCGATAATTTTTGCGGTGACCAAGTTTCATAAAATGCTGTTTGGTCGTCGCTTTCATCTTCAGACAGATCACGAGCCGTTGCTGAGAATCTTCGGTTCAAGGAAATGGATTCCTGTTTACACATCGAACCGATTACAACGTTGGGCTCTCACGCTGTTGCTTTATGAGTTCACCATCGAGCACGTTCCGACAGCGAAATTCGGCAATGCTGACATACTTTCCCGTCTGATCAGCCAGCACGTCAGGCCTGAGGAAGATTATGTGATTGCTTCGGTCTCTCTGGAAAATGACTTAAGGTCAGTTACACAAGATGCATTAACCATTCTTCCTTTAAGTTTTAGGATCGTACAACAGTCTACACAGTCCGATCCTATTATCAAGGCAGTTTATCGTTACCTCCTTGATGGGTGGCCTAAGACCGTTACCGATGCAGAGCTCAAACGGTTTTATGCTCGACGTGAATCTCTTACCACGGTACAAGGCTGCATACTATTCAGCGATCGACCATCGCCCCATCGCAAGCGTAGTCTTCATCAACTTCATCGTGGCCACCCTGGAATTCAGCGAATGAAGGCGATGGCCAGGTCATATGTTTATTGGCCAACTCTCGACAGCGACATTGTTGATTTCGTCAAATCCTGCCGTCAATGTGCGATGGCTGCGAAAACACCGCCGAAGTCAGCGCCGTTGTCATGGCCTAAATCAACAAAACCGTGGCAGCGCGTTCACCTTGATTATGCTGGACCGATCGACGGGGAATACTACCTGGTTGTCGTAGACTCTTTCTCGAAATGGCCTGAAATTGTGCAGACGAGAATTATCACTACAGCCGCCACAGTGAAAATCCTCAGAGATCTGTTCGCTCGCTTGGGAATGCCAGAGACGCTGGTGAGTGATAATGGATCCTAATTCACCAGTGCAGAGTTTCAATCGTACTGTACGAACAACGGCATCGAGCATCTTACAACAGCACCGTTCCACCCTCAATCGAACGGTCAAGCCGAGCGATTCGTGGATACGTTTAAACGATCGATTAAAAAGATTAAGGAGGGGAGAGCGACAATGTGTGATGCTCTCAGTACATTTCTTCAGACTTATCGGAGTAAACCTTCTCCAGACGGCAAATCACCAGCAGAAGTTTTGTTCGGTCGTCCGATTCGTACTAGTTTGGACCTGCTCCGTCCACCACCCGATCGTGTACAATCGGAACAATCGAGTGAGATTCATCCCTTAAAGCGACAATTCATCGTTAAGGATACGGTGTATGCAAAAGTATTCGTCAAGAACCAATGGCACTGGGTTTCAGGAACAGTTTTGGGACGTGTAGGTCGTGCAATGTACAACGTTCAGCTCGAGAATGGTAAGCTTATTCGGTCCCACGTTAACCAGCTTCGAGATCGTGCTGATTCAGAGAGTCGCAGAGTACCAGCATTGACAGATAGAACGAAACTTCCTCTCAGCATTCTACTCGATGCTTGGAACCTTCCGGCCCGTTGCACACCAGATCCATTAGCACACTCAACACCAGTAGCTCCCATTCCAAGCTGCTCTAGTTCGAGACAGTCGTCAGTACCAAATACCTTGTTGAGAAGGCCCACATTGTCATCAGAGTCTTCGTTGTCAGCATCGTCTTCGTCATCATCGACAACGCCAAGTTCAACATCCGAATTTCAGTCTGCTAATGAAGCCGACTCAGCTGTACAGGTTCCTCGCCGCTCTTCGCGTGTACGAAGAGCTCCGCAATGGTTCGATCCCTATCAGCTGTATTAGAAGGGGAGATGTTGGAGACGTGACCATCCCTACAACCCAATAGTAATTGCTGGGCTCACTGGTGGCAGCCCGACTGTCACTCAGTTGATGCACCGACCAGCATCCGGTCTATGTGTCAGAAGCAGAATGTAATATGTAGTAGAATAAGTAACACGCGTTTTTATCTCTAACTGTGCGTCTATTAATAAAGTCAGTTTTTAATGTTTGGGTCGTGTTATATTCATTATCGGTCACCTCCGAACACACCCACAACAGATTGGAAGATCGATTAGCGTTAAGGATCTTGGCGTCTATCTCGATGAGGAACTTACATTCAAGCATCACATCAGTTACATTGTAGCTAAAGCTTCCCGTAGCCGAGGATTCTTAATGAGAATGACTAAGCATTTTACAGACGTACACTGTAGAATTGAGGCAACAGAGCGCAGATTTGTTCGCTTCGCTCTTTGCCGATTGCCGTGGACCGATCGTCAATTACCTAGTTATGAAAGTCGCGGGTCATTAATCGGTTTCGACACATTACAAGTGCGACGGGAATTATCACGCGCTTTGATAATAACAGATTTATTCAACGGTAGGATCGACTGTCCCGTTTTGCTCAACGAAGTTAATATTAATATGCGAGAGCTCTCCGCAACAGTGCTTTTCTTCGACTTCCTATACGACGTACCAACTATAGCGCAAACGGTTCTATTACGGTTTACAGAGATTGTCATTTCTACCATTTATTATTCACTGTGGATTTGGAGAAAAAAGTAACTACGCAATAGTCAGAACTGAGACGCAATTCGAATGAAACGTGTTTTGTGATTCTACGGGTTTTTTCATTAATTTCCGTTGTCCGTTTCCCGTGGTTCCGCGTTGGTAATTCCGAGTTAATCTTTACAGTCCGCTACATTAGTTGGTCCTTTTGCACAGGATAAAATAGTAAACCGCGATGGATAAGCTGGTATCCCGACGAAATGCATTGCTAATGCAGTTGAAATGGGAGCGCTCGGAAGCAGGTAAAATTCATGACCGGAATGCATCGATCGGTGAAATAGTTAATCGGCTTGACCAGTTGAAAGAGATTGCTGATAACTTTCTGAAAACGCAACGGGAAATAGAAGAAAATCAACTTGATGCAGAGGTGTCAGTGCACAATTATCGAGAGGAATTTACTGCTAACTATTATCACGCAAAACATTGTTTAGAGCATTATTCAACACAATTGAAGGAGGATAGTATGGACACAGTTTCCATAACTAGTGAAAACACGGTTGTCAATACCTACCAGGACCTGAAGGAAGCGATGAAAATGCTGCTAGAATCTCAGCGAACGATGATGCTAGCAAACCAGCTTGGAAGAAATGTCGATTCAGCAGGAGGAGAACAGATATCGAATCGTTCACCCCTGTCAGTAGTTAGACTTCCCCCGATGAATGTACCAACGTTTAGTGGCGAAAGAAAACATTGGAGGTCATCCAAAGACATCTATGAGACAACAATTCATAATCGAATGGATTCGGAAGATTCGATGAAAATGCAGTATTTGGTTTCATATTTGGCGATGCGAGGCGACTCAGTCTATTCCTGATTTCGGATGCCAACTACAGAGAAGCATGGGCAACGCTTACAAATTTTTACGACAAGGAAAAGTACACTGTGTTTGCTTTGGTGCGAGAGTTTGTGGATCAATCGGCGATAAATACTGCCAGTTCCAGCTATCTGCGAAGGTTATTCACGACATCTGATGACGTAGTCCGTCAACTAAATGCGCTTGGAGATGAATTCAACATTTGCGATCCGTGGCTGATCCACCAACTATTAGAAAAAATTGACAAGGAAACTCGTTCGTTGTGGGCGCAAAGAATTATTGACATGGTAAATCCAACGTTCCAGGAGTTTTCGAAATTCTTGGATGATCGATGTGATGCTTTGGAAAACGTATACATACTGTCTTTCCTAAGATGGGGGAAACGAGCTAACAAAAAAGCAGCCGCCGATGGAGAAAAAATTGCAGTCTTTGCATACTGCAAAAGCAGTAGAAAAGTGCGCGAAATGTTCTAGTGAGCATCCCATTTATCAGTGTTCTGAATTTAAAAATTTGTGCATTCAATCTAAACGTGATTTAGTGCAGAAAGCGAAGTTGTGTTATAATTGTTTGCGTTCGTCGCATACCGTGAAATATTGCTTGTCGAAATCTCTGTGCCATACAGCAGATTGTAAAAAACGGCATCATACCTACACTTCTGTGTCCGTTAGTAGATGGTTCGAGAGATCAACATACGGAGAAGAGTGAAACGAGTAATAATCCTCCAGAAGTTACTGAGCCTGTCATCAACGTGCATGTTACGCAAGTGCCAAAGGAACCGCAACAGTTCGTTCCAATACTTCCGACTGCTATTGCCCGTGAACAAAGGAGTGTCCGATTCTTACAGCATGCACGTGCGTTGCTCGATTCTGGTTCTGAAGCATCGTTAATTTCGGAATCATGCGCCAATAAACTCGGTTTATCGCGCAGCAGTGGCAAATTTTTGGTTTCTGGGTTAGGCCAGCAATAAGTTGAAACGATTCGAGGGCTTGTTCGACTTGCTTTAGCTAATCGATTCAGTGATACGATTCTTCTGCAAACGAAGGCCTTTGTGATGGGCAAACTAACCTCAACGTTGCCTACACAGAACTTCAATCAACCGGGTCACATCGACATGATTCTAGGCAAGGATGGCTTTTATCGTATCAAAGAACGTTCACTGGCAACTCTTCAACGATTGAATCAGTGCCATCAAAGAGAGTTAGAAATCATCGCAACAACAAAAACCCGGCATGGTTCATTTAACATAGAATCGACACCAATGCGAGAGCGAATTTCTCTCGATGACTTTTCTGAGAATCAAAGGTTAGTACGCTGCTGTGGGGATCTTCTCTGAAGCAACAAACAGTCGCTTATTCTCGTTTCGCGATCCGATTCTATACAGGCAGTTGATAATTGCGATAGAATCATTTTACCATAACCGCTAATTCTAACTATGTGCATATAACCTTTGTATAAGTTGTGTCTATGAAAATGTCTGTGAATGCTCCACAAGAGGGTTTTGAAATATTGCAACCTAGTATGAGAATCATCAAGTTGAATCATCGATTCGATTTTCTGCAATAATTGCCAACTTGCGATTCTCTCTTGGGTAATTCCACACAGCAACGATCATTATCAGACTGTAATTTTTTTAAGGGCCGTGAATTACTCAGAGTATGAAGTGGAGCGAAGGAATGTAGAAAAATTCTCTCGCGGTTCATGCATTGAGAGACTCGAGTTCTTGTAGCATCTTCTATCGGATTGAAAATGTTGTATACAATATAGATAGCAATATAGCAGATTTTGTCAAATTTTCGGCATCACCAACACTGTTCTAGGTTCGGATGTCTTTCTTGCTCTCCTGGTAGCGGGGCAAATCAAGGACAACTTGGGCATTCCTGTGGTCCAGAACACCATATTTGGATGGATTATTTATTTCGGGAAATCATGCTATTTATACATCGGAAGTTCGCAGTAACCATTCAGTCATCAACCTGCATTGCGATGTGGATATCAACCGCACTTTGCGGCAATTTTGGGAAGTGGAGGAGGCTCCGAAGCAGCCGGAATTCACCACTACAGAGTAGGCAACTTTAGACTTCTTTAGATCGACGCTTACACGCGACAAACCAGCGCTGAGTGAATCAGTTACTTAGACCATTAAATGATTGCGATCGTTAGAGAGACGCTTTCAACAAGACCTCGAGCTCCCTAGGCAATATTCGGACATTCTTGATGAATATTTAACGTTGGAACGTATTGAACAAGTTCCCGACAACGAGATTGACGTCGATTGCGGTAAATGTTTTTACCTTCCTCATCATTCTGTACTGAAGGCGGATAGTACAACAACGAAATTAAAGGTCGTTTTTGACGCTTCGTGCGCGTCATCGAACGGTGTATCCGACGACACGACCAGGCACTCTGAAGAAAAACCGACTTGAAAGATGTGCATTGACGATTTACTATCAGTTACCAAAAATTGAGCGATCCCTCGCTAATGATGAAAATAATGTTTTGGAGCAACACTGTTCAGTTGCTACGAACTAGTTGCCAAGGAGTTCTAATACAAATAAACAAACAGTTTGATAAATTTGCGGAATCGTTCGTTTGATTTTGATGATTGCAGATGATTTATTATATCACAAAGGGATGTTATAAATAGGCCAAATAAAGCAATGTAGCGATCACGTTTTTGTTGGCCGATATGTGTGGATTTACAATTATATTCGTGTCTAACTGTGCCTCCGTCCTATCGGATGCAAATATCAAGAATTATCATTGGGAAATGGCTTCAAAGATTTCAAAATCTTGATTTCATCCCTATTTCCGATAAGTTGTACGAATTTCAAATAGTCAATGTCGTAATTTTTAAATGCATTGTTTATCACCATGCCTTACCGGTATCAATTCTCAATTCATTCACTTCTAGACGTTAGATATGTACGATATACAAACTATCCGGAACTGTTGGAAATTAGTCGTTGACCAACAGCTTCCTGTTGATGGAAAATCGACAGATCAACCGAACACAGTGAAGGCATTAGGTATACCATGGCAACCAAAGGAGGAAGACGCCTTTTCGTTCAAGGTGTGCCTTCCGTTAGAGAGCGTGAATACAAAACGGTAGTTACAATCGGATTCGTCGAAGCTATTTGATCCGTGCGGTTGGCTAGCACCAGCCATTATACGTATCAAAATCTTATTCCAACAGCTATGGCTTAGTGATATCAGCTGGGATGACCCACTGCCTCCTGCTATAGGGGCCGCGTGGACGGACATTAAGGTGAAATGTAGCGGAATGCGAAAATCGCGTTTTTGATCAATTATTCAAAAATTAGACCGATTTTTGAAAAACCAAAAACACTTAAGTTTTCAAAATCAAATTTATCATAACTAAGTATTCTTAGAATTTTGAAATTTTGCTTTGCCGATCCGTAATTGGTTTTTGAAAGGTAAAAACGGTAACTGTTCCGTTCCACGGGGGTGATGTTAGAACTGAAAAGTAGTGTTTGTAGCAGAATTTCACAAAGAATCTGAAAATGCAACTCAAAATTATAAAATTTTAGCTAAAACAACCGAAAATTGAAAATGTTTACATAAACTTTTCCGCATTTTTTTATTGCTTGCGTGCTGCTGTTTCGTATTGAGGTGGTGTGAGAAATGCACGGAGGGGGCACGGTGGCATTATATCGTGAGCAAAATTACATATTTATCGCGAATTTATGCAGCATTGGGTTTTACAATAAAAACGAGTTGAATACAATAAAATAGGTATTGTAAGAAATTGTTTATTTTCTAAGTAACTGTCATTTATAATGTTAATAATGTCCAATTCTGTTGAGTTCAATGCATTGATGTTGCTGAAGCAATAAAGCCATGCTGTGTGATATCGTATAACAGGTTTTATAGCAAAACTATAACTTCATCATTGACAAGCTACTGAATGATATACAAACCAAGTATTATCGTGATACAAACAATGTGATAAACATTGAAAAACAACAGGCATATATATGGTTAGCAAGTTGGTCAATACATATACATGTTAGTCATTCATAATTACTCATGATTTATAGCTCTAGTGTAAGAGTAATCACAAACAATAACGATTGAATTAGTATATATTCAAATTGTGAAGGATTCAAAAATCCATTACGTCCATTTTTTACAAGCCAATATAACGAGAGGTGATCCCACTGCGCTCAATCATTGAAAAAAAAGTTCTTGTTTCTATGTTTGGTATGCTTTGTGCGACGGTTCGTTCAACTGAAGCGGATAAAATTTTGCGCGCATTTTATAACACTACATTTCACCTTAAAGGGCAACTTCGGCAAGTTGAGTTTATTCGCATTCCTCGTTTCGCATGGAATTACAACGGGAAGATGGAACTACATGGGTTTTCAGATGCGTCGGAAGTGGCGTACCGCCCAGTGGTATACACTAGAGATGGTCGGGTATCGGGTATTTTACCCGAAACCCGACCCGTACCCGTACCCGATGGGTTTTTGGTCGGGTACGGGTAAAAATTTTTATTTTCGGTCGGGTACGGGTCGGGTACGGGTAAAAAATTTTACTGCTCACTCGGGTACGGGTCGGGTACGGGTAAAAAAATTTACTGCTCACTCGGGTACGGGTAAATTTTTTTTTTTGATCGATTACCCGACCATTTGTACTTCACATAAATATGTTTACATGTTGAAGAGAATTTTGTCGTGAATACGACTTACTTTACTATGAGGCGCCTTTTCAAAATTTACCCTCTGGGAGAGTGATAAGTTTTTGTTCGTGAATATCTCTTGTTATACTTAACGCAACAACATAATTTCTTCTCCATGCTATCAGAAATATAATCAGGAATTTGTGATTAAATAATCAACAGTGTAAAATAACCATAAATAACTCAAAATCTATGTTTTCTCAAACTTTTGGAAATAACGAGGAAAATTCATCACGTTTGCTTGCCTTTTTCGCACCAGGACGACGGTTTTGAGGTAGTCAGGCACATATCAGTTCCGATGTTCTACTGGCCGAGTGTATTAGGTAAATCTTAACCGAGAATTGTTCATTTTTTCTAGTACGTTAGACGGAACTGGATATAGTGCTGAGGTTCTTCCACCAATGGGTTTTTGGTCGGGTACGGGTAAAAATTTTTATTTTCGGTCGGGTACGGGTCGGGTACGGGTAAAAAATTTTACTGCTCACTCGGGTACGGGTCGGGTACGGGTAAAAAAATTTACTGCTCACTCGGGTACGGGTAAATTTTTTTTTTTGATCGATTACCCGACCATTTGTACTTCACATAAATATGTTTACATGTTGAAGAGAATTTTGTCGTGAATACGACTTACTTTACTATGAGGCGCCTTTTCAAAATTTACCCTCTGGGAGAGTGATAAGTTTTTGTTCGTGAATATCTCTTGTTATACTTAACGCAACAACATAATTTCTTCTCCATGCTATCAGAAATATAATCAGGAATTTGTGATTAAATAATCAACAGTGTAAAATAACCATAAATAACTCAAAATCTATGTTTTCTCAAACTTTTGGAAATAACGAGGAAAATTCATCACGTTTGCTTGCCTTTTTCGCACCAGGACGACGGTTTTGAGGTAGTCAGGCACATATCAGTTCCGATGTTCTACTGGCCGAGTGTATTAGGTAAATCTTAACCGAGAATTGTTCATTTTTTCTAGTACGTTAGACGGAACTGGATATAGTGCTGAGGTTCTTCCACCAATATCAGTAATAATGAGGTGGTAAAAACCTCAAATGCTCAGGTGGAATCAATGTACCTCTTCTTCGCATTCGGGAGTCGTGGCTAGCAGTAAACCAACAGTAGCAGATAACTGAGTTTTAAGTGAAATTCAATAACTAATCTCAGAAACTAAAGTCTGGTCCACCTGAATTCTGAAGTTAATTTTAAGTTCATACTTCTATTTAAAAAATTAGTTCCAGATTACAGGTTCATAATTTAAGACTATGACTCTAGAACTATGAATCCTATTTCTGGATTTTGAAAATGGTTTCAAATTTAGTTCCTTATTCAGGGACTCGAATCCAAATATAAATATTAGGTCTGAACACCGAACCTTGATTTAAAAATTGAATTAAAAACCAAAGTTTAATTCCTGCATTTAGTTTCAGAATTTAATTCATCAATTCAGTTTCAGCATTCATTTCCAGAATTCAGAGCCTACATATTGGAACTAAATTGTGAACATGATTTCTGGAACTAGATGCTGGAACTGAATTCAGTTCCTATATCAAGACTTGGAATTCAAGTTCAGAATTTAGTTCTACAACGCAATTTGGAAAATTGCTAAAAATCACTTCAGTTCCTTACTTCTGGAACTAAATTTATGACCTGAGTTTTTGATCTAGATTCCGAAAATTTGCAGCTGAATTTGGAGCGTACCCCAGATTTATATATAAGTTCTTTAATTTTAACAGTTATAACCATTTAACAAATTAGGCAAAGCGGTTTTTCAGAACCACTAAAATATTTCCAAGGGATTTTGAGAAGTTTATTTCTACTAGTATCTAAATCTACAAAACTGTTTTTGTTCCGTGTTATTTAATTGTATGGTAGAACATGTTTGCCGTCAATTAGTCGTACTGTAGTATAGACGCATCGTTAAAATTCTGGAAGCGAAGCAATGAAAGTTGAAAAATATACACAATCTAATATGAATGATGATCTTTATCCAGAAGTGAGAAAGAAACATGTCAGTTTTATTCGTATTCACGTCCTCCAGTTATGTCTGTGACATTACCCACCCGCCTTTTTTATTGCAAAACAGTTCTTCCGAAAAATAAACAGTTTGATTGACATTCGCGCCTAGGACCAGACCTGACAACTGGCATTTTTTTCCAGAAAAACATTTCTTTTCTTCATTTAAAAAAAACGATCAATCATATTTAATACATATTTAATAAGACACACTGCACTGAAATAAAAATCTTATTTATAATAATTAAATTTGTCGTATGAATCATATGCAGAATATAATTTATATAAGTTATATGCAAACTTATAATCTTTATTTAACCGTTTGATTAAAGTCTTGTTTATAGCCAAAAAATCACGAATAAGCAACGATGAATGAGCAGGTGCGTTATCGTGGTGAAAAAATATGATGGCATGAGCCAACTGATATGCCAACTTCATCAGCAACTTCTCTAATAGTGATTCGGCGATCATCCATAATCATTTTTTCCACTTTTCCCACATTTTCATCGATTATTGACGTGCTGGGTCGACCGAAGCGTTCGTCGTCTTCAACGTCTTCGCGGCCATCTTGGAAACGCTTATACCACTCGTAAACACTTGTTTTTTTTCATAGCAGACTCACCGTAGGCTCTCTGTAACATTTCGCACACTTGGTTACACTTTATTTCATTTTTCACGCAAAATTTAATACAAATTCTTTGACTCTTCAATTCTTCCATTGTTTAAACTAACAAAAATCGCCGATCTCAAAAAACATGTCTACACCAGCCGCTACAAGACAGAATGTAAACAATGAATACAGCTGAAAATTTCACCATACATTAGGGACATATATACCAACACAATAAAAAAAATTTGACCACCGGACTCTCCAGACGCGCGCAATTAAAAAATTCCGGGAACTTTTTGAACAGACCTCGTATGTTGTGTGGATATCTAGTAATGGTTATAGGGCGCGCCAAAAAATTTGACTCAGACTGGAAATTTCATTTGTTATATGAAAATAATTCCATTCGTTATATGAAATATTTCATAAGATTATCTTATATATTTTACATGATGTTGAATACACCAAAGACATCATATTAACAAGATATCCAGCTCTCACATTTCCCGAACAAATCATTGGCAACATCCTTTTTTGCGAGCATGTCGTCCTCAGGTGAGTCCGCATCGAATCTCATACATAGAAGTAGGGGAGAGAAATGTCAAATTCGTGCGCGCCAAAATAGCAGGGCTGCGCACCCATACAATTGACATGATATGTTGAATGTGATGCCGTGCGATGGCGTTGTTGAACTGAAGATTGATTTCGCTCCAAGCTGACAGGGTCTGAATACACTTTGTAGATATCAATGGAAATACTAATAGTGAAAAATCATAAGAACATCATATAATGTGAAAATGAGAATTTAGCTCAGTGTGCCTTAGCTCTAAGATGTTGCGGTCAGACCCTACTATCCAAGTAGGTTTTAATGGACTTCCATTTTAAAGCTGTTTAATGCACAATCCAGTAAAAAATATTTGATTCATATATAAAATGTAGTGTAGTACTAATATCACATTCAGATACCAGAATACTGTTATTTTAAATTGTGGTTGGAGATTTTCAAAATTTTCATATAAATCATTAGGATTCTAACCATAAAAATATGAACATTGATTTCAGAAAATCTTCATAGAAGTTCTTCTTATTCTTCACTTCTGGGTGGTGTCACCACACTTGAAATGACACCGATTGATGGCACAGCAAGTTGGGCTATATTGCCAGTTAATTTTCGTTTCTTTTCACTGGACTACAAGTGAAAATCTCGATGCGTGACAATGTGGAGTCGCAAAAGTACGGGTGAAAATCTTTTCTCGTGAAATACTCAAATTTTCACCGTGTTTACTCGTTGAGGGTTCCACCGGAGTTGGCACAGTTCAATGGCTGTAAAAACCACCAGCTACCGTTAACATCGTGGGTGTGGGTTTGTGAGGGTTACAAAACGGGCATATTTGACAGATTAATTTAAATCAAAATCATAATTCATTCTGCTTTGTAGTAAAAAATTGTAACCAAAAAAAATTTCTCACGAATGTTCAAACTACTTACACTTGAAGGACTCACTGTTCACCATTTTCAAAATTGAATTTTTCACACCGGGAATACACGTACATTATTTGATGTTTGGTCAATTCACGTAAACGAACTGATGATACTCTATACAGGAGATGTTCGCATAACATTCATTTTCGTCACGTATAATATTCAATATGACATTAGGAACCTTTTTACGTGATTTTTCAAGTGATTCGAATGTGAATTTTTATTTGTGTGTCAAGATAATGAGCACACTTACTTGTGATTCTAAAGAATTGAATTGAAAGTCGCACTGTTTCGTAAAAACCATACCTACCCAAAATCGAATACAACGGGTATTACAACATTTTGGGTAAATATGCTTCTCGAAAAATTTGAGTAGATATTGCTCGCTTTTGTTGACATTTGTAAATAAGTATAAAGTACCAAAGACATTGGAAATCTATTCATGCTTCACAGTGTATTTTTATTTTTAAATGTGAACAAGCATTTTAATGTATTTTACTTACCAACTAGAGCCTGATATTATTTTTTTCCATCCTGAATTTTTGTAAAATTTTTACTACTCATTCGGGTCGGGTACGGGTACGGGTAATTTTTAATCGGGTACGGGTCGGGCACGGGTAAAATTTTTTTATCGGGTACGGGTCGGGTACGGGTAATTTTTTTTTTATTTTTGTTCGGGTACGGGTAATTTTTTAAATTTTTAATCGGGTACGGGTAAATTTTTTTGCTGATCACCCGGGTACGGGTCGGGTTCGGGTATAAGAATTTCTATACCCGACCATCTCTAGTATACACACGTGCAAGGGATGCTGAAGGATATATTGTTGTCAATCTTTTGGCAGCAAAAACAAGGGCACCAATCAAACAGGTGTCTCTTGCACGACTTGAGTTGAATGCTGCGGTGCTATTAGCTGAACTGATGGAATGAATATTAATACCATTGTCACATCTAGAAGTTGAAATGTGGGCGTGGACGGACAGTTTCATTGTACTTCAATGGTTGTTATCCGCTCATCCGCGAAAATGAAAAACGTACGTAGCAAATTGCACTTCATTGATTTTGAACATTCTACCACGCGAACGGTGGAATCATGTGGCTACTCATGATAAACCAGCGGACTGTACAGAAGAATTTGTCTTACTCCAGAAGAATTTGTCTGACATAACCTTTGGTTTCAAGGACCTGGATGGTTGAGCATGGAACCTGAATATTGGAAACTAACAGTAAGAGAGACGATCGTCGACGAACAATTAATGGAAGCTCGTTAGATCAAGACAATGCACGCAACAGTCGGCATCGCTCGAGACAACTTTGACATCGAGTGGTGGTTGATCAACCGACGCTCAAATTACACGTTTAATGTCCGCATGTTGGCGTGCGTGAATCGTTACATTCAGGCGCTTCAAGGAGTGGTCTTAGAGCCATTGTTGACACCAAGTGAACTTTATCAAGCCAAGGTACAACTGGCTCAAGCAGCTCAACACGTATCATTTGAACGGGAACTACGATTGATTCGAAACGGTCAGGAAGTGTCATTCAAACCACTGACTGGTTTGCATCCCTTTCTGGATGAAACGGGAACGACGCGAATAGGCGGTCGTTTGCAACAGGCACCAACAGTAATTGCTATTGCGAGATCTTCATCTCCGCAACATGCATGCAGGATCAAACTTACTACCATCTACGGTGAATCAACAATATTGGATAGTCGGACACAACACAGCTGTTCGACGAATTGTTAAGCGTTGTGCTCGCTGTGTAAGATTGAAGGGGAAAACAGCGAATCAATCAAGTTTACCAGTCCCTCGTGCGACTGCAACTCGTGCTTTCACTCATGTTGGCGTAGACTACGCTGGCCGCTGAAAATACATGCTTCGTGGTGTCAAAACGACAAAGGGTTATTTGGTAGTATTCATGTGCTTATTAACAAAAACCATTCATCTGGAGGCAGCTAGTGATTTGTCTACAAGTGTGTTTATTGCAGCACTAAGGCGATTTATTTCACGACGTGGCTATCCAAATGACATTTGGTCGGACAATGGCACAAATTTTTTTGGTGGTGACCGTTGGCTCCAGGAGATGTCTGCTTCACTTTCGTCTGGATCGTCAAAGATTAGTCATTTTTTATCAAATTTCAGCATTAAATGGATATTAAACCCTCCATCATCAACGCACCGTAGAGGTATTTGGGAGGCTGCGGTCAAGAGTGCCAAGAAACATCTGGTGGTCGTTCTTGGAACATCAGAAATGACTTACGAACAATTAGCAACGATTTTGGCGCAAATAGAAGCCTGTCTAAATTCCAGGCCTCTTTGTCCGCTTTCTAGTAATCCTGACAGTTATGAAACACTAACTCCCGGGTATTTTATTGTTGGTCATCCGATGAATCTTATTCCCGAACCCGATGTCTGGAAGGTTCCTACAAATCGTTTAGATTAATGGGAGCTTATGCAAAAACAAACAGCAGAAATTTGGAGGCGATGGCAAGACGAATATTTTACTAGCTTACAGCCTAGGACGAAATTGCGTGTAACAGAAGAGAACGTAAGGAAAATCAACTCGTTCTTGTGAAAAATTAAAATACACCTCTTACCCAATGGGAGATGGCGTACATCCGTTTTCAACAGTAGTCGTTCGGACAGTTACTTTGCGGTGTAATCAGACTGAGTATCTTTGCCTCCTCCAGAAGATATGGTTGTTACCAGTCGATTGTAGCGTGTTGCCTCAAGGCGGGGAGGATGTTTGCATATATTACATCATGTAAATCTTTCTACCATTTATTATTCACCGTGGATTTGACAGTTGAGAGAAAAATGTAACTACGCAATAGTTAGAACTGAGACGCAATTCGAATAAAACGTGTTTTGTGATACTACGGGTTTTTTCATTATTTTCCGTTGTCCGTTGGTAGCATCGGTGGTTCCGCGTTGGTAATTTCGAGTTCATCTTTACAGTCCGCTACAGAGATCGTTCAACCGTGTTTCATTTGGGTTGATTTTAATGTGTCACGAAGCAGAATATGTACGAGTTTTCTGAATATTATTAGGAATTATCATTAGGACCAAATTGTGTCTGTTGATTGTAAGTAAATAAATAAATAAATGCGAAATACGTAAATTAATCGAATTTAAAATTTCCAATACATAAGTTCTGTTAGTTAATGTCCACAATAATTTCTTTACACCCTCTCCGGAGTCCAGTACCGAAGATAGTGGAAGTAGTGGTCATATTCCTAGTATCGAATTTGTATCAATTTTGTATATAAACGATTATGAGATAGGCTTCGTTACTCTACTAGTTGGATTAAAACTTTTTTTTTCGATAGGATGAGATTATAATTTCGTCTATTTCAAATGTTGGTTTATATATATCGTTTGCAAATCTTATTATTTTTTTCATATTAAATAATAATAAATAAACAAAAGAAGCAATGCATACAACTGCCTTTCTCATATAGAAAGGTTATGCAATCATGTGAAAACCGAGAAGGCCCGGAGGGCTGAGCGTCATATACCATTCAACTCAGTTCGTCGAGTACGCAAAATGTCTGTATGTGTGTCTATGTGTGAATGTATATATGTAACATTTTTTTGCACTCACTTTCTCGGAGATGGCTGAATCGATTTTCACGAACTTAGATTTAAATGAAAGGTCTTGTAACCCCACACAAAGTTCCTGAATTTAATTCGGATCCGATCTCCGGTTCCCAAAAAAATGAAAATAAGTGCACTTAGTTTTCTCAGAGACGGCTGAACCGATTCTCACAAATTTAGAATCAAGTGAAAGGTACAATTGTCCTATACAAAGTTCCTGAATTTAATTTTGAGGCGACTTCCGGTTCCGGAGTTACAGGATGATTAGTAAAAAAATTCTTATTTCAAATTACTTCCTCACTTTTCTCAGAGATAGCGTGACCGATCTCAAGAAACTTAGATTCAAATGAAAGGTCTATTGGAGCGGCGAAACAAAACACGTAAAAAATTTCTCAACTTGTCTCGAAAATATTATCAATAGACAACCAAACAACCCGATTCCGACTATACTGGTTCTCGTTTTCTGATTCCGGAAATAAAAAGTAAAATAATTTCTAAATTTGCCTCAAAACTATTGCAATCGGTAGTCATTGGCAAACATAAATTTGGATTTTTTGTTCTTGGGTTTTGGATGAACGACTGAAGATTGTTGCCATATACTCAAAAATGGATCCCAATCACTTTCCTCGAACCAACTTCGATTATACCGGTTTCGGAAGTATCTCTTTTCGTTTCTTCAGAGATGGCCTAACCGACCTAAGTAGTGTTTAACTCTGTAGGTTATACTAGTTTATGGACAAACCTTTTTGTTTTATAAGAATCAAATTATTTTCATGAATACCACACATTTATATATGAGAATATGTGAGAGATAAGAGAAAGGCATCATTACACCACTATGTAGATTAAAACAGGTTTTTATCTATTAATTTTATTTTCAGAAACTTACATGGAAAGCTCGTACCACTGTAACTGAAGAAACCAAGCACCAGGATGTCGTTCTTCAGAATTACGGATACCTTACATCCGAATTTCAGAAGAAGTGGAGCAGGCCAGTTTTAAACACTAAATTAACCAGGCTTGGAAAGAAGAAACGCCAAGCTGCCGCTAGTGCTTTCTAAATGCAGTAATACATATTGTTCACATATAACGGATTCAACAGAATAAACGTTATTGATCCAATTAACAGTTCATATTGTTTCTATAAAATGTAAAATTGAACTTTTTTCCAACTAGCCCAAATAAAATCATATTGTGTATAGTTTCACATTGCTCATATTTTTCCAGCATGTACTCCTATCTACTTTTCCGTCTCCTCATTTTCTTTCGCTAAACCTAAAGCACTTCTTTCGCTATCCTAAAGCACTTCCTCTTTCACTTCACTCACATATCACTTCACTTGATTTTACTTATTACCAGCAGAGCTGCTAAATGTCACTATCAACTAGCAACTTTGCACGACGAAGATTGGAAAGCTAATGTCACTGGACTGCTTCCAACCAGGCTCTACCAATCATCATATATTGAGTGTCTGAGAGCCGATCTGTAATAACTAATGTGGCGGAATTACAAAACCACCGAGTTTTTCACGTTAAACCCTCAGAACAATTTCAATATTACATTTTATTTCGAAACAATGGGCCGTATGAATAAAATGTAGTAAAGTTTCTTGTTTGTAGTATCTTTTCAAAAACATAGTCCACAGAGTAAAACACGTTTGGTTTGGTTTTAATTTTCTATTTCACTTTATCAGCAAACACACGAGTAGCAACCTCTAGAGCTACCTACCGAAAAATTGTAGTAAATACTACATGTTCGAACGTTGTTGTGTAGTAAAGTCTCTGCTTTTGACAGGAACGTGATCCACATGTAGCATTTACTACCGAAATTCAAGCATGCTACTTTTTATTCATACGGCCCAATGTAGTTACATTGTAAACGTCATCTTGAGAATACTTTGTATGGAAACCAGCCATACATCGTAGCACATTCAGTCTTATGATTTGATGCATCGACACTTTACATATAATAAACTTTAAACATTTTATGAGTTGAACCGATATGACCGAAATTATGCTCGGTACCAAGAACGGTCCTCCTATCTTAAACACTTGAATTGCTTACAGCGCACAAGCAAAGTAACGTAATGAATATAAACACTTTACACCATGCGCGCCGCTGGCGTAGATTTTCCGCCTCACGCGAAGGAAAATAAATAACTTTAATTCGGTACTAACATGTGATTAGGGCATATCGTGCGATATGCCCTTTTGAAAGTTACGAAAAATAATGCTCATTACTCAAGTTTTAAACATGAAATTCAAACATATTCGTAGATTGGGCTTCTATCTACGAGATTATATCGATTATTGTGTAAATGAAAGTTGTATGAATATTTTGTAACATTCTGCCACACTAATACGCCGTTATTCAGGGCAATTATCTTCATTTCTCCTATCACTGCTTGAAAGAACAATGAACTTTATCAATTTATGTTTATGTCAGTACTCATGGAAGATTTTTACTTCAACGGGGAATAGGAGAATGAGAGAGAAAACAAAAAAAAGTCGTTTGCCGTTGACTGAGTATACTTCTACGTGGTCATAGAACTATCGAGTATCTCATTTGACAGACACTTTGACCGACGACACGACCTGCCACTCGTCTATCAAAACTGTCTCGTAAATTTAACTACCCCTCAGTAACTGGAAATGTCAAATCGGAAACGCTAGTGAATTTTTTTAAACTGGCAGCACAAGTTGATATATTTATTGATTTTGAATAACAGTCACCATAACCTTGGTTACTGCATATCGAAGGCAAGATGAATGAAAACAAAATAAATTTCAGATCGGTTATTATATTACGGAACATTTTAATGGATTTACCTGACTCGAGCGGAATGTAAAAATGGAGGAATATGATTTATGTCTTTTATAAAGCCAAGTTCAAAATTCAGGTCTTGACTTGAAACCGTTGTGTGAGAAGGAAGACATGGAAAAGACAGACAACGAGCTGAGCGAGGCTAGTGCTCTGCGGTGCCTGCATAACGTACGGTGAAATGATTTCTTTGTGGAATTCCACTAGTAATCCTCGAACCTCAACCGACACAAAACAATTTTGACACCGGTATATTACACCGAATCCTACTGCCCAGCAAAGCTAGCAGTTGAAGTGTACGGATGAATCGCTGGAAGCAGATCATTGTCCTCGTTCGTTGGTTTCATCCATAGTTTCGATTAAACTCCGAAAATCGAGTTCATTTAAATGCATTTCTGCTTAATTTGGACAAAGTTTAACACTAATCGAAATATTCCACCGCTTTCAAAACATGTTTATTTGTTTTGGGGTTCCTTGGTAACTAGTCCATAGCAACCTAAGCAGTGTTGCTCGAGAAGATTATTTTTATCATTTACAAGGGGTCGCTAGATTTGTGGTAACTGGCGGTGAATCGTTAGCGAACAGTTTTAACGACGACACGACCTGCCACTCGACTATCAAAACTGTATCGCAAATTTAACTACCCCTCAGTAACTGATAATGTCAAAACGAAATCGTCTGAAAAATATTGAAATTGGCAACACAAGTTGGTAAATTATTGATTTTGAAAAACAGTTACCAGTAGCCTTGGTTACTAAACTTGAGGAATGTAAACAAAAACAAGAGATTCTCATCTAAAACGGAAACACTGAGTACAGCTGGCAGGTATTAAATTTGAGAGTTTTGAGTCATTTTTGCTAAAAATTGATTGAAGTTGTATCTTTCTTTTCATAGAACTGAAACAATTTCATCGCAGTCACGGAGAGGAAGGCTAATCAATTCACATTCGTAGCTAACCGTAATCAAATCACATTCGTAACTAGAAAATTGTATTGTGGTACTGAAAGATGGGTACGCCTATAGGGCGCTACTGTGTTTGGGGATGGTATATTCCGACGGATTTGGAGAACAATTGGTTCATGTGACTATCGATAAACAATGTTTTCTTGGAAGAAGTTTACTCTTAGGAAAAGAACGTACAAACAGAAATAAATATAAAATAATTTTGAAAACATCGTATGTCTTACTATGATAATACCAGAATGAAAAAAATAAAATCAAAGCAAAAATTGTTAGAGTCTACAGGTAAAAAATATATTTTGTAAATAATTCAAGAATATCTCCAAATGTTGTAATAATACTAGCGTCTTAGTGAAACCGAAATCGCTTTTCATTTCAATTTATTCTCAAATTTGTGGATATGTCATTTTTCAATTGCTTCTGTATGTACATCAAATATATATTGAATATTTCAAATATGTTATACTGCTGTATTTGTTTTTCTATGTTCAACATCATTCTCAAAAGCAGCAGAAGAATGTTAACTGCAAATAATAGAAATCTGATTGATGAATGAATGAAAAAATACTATTTTGAAACATAATAATGATATGTTTACATACAAATAACTTCCATTTTTTCATATCTTAGAAAACACAAAAATAAAATTTAAGCACTCATCACCTTTCTCATAGTTTGCATTGATGATGCACATTAGTTTTTTCTCTCCGGAAGTCGGTAAATAAGAGAAAAGGGCACACAATTTCAATTAGGTGGAATTATTCCACAACTATTTTAAACTGTTTGTTTATTTTTTCTGGGGCTCTTGGTAACTATAATTCATAGCAACTCAAACAGTGTTGCACGAATAGATAGTATTTGTTATTTTCAAGGGGTCGCTATATTTATGGTAACTGGCGGTAAATCGCTCACGAACACTTTTTATTCAGATTTTTCTTCGGAGTGTCTGGTCGTGTCGTCGGTTTTAATGCTGATTTTTCTTCGGAGTGCCTGGTCGTGTCGTCGCTTTGACCGTACCGATTACAGCTGACGAGGATTTTACCGACGACACGACCTGCCACTCGTCTATCAAAACTGTATCGTAAATTTAACTACCCCTCAGTAACTGGAAATGTCAAATCGGAAAAGCTAGTGAATTTTTTTAAACTGGCAGCACAAGTTGATATATCTATTGATTTTGAATAACAGTCAACATAACCTTGGTTACTGCATATTGAAGGCAAGATGAATGTAAACAAAATAAATTTCAGATCGGTTATTATATTACGGAATATTTTTATGGATTTACCTAACTCGAGCGGAATGTAAAAATTGAGGAGTATGAGTCTTTTATAAAGCCAAGTTCAAAATTCAGGTTTTGACTTCAAACCGTTGTGTGAGAAGGAAGACATGGAAATGATCGACAATGAGCTGAGCGAGGCTAGTGCTCTGCGGTACCTGCATAACGTACGGTAAAATGATTTCTTTGTGGAATTTCACTAGTAATCCTCGAATAGTGACCAACAAGGTGAAATACTGTTTCCACTGCAGCGCAATCAAGCGACACAAAAGAATTTTGACAACGGCATATTACACCGAATCCTACTGCCCAGAAAAGTTAGCAGTTGAAGTGTACGGATGAATCGCTGGAAGCAGATCATTGTCCTCGTTCGTTGGTTTCATCCATAGTTTCGATTAAATTCCGAAAATCGAGTTCATTTAAATGCATTTCTGCTTAATTTGGACAAAGTTTAACACTAATAGAACTATTCCACCGCTTTCAAAACATGTTTATTTGTTTTGGGGTTCCTTGGTAACTAGTCCATAGCAACTTAAACAGTGTTGCTCGAGAAGATTATTTTTATCATTTACAAGGGGTCGCTAGATTTGTGGTAACTGGCGGTGAATCGTTAGCGAACAGTTTTAATGCTGATTTTTCTTCGGAGTGCCTGGTCGACGACACGACCTGCCACTCGACTATCAAAACTGTATCGCAAATTTAACTACCCCTCAGTAACTGATAATGTCAAAACGAAATCGTCTGAAAAATATTGAAATTGGCAACACAAGTTGGTAAATTATTGATTTTGAAAAACAGTTACCAGTAGCCTTGGTTACTAAACTTGAGGAATGTAAACAAAAACAAGAGATTCTCATCTAAAACGGAAACACTGAGTACAGCTGGCAGGTATTAAATTTGAGAGTTTTGAGTCATTTTTGCTAAAAATTGATTGAAGTTGTATCTTTCTTTTCATAGAACTGAAACAATTTCATCGCAGTCACGGAGAGGAAGGCTAATCAATTCACATTCGTAGCTAACCGTAATCAAATCACATTCGTAACTAGAAAATTGTATTGTGGTACTGAAAGATGGGTACGCCTATAGGGCACTACTGTGTTTGGGGATGGTATATTCCGACGGATTTGGAGAACAATTGGTTCATGTGACTATCGATAAACAATGTTTTCTTGGAAGAAGTTTACTCTTAGGAAAAGAACGTACAAACAGAAATAAATATAAAATAATTTTGAAAACATCGTATGTCTTACTATGATAATACCAAATACAAATTATAATACGGAGTACTCCGACAAATTTTCAAGGACACATTTTGCATCGTGCGGTACACTGTCATGATACACTGTCAGAGTGACGGTGTACCTTATTGAATTTTATATAAAACTGGCAACTCTGATGACTGGAAAATGATTCACCATAGTGACTGTTTATTATGCTCATAAACAAAGATGTTTAATTTTTCGAGATCGTGGAAAATCCGAAAGAATTTGAATGTAATTGAAGCTGCTTTTTGTGATTACCATTGTTTGACTAAGAACCGATATGACTATCGACATCTGGAAGCACCCGGATTCAGTTTTGAAAACTGTCGCAGGTTAGTGTCGTCAGAGGAAACGCAAGACTTGAATTTCTAACCTTGATGTTTTATAGAAATGCTCAACAATGCACCAACGATTTGTTCCGCCGAAAGCTATTAAAACTCGTGCTACTGAGAGACCAATCGTGGAGGATAAAAACTGCGAAAATATTCACTACTTGACTAAAAACATGAACTACTGTGGTGCCGGAACAGCTGTTGACACGGAAATAACCACTCATATGATATCGTCAAATTTAGAATTACACCGGTTAAATACTGGATGAACAGTCCCGATAGTAATTGCTAATACGATGTTGAAACAGTTTTTGTTTCGCTATCAAGGTCATATTAGCGCTGCTTTGGTTTTAGGGGGTGTATATCATACGGGATCGTATATTTATTGTATTTATCCTCACGGATCGACAGATAAGCTGCCTTATGCTACAATGAGATCGGGCAGACTTGCAGCTATGTTCGTGTTCGAGTCTCGCTGGAAACCAGATATGGATGAAGAGGAGAGCAAAAAGTTGGTTCGTGAGGCAATTACTGCCGGAGTTTTCAACGATTTAGGATCCGGTTCTAACATTGATCTATGTGTGATTCGAAAGAATGATGCACAATATTTGAGGACGTTCGAGGAAGCTACTAAAAAAGGTAGCCGTTCCCTCGCATATGACTACAACAACGGCAGTTCAACAGAGCAAGTGTTTCGACATTGATATTACCGAGGAATGCGAGCGCACTCTGATCTCTGATTCAATCGTTTATTATTTAACATATTAAAACGTCAATAAATACACAATTCCAGATATGCTACAACTTGTTGGATATTTGTCGATCACTTGTGGTCCAGAAGAATATCACACTGGCGTCAGTTATGAATATGGTTCTTCCATAAAAAAAAAAAACAATACGAAACTTGGTAATGGAATAAATAAAATACCTCAAATCATCGAAGTTTTCGTTTTGAAATATAAGTCATTTCATTCATAAATGTTTTCATCCGCTATTTGATAGCGACGCATTGTTTTCATGATAATTACTACCCACTTAGAAAAAAACGTTCAACGGTGGTCCTTCATTGGTCCAATACGTTGGATCACTGGTCCAATGAAAGTCCAATCAATCGTTCAACGGGAGGCCAACACGGGACCTTCGTTTGCCGATTTTGAAACAGACCGTTGAACCGAATGCCATTTTTTTCGTTCAACAAACCCGGCAGACAGAGGTCCATTGTTGAGCCATTTTTAACATGAGGAATTGGAGCCCCGTTGGACTAGTTTTACTACAGAATTTCTGAAGTTTTTTCCACTTATTTGTTCAAACTCACAATACATACCTGCACAATACTTCTACTTCACGTAGAATAACAACAAATTTTCTTTCTATGGAAAGGTAACACTTAATTTTCACACTATTTTTGCAAGAGAAAAAACAACAACAAACCGTTCCAGCAAATTGAACGAATATTTCGTGCAATATATCGTTCAACAAGCGCTCAAAAATCAACAAAGTTGAACGGCATGCTGAGAGGGTAGCATGCTTCGATGTCGTAGTGTTGCCAGAGATTTTCTTTTTCAACTTTTCTAAGCTGTCATGACGAAAAAGTAAAACATGCTAGGCTAAATTGATCATTCTGTGAACCAAACATTAGCGCTCCGAATGTATGGGACTTAGGGGTATTATTATTTGTATTTGATAATACCAGAATGAAAAAAATAAAATCAAAGCAAAAATTGTTAGAGTCTACTGTAAAAAATATATTTTGTAAATAATTCAAGAATATCTCCAAATGTTGTAATAATACTAGCGTCTCAGTGAAACCGAAATCGCTTTTCATTTCAATTTATTCTCAAATTTGTGGATATGTCATTTTTCAATTGCTTCTGTATGTACATCAAATATATGTTGAATATTTCAAATATGTTATACTGCTGTATTTGTTTTTCTATGTTCAACATCATTCTCGAAAGCAGCAGAAGAATGTTAACTGCAAATAATAGAAATCTGTTTGATGAATGAATGAAAAAATACTATTTTGAAACATAATAATGATATGTTTACATACAAATAACTTCCATTTTTTCATATCTTAGAAAACACAAAAATAAAATTTAAGCACTCATCACCTTTCTCATAGTTTGCATTGATGATGCACATTAGTTTTTTCTCTCCGGAATTTGGTAAATAAGAGAAAAGGGCACACAATTTCAATTAGGTGGAATTATTCCACAACTATTTTAAACTGTTTGTTTATTTTTTCTGGGGCTCTTGGTAACTATAATTCATAGCAACTCAAACAGTGTTGCACGAATAGATAGTATTTGTTATTTTCAAGGGGTCGCTATCAGCCCCCTGCTATGACGTCATGAAACTGTGGCCAGCATCATTCTGCAAAAACCAAAACAATGAAGAAAAATGGCTAACCAAAAACTGGATATTACAAACTATTTGTTTTTTCAGTGCCCTTTAAAGCACTTCCCCGCAAATTATCGATCAGAATATCATCACTACGATAAGGAAATTAAGATTTTACTCGAATTGAAATGCTCGAATGTTTGTTTACCGTACTCTGAGCGCTCTGATTGCCCACCAAATGCCCCAGATGTTGGCTACGCTAGCACTTGCTGAAGCGCCCTATCTTTGCCACCGGGCTGGTCGCTATATTTATGGTAACTGGCGGTAAATCGCTCACGAACACTTTTTATTCAGATTTTTCTTCGGAGTGTCTGGTCGTGTCGTCGGCCTGGTCGTGTCGTCGATATTACTCAGTCTGTCAAGGCAATTTGACATGACTGACAATTTGCAGCTCTGATTACCAGTATCACGCTAAGTGTAGTAATCACTGTAGTGAAAAAAAAAATTTTTTCCAACAAAATTTTGGTGATGATGTTTATAATAACACGCTCATCTAAGTAATTCGCTGGAGCGACATTCGTGATAAAGACCTACATTCATTTCAATTGAATTTCACCGTGAAGTGAAATCGATAATAAGGGTAACAATCACTTCACTTGGTTTTTTAATAGTGTAGTGATACCCTTAATAAGAGCCCCTGGCTGTCACTTTCCTACGTTATCCATCCCTATTCTGTATTTCGATCGAATCGGATTTTTTCGAATGAATGTAAAAATCTGCATTCTGTAATTAAATCGAGTGATGCTTTTGTAGGGAAAACTCGATCTCGATCGAGCTACAGAATGCAAAATTTCGTATTCGATCGAAACAATCTGATTCGACTGAAATACAGAATCATGATGATCGTCTTCTTCAATCTTAGAACAAACTTTTCACTCACGGTGTGGTAGACACAAGCGCTTGATCTACCCGATTCATCACTGCTTCACACGCCAATCAAACTGCATGGATCAGGAACTGGCTCACCTAGCAGAGCCATTCACTCAGAAACCTCTCTGTTCTCCACTCAATGACATCATGTCAGCCGAAGGCATAGCCTACTAGCCCGAATCCTCGAGCTCATGCGTGTCCGCTACGTTTGTTTATTTACGTGTCTTTACTTAGAACTACAAAGAGCCGGTGATTAGTTTTACCATGTGGTCAAATTATCGTTAACTACCTTGAATCAGCTTCGATTCGACACGGTAGTTTTTGTTCTTAAATATTTTCCGGAAAGGGGCTGGGGTCCACTAGAAGATTGATAAGTACCTATTAGCTCTCTCCGGACAGTACCAGCCTAGATGCCGTGTGGAATCCGACGGAAAAAAATGAACCAAGAATAGATCCACTGGGTTCCTGCTTCTATGTCGTAAAAAGCGGCAATTGCAGGAGTTTCTTTTGTCGTGAATACGACTTACTACGCCTTTTCAAAATTAACCATATGGAAGAATGAGCAGAACTTATTCGTGAATATCTCGACTTGTATTAAAAGCAGCAACATAATTCTTTCACTATTTCATCAAAAATATGATCAGGAATTTAGGATAATATTTTGAACAGTGTGAGATAACCACAAACAACTCAAAAATTAAGTTTACTGAAAATTAAAACAACGCGGAAAACTCTTTACTCTTGCTTGGGATTTTCACGCAAGGACGAGGATTTTGAGGTAGTCAGGCATATATCTTCAACTGAACGTTATAAAAGGGGAACCGTGGTCGAAAATCGATCATTTCTTCTTGTGCGTCGGATGAAAGCAGACGTTGGGGCGAGAAGACGCATTCAAACAGCGGCATCGGAGAGCGCACCTTCTGCGTGGTTAAAAACCTCAAACGCTCAGGTCGTAGTTCTCATTTACCTTCCGGTCGTCAAGGCGAGAAAACGCATTAAACCAGTTTTGCATCATTTGGAACTGCGAGCGGATGTGTCGGTTTGTACGCAAAGCTAGTTTCAATTCAAGGAAGAACGATTGCATCAGAAAACAAAACAAGAAACGAAAAGTGGATAGCATTATATAAAATTAGCCGTTCTAATGGCTCTAAATGTTATCGAAAGAACTATTAAGATTACTTCTTTGCAAATCGAAGATAGAAATCATCAGTTTAGTGAAAATCCAAAATAATTTGATTTGCTTCGTGCTCTTTTCGCTGTGCGAATTCCACAATTTGGTCCTTCTAAAAGGCAGAAATGAATCCTGTACAGCATCTTGATAGTTCCTTTCAATGAAATATGCAAATCCGAAATGAGATAATCGACGTCAAAAATCGTTGAAAATTTTAGTAGTGAAAAGGGGGAAAGTTTCGCAATTCACACAATCAATAAACGATCAATTCGAATTCGAATGTTTAAAGAAATCGTGTCAGTTTTATTCGTATTCACGACATCCAGTTATGTCTCTGACATTACACACCCGTACTTTTTTCCTTTCAGTTATTAGATGTTTTCAATATCTAACTGATTGAAATAACTCACTTCTGATTACTCTATTTTACTAAATTATCTTTTCATTCAACCTATCTATTTCCGTCTAGCTTCTGAGAAAAGTTTTATTTGGAATGTTTTCTTCTTCCATGTTATTGATTGTTTTTCTAGATTGTAAATTGAATGATAAACATCAACTAATGCGCAAATCCGCTGATATTACAAGGTTAATAACAGATAACATATATCGGTATATTGAATACATAGTAAAAATACACTTGATATTAATATTTTAAACAATAAATTAATATTTTTCTCTGCAGCCGGCTGCCCAGATCAACCAATATAACTTATCAATAATTTTATTAAATAATTAAAATAATAAAGTGGAAATAATAAAGGATCAGGGCCCGCGTAAGGTCTGTTGACTTTTGTTTGGTGATTTAAAATGATTTTGGAACAACTGCTTAGAATGCAATGAATCAACTGTTTTGTATAAATCCCATTCACTCGTTTATTTTGTAATTTCATTTATAAAAAATAGAAGTTTTTATTCTATACGCGATAGTATTGCAAATTTTTCTTCAGTTTCCTCGAACAAGAGCTGTGAATCAAGACTTGCCGGGACTTCAATATAGGATAATGTTGAAACTCGGGAAGTCAGTGAGTTTAGTGGTGCATCCGAGCATCTTGAAACCGGAACATACTGAGTCGTGCGCGAATACTACCAATACTGAAATGTTTACTAACAAATATTCTTCTTCCGTGACACTTGTGCAGTGCGCAGTAGTATATACGGCCTCTAGTAACAACAAGTGTTGTACTAACATCTCTTCCCATTTCTTAGACGATCTACGTTCGGACCTGTCCGGCGCCGGTACTGATCAATGAATTCTGGGATAACCAGAAGATGTACAATGAACGATGATTTACCAGTCCCAGATCGGATCATTCAAAAACTCCCTGTACAATTTCAGCTAATCTCGATCAGTAACGGAGTAGCCACCAGGGGTGGTGGCTCAAGCTCAAATATTCTCCGGAACGTTTATTCCTCAGAACGTGGTTGAACGTTGATATCTAAGTTTGGCTTGTGGATTCGCGTTAAAGTTTTTACGTATTTATATGAAATAAAACCAATTATTTTGCTTAAATAAAAGTGAATTGGTGATTTGGTGTGATTCGTCTTGGGAGTAAGTTATTGATCTCCGTTTCGACCTATCGTTGCCGGGGGTAGATTGACGACGTGTAAATTTTAATGGATGGATGCCGACGTGTAAATTCTAAGTGATGGATGCCAGATAACGTGAAGCTGGATGAAAAAACTTATCGTAATTTAATTTGTTGCTTTAATTATCAAAATAGTAAAATAATTAGTTAGTTATCGTATTCTACTCAATGATTTCGTGTACTTGTTTAGCACAAGTGGACGTTGCACATAACACATTTATTATGTGTTCTATTTTCTATACGTCGTTTTGCACAAATTTTTTTAGTGCAATAAAGATTGTTCGTGTAATTGTGAGGCGAATTTTGGCTACCGGTAAGTTCACTTTGTTGAACACGGAAACCTTTTACACTTTGCTCTCACTTGACTTCGGATAGCGAGAAAGAAAGGCCGTTCTAGCTGACGAATGGTTAAAGACTGCTCTCTTTTTTAATTCCTTTTGTTTCCCGTTTGACAGTTCATAGTGTGGGTATTATATTCTATTGTCAACTTGTACAGCAGTAGGTAAGTATGCGTGATGTGTAAAGTAAGTATAAATTTCGGTCGATGATTTTTATGAAAATCTTTTAAGTGAACCTCCACCTTCGCTTTGAAGATACTGCAATTCCGCCTTGAATTCAGTGGCTTGAGTGATGCACACTAAAGTTTTTAATGCTTTATCATACTCGTGAACCGTGATTGACCCTTGACTGCGTTCTGATTTAGCGGATCTACCGTTTGCTACGTCCCGGGTTGGTGGTTCAATGCATAGGACGCTGTTCATACAAGCCAGTTGTATGTTCGAGCCCCGACCTGGAAGGATTCTTAGTGTCAGTAGGACCATAGTACTAGCCATGCAATGATTCTGTACACTAAGAATCGACTGCGAAGTCTGTTCAAACAGAAAGGTCAAATTCCACAAAAGGAATGTAATGCCAAGATTTTGCTTTACAGTTTGCTATAAATCGCAGGCAATACTCTGTGACTCTGAGAAGAGGGGCAAGCTCAGAATAGGCGTGAATCATTGAAGTATCAAGTACATGCGAATGAAAGGCAACAGTAGTTTTGCGTTCCAGCATTTGCTGTTCAGTCAGAGACGGCGACGTAACAATAATTGGTTCTGGCCATTTTCCGATGATAGTAACAAAAACGATTGCCCATTTCACCACATACTGTCCTGCAGTAGTTGCTGGGGGTCCACTCCTCGCGATATTCGATCTGCTGGGTTGTCCGTTGTAGACACATGTCGCCACTTAGTCTCTGGTCAGCCGTTGAATTTCTGCGATACGATTGGATACTAAAACCTTCCTTTTTGAAGGTGATGACCTGATCCTGTGAAGTACTATGGTTGAATCGGTCCAATACGTCATTGATCCACTAAATCCAATTGGTTCTAGTACACTATCAGCCACTTGACTACCAAGCACAGCAGCACAAAGTTCAAGGTGGGGAATACTAAGGCCACCTGCTGGAGCTACTCGCGATTTGGCGATAAGTAAGTTGCTTGTGATAGATTCAATGTTAGGCGATACAGCATAAATGCAGCAACCATATTCGCGCTCTGAAACATCAGTAAAACAATGAAGATCCCATTTTGCTGCTGTTGAACTAAGAACCCATCTGGGTACACGAAGATGTCCGATAGTGTCAATTGAAGCTCGAAAGGACAGCCACCATGACTGCAATTTATCCGGAAGCTCATCGTCCCAATTTAGATTTTCAAGCCATAATTGTTGGACATCTTAGCACTGGCTACAGCTGGTCCAATTAGACCCAGAGGATCAAAGAGCTGTGACATCTCAGAGAGCGCGATTCGTTTCGTAACCCTTTCGATTCATGAAAACTGTGGCATCTTGAAGCCGAAAAGATCTTCCTCAGGAAACCATAATAGTCTGAGAGTTTTGATCGCAGGAGATTGATCAAGCTCTACAGCACTAAGTGTTTCACGAAACCTTTCCGGGATATGTTCCAGAAGAGCAGGATGGTTGGAACTCCATTTCCGAAGAGAAGATCCACCTTTGTTCAGTAATTCGATTAACTGTTGTCCTGTTTTTATAAGGATCTCCAAGTTGTCCGACCCGGTGAGTAAATCATCCACATAAAAATCTCGTTTTACTACGGGGGCTGCTAGCGGAAAATCGTCCCCATCGTTGGCAAGCTGATTCAGGGTTCTTGTTGCAAGAAACGGAGCACACGAAGTACCATACGTAGCCGTGTTCAGATGGTATGGTTTGATCACCTCGGACTCGTTCTGACGCCATAGAATTTGTTGCAGTCTATCTTCAGGATGAACTAGAATTTGTCGGTACATCTTTTCTATGTCCGCTGTCATTACATTGCGATGCACGCGAAAGTTGAGCACAGTAGCCAACAGAGTAAGCTGCACAGTAGGCCCGGTAAGTAGAACGTTGTTTAGAGAAAAATGATTGCTGCTCTTGCAAGATCCGTCGAAAACGATTCTGGTTTTTGTAGTAGACGAATCGGGACGAGAGATTGCATGATGAGGTAGGAAAAACTGGGGCACCGCGACGCGTGTCTGCACCTCCATATGACCAAGCTTTCGATACTCTTCCATGAACTGTACGTAACTATTTCGAAGGTCGACGTCCGCTCGTAAACGTTTTTTAACCGCCGTAAGCCTTTGAGCTGCCGTAGCCCACGTGTCGCCGATGAGAGAGAGTATTTCTTGGCGAACGGGTAGACGAACCATGTACCTTCCTTCAGCATTGCGAATATGCGTGGTAGCGAAATGAGTTTCGCATAGTTGTTCCTCGGCTGAGTAAGTTTTATGATGATCATTCTCTACTTCCCAAAATCGTTTAACCTTGGCGTCAAGATCATCCATAGTAAACACAAGGCATGTAACTGGTGTAGATGCTTTAGTAGGAACTTTACCTTATCCAAGACTGGTCTTCTGTAGAACTAGAAAATGTTCATTGAATTTAATTTGCTCTGCTTGCAGTATCATGGAAAACAGCTCAGCGCCGACAATCAGATCAATACCATGGCTCAATACCATGAATTGAGGTTCTGCTAAAGGAAGATGGTTTGGGATTTTCCACGCACTGATGTTTACTGACTTCGTTGGTAGGCTGACGGTTACCTTAGGTAGTACTAAACATTCCACGCAATGCTGCTGAGATTCAAATCTCGAGGAGAGCTGCACTGACACTTTGTAACGCACGTTCATGATGGCTTGGCCAATACCGCTTACTGGGACGTTGACTTTGCTGCGATGTAACGCAAGTTGACATAGCGATTCGGAAACGAAGTTTGACTGAAACCCACTGTCTAGTAATACACGTGCGAATTGATCTTGTCCGAGATTGTCTCGAACTTTCACAAGAGCGGTGAAAAGGAACACTGTGTAATCGTTAACTGGAACTGGTATAACTGTTTGACGGGTTGTGCAGGAAGGTGCGACGTTACCGGACGAAGCAAGGAAGGGCGCTAATACCGGCGGCGACGCCAATGAACGCGAATTACCGACCGAAGTGACGACGGTGTCACTTGACTGTATAACGGAAGGAGCAAGCGACATTTGATTGACAAACTGCGACTGCTTCTGGAGCATCGGGACTACAGGTTGCATGTATTGTTGGGCATCTGTTACGAACAATGCCGGCGATGGGAGAAGGTGAAGCAGCGTGTGATGCTTCCTTTGACAATACTTGCAAGAGCCACTGTTGCAGTTTTCGGATTGGTGTGTAAACTTCAAACAGTTTATGCACAAATTACTTTGACTAACTCAAATCGCTGTTGAGGTGTTTGAGCTCGGAAAAATTCACACTGGAATAGGTAGTGTGTTTGTTTACAGGCGGCACACTTTTGTGTTGATTCTGATGCAGCATGATTTGCCACAGCGAGAGACCTTGGAGATTTGTTCTCCACCAAAGAAACGGCAGTTTGGGAGAGCTGGAGTGACTGCAATGTACGAGAATGCTCGTGTACGAACAATATCAAGTCTTCATAGTAAGGACGTTTTGTTTTATCTCGCTGATTTTCCCACAATTTCTGTGCATTGCAATCCATTCTACTAAAAAGAAGTTCCACAAGCACCGATTCCCAATGCTGGGCTTTGGTTTCCAGAGAATCAAAAATTTTAACATGTTTTTCAAACTCGTCAGCTAAGTCCGTCAATCCGCTAGCTGATTCCTTACGAATGGACGCGATCGAAAACAATGCAGAAATATGTTGTTTTATTAACAAATTCTTATTCTCGTAACGATCGGAAATCATTTTCCATGCCACAGCGTAACTGGTTGAAGCAATTGGAAGTGAACATACAAATCGAGCAGCATCACCTTTCAAAGAGGCTCGTGGATAATGCAGCTTTTGAATATTCGAAAGCGAGGTGTTATCATCCCAAGTAACATTTTTAATATTATTAAATACTTGTAGCTGTCTTCAATGCTACATAATAAATCTTGCAATAAAACTTTAAACTCCACGAAAACCTACTGAAAACCTCTATAAGAGCATGTTCCTGCAAAGTGGACCATTCTTCATAAGGTTTATAAATCCAAATGAAGAATCAGCATAAACCTGCTTTAAAACTCCAAATTCAAGAAAATTTTGAAACCAGCTGTACGATCAACATTAAATTTCTTTGGATGGAATGAATTCCGCTATGAATAAACTGTCGTTTTGATGATATTTATCTTGACTATGTGTGTCATGTCTACTTTGAGTGCAATCAGTAAGAATATATTATATTTTAAATACGAGTTTGAGACCTTTTCCGAACGTAAAAACTTTATGCGCTTTTATTTTTATCGTGAATGTAAGGATAAAAGTAAGAATTATAACTAATCGCCTTGAAATAAATACGGTTTTTGCGAAAGTCTCCATGATTTAAGAAAGTTATTTTTTGTGATTCATCGTCATTTTTTTATAAAACTATTCTGTGGCGATAAAACTGTGGTGACCACCCGGCACTACAGCCCTGAATGAACAGCTGCTGGCTCAGCGTTCAGAGTTTTTAAGACAATAGATAGTTTACAGTTGACTGTTAGATCGTACACCTCGTGTTATTACTAAGTATAAAATATCACCTCCCTACCGGCAGTATCGGTCATAACAGTGGCGACGAGGAAAAATAGTTTTTTTTTCGCGTTAAAAGGTGTTTTAGCAGTGTTTATTCCTGGTGTTAAGTTTACCAGAGACCGTTTACGGTTACTGCTAGTGTTTTTTTTTCGGCATCTTGTTGGTAGAGTGAAAGTCCCGCAAGCAAAAGCGGTAGAAAAACTGTTTAACCCGCCTAGTGTTTCAACGGTGGAAGAAGTTTTAGTTTATCCCGTTGTTGGTGGCTTGGTTTTGTGAGGTGTTTTAGCGGAAGGATAACCCGCTAGTTTTACTGACAGTTTCTGTTTGGATTTCAAACATCCAACTCCAGAAGGAAGGAATACGTGTTTTTCTATGCATCTACTTTGTTTTGGTTTGTTTGCCGTAGGTTTGGTCAACGATCACGTAAGTGTTTTGCATGTTTTATTCACAAAGTGTTTCTAGTGCATGTTTATAAAGTGGATTTGAAGGCATTCTGATTGTTTAGCACACAAAAGGAATTGCGCTTCATTTTGTTAGAAAGTGAGTTAAGCATCAGAAAAACCATTTTGGATTTGGGTTTTATGTTGCATACTACCATCAACATAGAGTTGTAGCACCCGAGTTTTGCTTGCAACATCTATTTGTTTCGCAAGAAAAATTTGTTTCATCGGCGACTGTTGTTTATCGCTTGGTTTTGTTGCATATGAATTTTATGTTTATCGCTGTTTACCGTTAGTTTCTTGCACAAAATGGAATTGAAAAGTTCATTGTTTATCGCGTACCAGTTTAGCGAATAGAACTTGTTTGTTTATTTCGAAGTCGAATTCAGTTTGTTTTGATTCGATCTTCCAGTTTACACTGAGAGAAAAAGTTTACCGTTTATTTTAAAAAAAATAAAAACAATTCAAATCAAATCGTGTTTTTTTTTTATTTCGTTTATTTTCTCACTATGTCAAGTATGCCGTTGGTGAATCAAATAGAACCGTTTATTTCCGGCACGATCCCGTTCGCGCAGTTTTTGGAGCAGTTAGATTGGGTGTTTGCGCATCATAAAGTGACAAGTCCGGAGGAACAAAAAGTGTCGTTTTTGGCTACTTGTAGTAGAGAAGTTTATAGTGAGCTGAAGCTTCTTTTTCCCGGAAAGGATTTAAAGACCGTGTCTTTCAAAGAGATTACGGATGCTCTGAAGAAGCGATACGATATGACTGAAAGCGATTTGATCCAGCGGTACAAGTTTTATCAACGTGTCCAAGGTCCGAATGAAAGTGCGGAGGATTTTATTCTTGCTGTCAAGCTCCAGGCAGAAATGTGTGATTTCGGAGAGTTTAAGGACATGGCGAATCGTGATAAACTGGTTTGTGGTATCAGCAACAAGGATTTGCAGCAGCGTTTGTTTGATGAGGAGGATTTAACTCTGGCCAAAGCGGAGAAGCTCATTGTGAACAGAGAGTTAGCAGGAGCAAGAGCTAAGTTGATCTCTGGTGATTCGACTCGTGTTAGCGTTTTGAACAGACTTGGGAAGCGTGACAGTCGTGTGGTTTCTCGAGATCGCTCACGAGGAAGGAGTCGAGAACCAAGCAGAAGGAGAAGTCGAAGCCGTTCAGTTTCTTTTGATCGCAGGAATCGTTTTTCATCCAGGACTCAAAGTTTGTTTTGCAACTTCTGTCGTAGGAAAGGTCATGTACGTCGTTTTTGTTATGACTTGAAGAACAAAGCAAAAAAATGCGGGTGGGTAATGCCAGAGACATAACTGGATGTCGTGAATACGAAAACAACTGACATGTTCCTTAACACTTCCGAATATCAATTGTATGATTTATGCACGCATTCCCCTTTTTCACATTTTTCGCAAAAATAATGAAAGCTTCACTTGATCTCGATTACTGTGAATTTCACACAGCGAAAAGTGCACAAATCTAAGCAAACTGTTCATGATTTGCAGTAAACTGAGGATATTTCCCTACGATTTGCAAACAACAAATCCTAATAGTTCTTTAGAAAACTTTTAGAGCCATTAGAACGGCTGATATTGTGCAATGCTCTCCACCGTTGTTTTTTCCCAATGCTAATGACTGGCAGCTGTGACGTAATCGCTCTTGTCGAAAGCGTGTAGACGACACAAAACACATCTGCTCGCAGTGGCGATACAATCCAAACTGATTCAAGTTTTGTTGAGAGCAGGGTTGCCACATTTAAATCTGCATTGTTCAGAAGAAAAATCTGTAAATCTGTATCGGGAGCTCAAAAACCTGTATTGAAAATCTGTATATAGAAGTGATAAGAAATCGAAGCACAACGGAATGAAAAAGTCTTTAGAACCCAAATTTAAAGAAACCAAAACTTTTCTTAGTCTGAATTTCATGAATTGTTGTTGAAAAAAACGCTGGAAGTTGTTTTTGCGTTGGAGCCTCTCGAAATAAAGATTTGATGAAAAACTTTCAAAATCTAATCTGAAAGTGAAACTTAATCTGATTGATCAATTGGCAATCTTTCTTCTTTACTACCTTATGTTATGGCCGAGGCCATCATCTTTTCATCTTATCAGAAGCAATTTTTGAAAGCATAAACAATTACGCTACACTAGTTGTAAATAAAAGTAAGCATAAACAAATCTTTATTAGCAGATAGAACATCTGTATTTACTGTCCTTAACATACTCTTTTATATTTAGTTTTATCCTCTTTTTAGAATTAACACACAATCAGGATAATGTTTTCACTTTGAAAAAATAATCAATACCATTATTAAATATACTTTAACTTGATCTTTATTCAATTTGTAATCCACGCTATCAAAAATCTGTACAAATCTGTATTTTTTGTCAAAAATCTGTAATCTGCATATACAGAATCTTGGTCACAAATTTATCTGAAAAATCTGTAAAATGCAGATTAATCTGTATATGTGATAACCCTGGTTGAGAGGCTTGTTTCTACCTGATTTCGTTTGTAGCTATTTCACTCATGGGCGGTCCTAACGGCTATAAAAATAGCCGCTTACAGAATTTTAATGTCGATTATTTCATTTCGGATTTGCATATTTTATTGAAAGAAACTATCAATATTACTAATTTTATGTGTTCTTGGATATAACCTACCCTTCAAAATCTTTCTCGTGTCATCACTCGTTTGTGAAGACTAGACTGGTTTGATTATAACAACTGAGCGAGCAATCACGTACCCAGACGGGAAGGGGGGCGAGGGGCCCTGGCCCCTCCCGAAATCAAAAACAGATATATATATATATATATATATATATATATATATATATATATATATATATATATATATATATATATATATATATATATATATATATATATAGAAATAACACGACAATTAACGTAAAGAAATGTAATACAATAACAGTTCCAGTGGAAAAGTTTAAAGTGTCTGTTAAAAACACCCGTAAAAGGCACTAAAATTAGGTACATAAGCAATCTTCAGTAACATAACGAAATCCTGGGTACGAGCCTGCGAGCGAGTCTTACGATTTCTATTGCTTTTCGTTCTGTTTCTAGATAATTTCCCAAACAGAACGTCCGCGTATGATTTTTTGTTATTTCTACCAAATACTTCGTTATTACCTTCATTATCAATATTCTTATCAAGTGGTTCATCGTCAGTATTTGAAAAAAAAATCTTTTTCGTCTAGTTTTTCCATTCGACACCGAATGAGTCTTCCTATTTGCAACAATTTTCTTTCCATTCATTACAACCAAATCATTATTATTATGCTGATTATTCAAAATCAACAAACTTTTCAAATCATCTAACTTTTTGGCCACACTCTTTTCCAAGCAGGCCATTTTGCTCTCCAAAACATCATTGGAAGATCTGATCAGTCTATCCATTCCCTTTTCTATCGTGATATTAATGTGTGCCTCAATGCTCTCACGCACACCAGCAAACGAATCAGTAAAAGTAAAGCCTTGGTATTACATATTCCTGTAGTGAAATTTGACCTTCTGTTTCAACAGACTTCGCAGCCGATATGCAGTGTACAGAACCATTGCATGCCTGGTGCTACGATTCTACTGACACTACGAATCCTTCCAAGTCGGGGCTCGAACATACGACGACCGGTTTATAAGACCAGTGCCCTATGCATTGAACCATTGGATTTGAATTTTTCCATCTCCTTCTTCATATCACTAATGAGTGAAATAATATCATCCTTTGGCATCATATTAGCCATCGCGGCACCTTCCAAGCAATCAGCACATTTAAACAAAAGCGCCGGTGTATCTGAAACCCAACCGGCCATGGCTCTCGTAAGCCCAACACAGTGCTGGTGATAGCATTCTCGCAAACTGAACATTTAATTCTAATATTCATCATCCAACATTCACCCATAGTTCATGCACAAACCGAACCGGCCCGACACAGCTGGGGGAGAAATAATTGCAACGTGAGACATACAAAACAATAGACAATGCATTCAATATACCACGGTACGACGCCGCTTTACAGCACAAAATAGAAGTATTTACAAAACACTTTCTACTTATCTGTTTAAAACACAATTTGTCACATGCTTAGGTAAAAAAGGCGGGTTGGTAATGTCAGAGACATAACTGGATGTCGTGAATACGAAAAAACTGACACGCTCCCATCACTTTTCCGAGTATCAGATAGTTGATTGATTGTATGAATTGTGCAAACTTTCCTCTTTTCACTAATAGAGTTTCAAGCGATGCACCTACATTAAAGTACAGATTAGTTACATTAAACAGCTACTATTCTACAACTATATATTCCAAACTTGAAACAATTCCTTGTTAATTTGCTAATATAGGGGCTAGGTACGACAAATTTGTAGTTAATTTTTATTGAAGCTATGAAGTTCGAAGATATCTGATTCTTCTCGAAATTTCAGTACGAGACAATTGCAATGGCCTGGTCTGAAATGTATCGACGATCTTAGGTATGCTAGAGTCATTTTAATAATAGTAATAATAATAATGATAATAATAATAATAATAATAATAATAATACAGATTAATCTGTACATATATGTATGTATAAATAAAATACAGATTAACCTGTATATATGGCAACCCTGTATCGCATGGCATATTTTCACACGACCCCATACTAGTATAAGGATGTGTTCAACATCATCACTCGCTTTCGCATTGCCGTTCGTAATTGAATGTGTTAGTGTCGGTACAAATCTGCCTTTCTACCGGTTTTCGGTGCCATCTAGCTGACGGTGACCCGTACGTTCAGAGTAGCTGTTTTAACTTAAATGACGCTAATGACATCACATTTCATTTTATACCTGCTACTGGCAACGGCGTATGGATAGCCCCTTTGTTAGAACTCCTTTCCTGTACGCAGAACGGGAAACAGTGAGACGATATAAAAGAGAGATAGAGTAGAGCAGCAGCCAGTAATACTGAATTGGCTGTCGAACTGTTAACAGCATCTTGTGGAATTTTGACGCAGAAACACGCACATAGGACGAACAGTTAAGGGCAAGGCAAAGTCCCGCTCGAACCGTGCTGGTTTGCAGTTCCCAGTTGGCAAAATCCATCGTCTGCTCCGGAAGGGAAACTACGCAGAACGTGTCGGTGTCGGAGCACCGGTCTATCTGGCGGCAGTGATGGAGTACTCTACTGCCGAAGTGTTGGAATTGGCCGGTAACGCTGCCTGTGACAACAAGAAAACGAAAATCATCCCTCGCCATCTGTAGCTGGCCATCCGTAACGACATCCGTTGAAAACCCCGTCCTTTTCAGGATGACCACATCACTGTGATAAAGAAATATTTAGGATTGCTTTAAGTTTAGCCAGTTCTGACACGCCTGCGCATTCCACGCAAATCAAGTGGAAACATTTGTTCTAACAATTTGTTCATTTTTGTTTTCGGTCGCATCCTAAAGTAATCACGACAAAAATACATATTGATCTGTGGAAACTTTGTATACTAGTATAAAGATGTGTTCAACATCATCACTTTCGCTTTCGCATTGCCGTTCGTAATTGAATGTGTTAGTGACGATGCAAATTAATTTGACTTCCATCTTGATGAATCTTTTGGTAGGAAATATTGAGATCTGAGATGGTTCTCGTGTGTGTATTGTTTCTGCAATGGGCCTTGCTGGACTTTTTGGATGCTTTTTTACCGATTTTCGGTGTCATTGTGCTGACGGTGTCTCGTGCATTCAGGTCGGGAAACAGTAAGACGACAGGTCCTCGATGTTGCTCTCGTGTGTCTTGTTTCGGGAACAGTTGCTTAGCAAATGGTTACAAAAATGAACCACTCAACTTTTATATGGATGCTCTTGTATAGATGCACAGACATCTTGCGTTCTGATTGGCTGGCGCTGTCATGAGTTAAATCAAACAGGTTTTTCAATAGTGTACTATTGAAAAACTTCAATGTTGTTGCAATACACGTTCAAGTTTATACTTTCGATTCTATTGGTAGTTAGATTATATAAATCCTTCTACAGATCACTGAGCTATGAGCTTTCAAAATACGAGAAAGGCAAACGCGCCTTATGAATTATCCTTTACCAAACATTTCAGATAAGTTTAATTTTGAACTATTTTAAAATATGTCACACAACTGAAAATTTTATGATAAAATTGTGATCATATTTCCGATGGCATGTAGCAAGAATTATGTTGATTCATTAGATACAACAGGAAATATTCACGATCAAAAACTTATCACTCTCTCAGAGGGTAAATTTTGAAAAGGCGCCCCATAGTAAAGTAAGTCGTATTCACGACAAAAGTAAAGTTTGTCGATTCTCCAGCAGAAAAGCCCAAAACGACTGAGTATCAGAAAAGTTTAAGACGTCGTTTGAATCGTTCCGTTTCGGATGATGAAATGGACTGTTTGTTGATTTCTTCAGTCAACAGAATCAACGAACCGTGTTTCCGTAACGTTTACGTTGACGGCTTGCGGTTAAAAATGGAAGTCGATTGTGGCGCTGCAGTTTCCGTCATCAGTTTTGAGATGTACGAGGGAGATTTCGATCATATTCCTTTGCAAAAATGCGACAAGAAGTTAGCAGTGATCAATGGGAGTCGTTTGAAGGTTGAAGGACAGATTCAAGTTTATGTCGAGTTTAATAATCAGAAAAAGGATGTTTATCTGATTGTTTTGCGAAGCGACAACTGTTTCACGCCTTTGCTTGGACGAGATTGGCTGGATCTGTTTGTTCCTGATTGGAGAAGAGCGTTTGGAAGCAACATCAATCAACTGGCAGTTTCGACAGACCAGACCGTTGCAGAGATACAGAGTAAGTTTGCCAATATTTTTGATAAATCTTTATCTACGCCAATAAAAGGGTTTGAGGCTGATCTAGTTTTAAAAGATCACACACCGGTGTTTAAGCGTGCTTATGACGTTCCATTCAGATTAAAAGATAAAGTTTTGGAACATTTAAGTAGTTTAGAAAAAGATGGCGTCATAACACCAATAGATGCAAGTGAATGGGCATCTCCGGTAATAGTTGTGGTGAAAAAAGACAATGGTATTAGGATGGTCATTGATTGTAAAGTTTCAATCAACAAAGTTTTGATCCCTAATACATATCCGTTACCATTAACTCAGGATTTGTTTGCCTCGTTGGCTGGCGCTAAAGTTTTCTGTTCTCTTGATCTGGCTGGCGCGTATACACAGTTATTAATATCTAAAAAGTCTAGGAAAATAATGGTGATAAATACAATCAAAGGTTTGTTTACGTATAATCGTTTGCCACAAGGTGCTTCTTCTAGTGCAGCTATATTCCAACGGATCATGAATCAAGTTTTGAAAAATATCGACGGAGTTTACGTTTACTTAGATGATGTTTTGATAGCAGGCAAGGACAAAGAAGACTGTGCGCGATGGCTTAATGTGGTTTTAGAACGTTTGTCTAAAGCCAACATAAAAGTCAATTTGCAGAAATGCAAGTGGTTTGTTTCGAGTTTGCCGTTTCTAGGACATGTTTTGAGCGACAGAGGATTGTTGCCTAGTCCAGAAAAGGTCGAGACTATTCGGAGAGCTAGTATTCCGAATAACGTCTCTGAGCTTAAGGCATTTTTGGGTTTAGTAAATTACTATGGTAAATTTCTACCCAATTTGTCCGCACGCCTTAGCTGTCTGTATCGTTTATTAAAGAAAGACGTTAAGTTTGTCTGGAATGCTGAGTGTAGTCGAGTGTTTGAAAGCTGTAAGCAAGCGTTGTTGAGCTCAAAGCTTTTAGAGTTTTATGATCCGAATAAGCCTGTTGTCGTTGTAACAGATGCTTGTAGTTATGGGTTAGGTGGAGTAATAGCACATCAAATCAATGGAGAAGAGAGGCCCATTAGTTTCACCTCCTTCAGTTTAACGAATGCACAAAAATCCTACCCAATTTTGCACCTAGAAGCTTTAGCAGTTGTGAGCACCATTAAGAAGTTTCACAAATTCTTGTTTGCAAAGAAGTTTACTGTGTATACTGATCATAAGCCGTTGATTGGCATTTTCGGTAAAGAAGGCAAGAATACTTTGTTTGTGACGCGTTTACAAAGATATGTACTTGAACTGAGTATTTACGATTTCGACATTGTTTATAGACCGTCAACAAAAATGGGCAATGCAGATTTTTGCTCAAGGTTTCCTTTGCCAGAAAATGTACCAGCTTCTTTACAAAGAGAGTTTATCAAGAGTTTAAATGTTTCGAATGAGTTTCCGATAGATCATGCTTTGATTGCAATTGAGACAAAGAAAGACAAGTTTTTGCAACAACTAGTTTATTACATGAAGCATGGTTGGCCGCAGAAGTTAGATCGAATGTTTTTGGATGTTTATGCACAGCACCAAGATTTAGAACAAGTAGAAGAATGTTTACTGTATCAGGATCGTGTCATAATACCTGCAAGTTTACAAAAGCAGATCCTGAAATTGTTGCATAAAAGCCATTCCGGAATAACCAAGATAAAGCAAATGGCAAGAAGGACAGTTTGTTGGTACGGCATGAATAGTGACATTGAAAGTTTCGTCAAATCATGCAGAGTGTGTTGCCAAATGAATGTTGTTCCGAAGCAAGCTCCGTACTCTAACTGGATTCCAACAACAAAACCGTTTACCCGCATTCATGCGGACTTCTTTCATTTCGACAAGAAAGTTTTCCTGGTCATTGTTGACAGTTTCTCAAAATGGCTCGAGGTTGAGTACATGAAGTTTAGTACTGATGCCAGGAGTGTCAAGTCGAAGTTTATCAGCGTTTTTGCAAGGTTTGGGTTACCGGACGTAGTAGTTACGGACGTCGGACCACCGTTTAATTCCAAAGAATTTATTGATATTTTACAGAAACACAACATAAAGGCGATGAAGAGTCCACCGTATAATCCTTCGAGCAATGGACAAGCAGAACGTATGGTAAGATTGGTGAAAGATGGTTTAAAGAAGTTTTTGTTGGATCCGGAAATGGCAGGTTTAAGTACAGATGATTTAGTTTCGTACTTTTTGTTTAGCTATAGGAATACATGTTTGGAAGATGGTCGTTCGTTTCCTTCAGAGAGGCTGTTTAGTTTTAAACCCAAGACGTTGTTGGATATAATCCATCCTAGAAATAGTTTTAGGAATCATTTGACGAAGCGTGAAGTGCTGGATGTACCTGTAAATAACAAACTGGATGTAACCTGTAAATGATAAACACCGACTTCGTGACTGGATTGACTCTTTGCGCCCAGGAGAATTAATTTATTTTAAAAATTTTAGACCTACCGATATTCGACGATGGCTTGAAGCCAAGTTTCTAAGACGTGTTTCTTTAAATACATTTCAGGTTTCCGTTGGAGGTCGGGTGTATCCGGCGCAGCGCAATCAACTCAAGGTGTTTGGCACTAACAAGAAATGGTGTGGTTTGATTTTTGCGAGGGGAAAGGAGAGCAGTCCAGCACGTAAACGAAGTAGGGAAGACGATAACGACGAGAGCTTTGACGACGATGCTAGCGACTTTCTCGGTTTCGCAGCGGATTCGTTTATTTACCGAGACACACCTGACGATCAACCAATGGTTTGTGATTCGGATGGTGTTGTTTCGGGCAGCAACTGTTTACCGCTTGAGGGAGTTGATCCTCAAGAAGGCACATCTACGCGGCAGTGGTCGCGATCGAAGCAAACGAATTCACCCGAATGTTCGAGTCATCCGTACATTAGTTTACGTCGTTCGACAAGATCAAAGCGTCCTCGAAAAGATTCTGATTTCATGTTTTATTAATAGTTTTAAAAATTAGTTTAAATAAGTTTCCACGGCAGTGAAGTTTAGCCGTTTTTCGAAGTTTAGTTTGCGGCAGTTTTAGTTTTGCCGTAGTTTGAATTTATATGGCAGTGAAGTTTCGCCATGATCGAATGTAAGTTTAAAATAAAGGGGGAAGAACTGTGGTGACCACCCGGCACTACAGCCCTGAATGAACAGCTGCTGGCTCAGCGTTCAGAGTTTTTAAGACAATAGATAGTTTACAGTTGACTGTTAGATCGTACACCTCGTGTTATTACTAAGTATAAAATATCACCTCCCTACCGGCAGTATCGGCCATAACAAAAACTTGTGCATGCGATTAGAAAATGAATCATGAAAGTCCAACATATTTCCTCGTTTTTGCATTTTTAAGTTTATTTGATGTCAATAAATGCTACGATATAGAACATCATAATGGCGGCCATGAAATTCCTTTTATTGCAAATTACACTTAACCTAAGAAGCAATAAATCAAATTGCCTACAACTAATGTGTCATAAATGTACTTTAGAACCCTCAAATTTACTCTGAGTGAAATTGAATGAACACGCACACACACAAAACTAGATTTATGAAAGAATTTAACTGGCAATAATGTTTTAAAGAAAATGTTTGAAAGCAATATTAAGAGTGTTTGCATGGTTTTATTCTAGTGCAAATTGTTTTATTTTTATTTTATTTTTAGTGCAGGTTAAGGGTTTTATAGAAGCTTTGAAAACTATGATATTACTGGTTAAAAGAGACACTTATTATAGTTGGCATAAAACAGGTAGTGATTAAAAAATCAATTACAAAACTCCTATGAATTATTATCAAAACCATAAGGCATTCGAATTGTTATTTGGGATGTATCATCGCATTGAATAAATCGTGAAATCCGGTCCAATCTGCTGGATCTCCATTAAATTCTGGAAGTTTTAGCTCCGGAAGACGAACACCAGACGACATCGGCGTCATTTCATGTACGGGAACAGGGGCTACCATTGGGGGAGGAATTGCTCGTTTGCTTGACAAGGAACCTTTCAAGTGAAAGTATAATGTTTGAAACTCTGCTCGTGTCTCCGAAAAAATAGGATCACCACATCGAAGTGAATCCAACTCAGTTTCCACACTTTTAAGCTCTTCCATCAACCATCTAGCCGCTCGAGACGAAAAGGAATTTCGGCTGTTTCTGTTTGATCAAAGTTATCATCAAAATCGCGAATAAGTTCAATAGATCCAACGACATAGGCATGCAAATGCTTCAACTGTTTTGCCTTTCTTTTTCGAGTGGCGATAGCCATTTTGCTCGAGTCCGATAAAATAAAAGCTCACCCACCGGCTCGGTCTGTACTTAACCTCCAAATTCCATCGGCGTAACCGGTTAGAACCGTACTTAACCTTCAAAATTTCCCGACTAGCGATTGTGAGAGCGCTGGAAACTGGCCTTGCGCCGGTACACTTGGAGAAAATGATGTCTAACTTTGAGTATATTGCCGCTTTTGCTATAGCCAATAAATCTAACGTATGACTTGGTGAACATCAGACGAATAAAACACTTTTCCAGCATGCACTAAGCAAACACGTTTTCTAGGGTAATCGCCTTGTTTCGAGAAAACCACTACGTTTTAACGCCAGGAATGTCCCGGATTTCGGCACCATCAAATTGTTCGCAAAATTGTGAGGCGAATTTTGGCTACCGGTAAGTTCACTTTGGTGAACACGGAAACCTTTTACACTTTGCTTTCACTTGATTTCGGATAGGGAGAAAGAAAGACCGTTCTAGCTGACGAATGGTTGGTAAACAACTGGACAATGCGCAATTCAGGCCCCAGTGTGGTTCTTAGCCTCTTGTCCAGTAACTCCTTTCCCTACCTCCCCGCGCTGCCGGCTGGGGTACGAGCAACTATAGGAAAGATCGGGTAACCAACCCCGGTGGGACCTTGGTCGTATGCTGACAGGGAAGGGGGTCATCTTTAGAGGATGTCGGAGCGTCTGTACTCCATGTTAGGAGCGGCTTCAAACAGCGTATGTTCTGGTACCCAGCGGCTGAGTATGAAATGCTGTATCCCGTCCAGCTAAATCCAAGGGGGCAACCCCACCAACGGGATCGTCCTAGTGCTAGTTGGGACGTTAAACAGAGCAAGCACGATGATCCTCCGGCGAGACAGGGGGTTGGCGTAGGCCTAATAAGCCGCCCATAAAACATTGATTACAAACAATACAGAAGAGAATACGACCTGGAACAATCGGCATAGACCCACGCGACGAAATAAGGACTACGATTGGAAACATGGAACTGCAAGTCGCTAGGTTTCGCAGGCTGCGACAGGATAGTATACGACGAACTAAATATTCGCAGCTTCGACGTCGTAGCGCTGCAGGAGCTTTGTTGGATGGGACAGAAGGTGTGGAAAAGCGGACATCGAGCGGTCACCTTCTACCAAAGCTGTGACACAACGAACGAGCTGGGAACTGGCTTTATAGTGCTGGGCAAGATGCGTCAGCGAGAGATTGGGTGGCAGCCGATCAACGCTAGAATGTGTAAGTTGAGAATTAAAGGCCGTTTTTTCAATTACAGCATCATCAACGTGCACTGCCCACATGAAGGGAGACCCGATGACGAGAAAGAAGCGTTCTACGTGCAGCTGAAACAAGCCTATGACGGCTGCCCACGCAGAGACGTAAAAATTGTCATCGGTGACATGAATGCCCAGGTAGGAAGGGAGGCAATGTGCCGACCGATAATAGGGCCAAACAGCCTGCATGCCGCATCGAATAACAACGGCCAACGGTGTGTCAACTTTGCGGCCTCCCGAGGAATGGTAGTCAGAAGCACCTTCTTTCCCCGCAAGGATATCCACAAAGCTACCTAGAGATCACCTGACCAACAGACCGAAAACCAAATCGACCACGTTTTGATCGATGGAAAATTTTTCTCGGACATCAACAATGTTCGCACCTACCGCAGTGCGAACATAGATTCGGACCACTACTTGGTAGCTGTATGCATGCGCTCACGCAGAGACGTAAAAATTGTCATCGGTGACATGAATGCCCAGGTAGGAAGGGAGGCAATGTGCCGACCGATAATAGGGCCAAACAGCCTGCATGCCGCATCGAATAACAACGGCCAACGGTGTGTCAACTTTGCGGCCTCCCGAGGAATGGTAGTCAGAAGCACCTTCTTTCCCCGCAAGGATATCCACAAAGCTACCTAGAGATCACCTGACCAACAGACCGAAAACCAAATCGACCACGTTTTGATCGACGGAAAATTTTTCTCGGACATCAACAATGTTCGCACCTACCGCAGTGCGAACATAGATTCGGACCACTACTTGGTAGCTGTATGCATGCGCTCAAAACTTTCGACGGTGGCTACCCAACGTCGAAACTGAACGTCGCGGTTCAACATCGCGCGGCTCCGGGATGCTGGAGTAGCCCAAGATTACGCGCAGCAGTTGGCAGTGGCACTACCAACTGAAGAGCAGCTTGGTGCAGCTACTCTTGAAGATGGCTGGTGAGACATCCGTTCTGCCATAGGTAGCACTGCATCAGCAGCGCTAGGTACGGCGGCTCCGAACGTAAGGAACGACTGGTTCGACGACGAATGTGAACAGTTAGTGGCCGAGAAGAATGCAGCTTGGGCGAGTAAGCTGCAACACCGGACGAGAGCAAACGAGGAGCGATACAGACAGGCGCGGAACAGACTAAACTCTGTATCCCGTAGAAAAAAGTGCCAACGAGAAGACCGAGATCGCGAATCTCTGGAACAGCTGTTCCGTGCTAATGACACAAGGAAGTTCTACGAGAAGGTGAACCGTTCGCGCAGAGGCCATGTGCCACAGGCCGATATGTGCAAGGACACCAACGGGAACGACTGTGAGGTGATCGAGAGGTGGCAGCAGTATTTCGACGAGCACCTCAATGGCGATGTGGCGGAATACGAAAGTGGCGGCGCGGTAACGAACTTGAGAACGCGTGCGGAGGACGATATACTGCCGGTCCCAGACCTCCAAGAAGTGGAGGAGGTGGTAAGCCGGTTGAAAAATAATAAGGCCGCTGGCGTTGACCAACTACCAAGCGAGCTACTAAAACACGGTGGTAATGCACTAGTGAAAGCACTGCACTGGGTCGTTACCAAGATATGGGAGGACGAGATTTTACCGGAAGAATGGATGGAAGGAATCGTGTGTCCCATCTACAAGAAGGGCGATAAGCTGGATTACTGCAATTACCGCGCGATAACTCTGCTGAACGCCACCTACAAGGTACTCTCCCAAATCTTATGCCGTCGACTTTCACCGATTGCAAACGAATTCGTGAGACAATATCAGGCAGGATTTATGGGCGAACGCGCTACCACGGACCAAGTGTTCGCCATCCGCCAGGTGTTGCAAAAGTGCCGCGAATACAATGTGCCCACACATCACTTATTCATCGATTTCAAATCAGCCTACGACACAATCGATCGAGAACAGCTATTTTTTTAATTTGTACGTTTATTTGTCATTTTCATATATGTATAATAAAAATCATCGTCAATATTTGATCAAACTACGATTTGAAGATTGAAATTCAAATTATCTAGATCTACCCTATCATCTACAGTATTCTCGATGGATGTTACGTAGCATGTTAACAGTTTAAGTATCTTTGTTCTAATTTGTTTTTTATACTCCTTCTAGCGCGGGCCTTTGCAAATCATTGTCCGCGATGTGTTGTCCGTTAGTCACTGCTAGTAACTTTTGTTGAAGCAGTGCGTAAGCGTCTTTAACTCTAAGGCAGCCGAAGTATTTGTGCTGTATTGTTTCGACTGGTTCAGTGCAGTGAATACAGTTTTCTCCATCCGTACGTCCCATGATGTGCTGTAGGCGTCTATGCTGGAACTTTTGATTTACCCACATTTACAGGGAGCTGCGCTGTGTAGGTAGTAGCTCACGCGATGAAATGTTTCTCCATATTCGTTTCCAATTATCGTGTGGGTTAGCAGTTTCAATTCTGGCACGCTCAGTACGCTCAATCATTTGGCGCTGAATTAGATCGGTGGAGGGATAATAGCGGATGTGGAAGGGAAGGAATTGAATGTGCTCAATGAACAGTTTAAGGCAGGGAAAGTTTATTAGGGATAATGTTCTGCGAGTATTGATTTGGTTGATGCAGGAGGAGTAAAATGGAATGGATTCGAGTTCTTGAAGATGACGATTTACTAGCAAAGCCTTGCATTTTATCGCCGGAAGTTGCAGTTTTAGACCACCCTCTTCAATTTTGCGAGCTAATTGTTGCATCGATATAGTCGCACTTGATCCACGGAAAAGGTACGAACGCATGGTAGCTGTCAACTTAGCCACTTGTGCTGTTGTTGGAAGAACATTTGAAGACATGTACCATATTTTTGATGAAATAAATGTGTTTAGTAATGTAACTTTTTGATGCATGACTAAGCGCGAAGTGAGTGCATCCATACACTGAGCTAAATTTTCTTTTTCACATTACATGATATTCTAATGATTTTGCACTATTAGCATTTCCAATAATAGTTACAAGATGTGTTCAACATCATGTCAAATATATGAGATAATCTTATGAAACATAAAACTCTTCTTAACGTTATTTTCACAGGATTTCCATATAACGAATGAAATTTCCAGTCTGAGTCAAATTAATTGGCGTGTCTTATAACCATTACTAGATATCCGCACAACATACATTGGAACAATTTATGAAGCGCATATTATATTCACTTCGATTTTATTTAGATAGGTTCATATACACCATATGACTAGTTTTAATTTATTTATTTTTATATATATATACATATATATATATATATATATATATATATATATATATATATATATATATATATATATATATATATATATATATATATATATATATATATATATATATATATATATATATATATATATAACTTTCAATGGAGCTCATACGAATAGCAGATAATCGCCAACTACTACTTTTCTTTGAGGATTCAAGCTTTACTAGTATTCCGTTCGGTAAGGGAGCACCTCATGATATTTGCGAAAGAGAAGTGAGATCCCGAGACTGAAAATAAAAATGAATCTTACTAGACAGATAGAGTAATGAAATGTACCGGATATATATTTCATGGTCCGTTAACACATATCCTTGAACGAAGTTGGATGAGCTGTCTTGTCAGCGATTTAAAATTACATTGAGATGCGGAACTTTCTGAAAAAAAAATGGTCTGGAGCAGTTGATGAATATCGGAGACACAACTATTTCTTCAGCTTCAAGCAGTACGATTCACGACTTCCATCGGATTTCCATATAAATTATATGGGATATTTTTATAACTTTCATTATGATAACGTCCATTTAGATTTGACGTACACATTAAATAAAGATTATAAGTTTCCATATAATTTCTATGAATTATATTCTGCATATGATTCATATGACAAATCTAATGAATATAAATAAGATTTTCATTTCAGTGTACATTTTGAGAGAAGTTCGTCACGATGTTATCCCAGTTGAGTGATACCATTTGCCGTAGTGAATTAGTAAATATCACACCAAGAACTTTGATGCTACTTTCCGTGCGAACCCATGGTACTGTTATTGGATTCATCGTCACACCAACGTCGATCGCTATTGTTTTGGCTTCATTTAGACGGGCGCCTGCCGCACACTCAAATTGCCTAAATATAGCTCGCATTTCATCCAGCTGGTCTGCATTGCTGACAATGACGCTGATGTCGTTTGCGTATGCGACGATTAGGTTTATTCCGAACACTTGTTCTAGTTTCTGCAGTAATGGATTTAACTGTATCGTGAATAGTAGCATCGCAAGAGGGTCACCTTGCCGCATCGAGCGCTGAATGGGACAGGGTGAGGAGAGGTGTCCATTTATTAGTAACCTGGATGAAGAAGCTGAAGCAATATGAGCAAGTAGCTCAGCTAGAGCTGTATTGAAACCCAGCGCACGCATGGTACGAAACAGATAATCATGGTTTACTCTATCAAATGCATGATCGAGATCGAATGACACTAATTTGCCGCTTTGTTTGTTGGCAATCAATTGCGCGATTTTATCTTTCAGGGCCAATGTAGCTTGAAAAATGTTTCTGTGGGAGTTAGAACATTTTTGCGAGTTTGCTAATATATGGTTTATTTGCAGTATGTTTTCAAGACGCTGTTTTAAGATCCGAGCGAGGATTTTGTAGTCGACGTTAATAAGACTAATCGGCCTGTACGCACGTGCCGTATCAGCCTTTATTAATACAATCACTCCGTCGACGAACTGAGCTGGAAAGTTAGAGTTGATGGCTTCGTTGAGTATTAGGTTCAGCTCACGATGGATTACATCGAATGTGCGCAGGTAAAATTCTTTTGGTAAACCGTCTGGGCCTGGCGATTTTCTGGATGCGCTAGTACGAATTGCAGCCAAAATTTCGGCTGTCGTGATTTCATTCATGCTAGCTTCGTTCATGGCATCCTGTTCGGGTATGACTCTGTCGCAGTGGAATGTGTCGTTATTCCCTACTTCCTCGGTTTGTCTATGTGCGTACAGGTCAGTGAAGTATTGGGCCATATGGTTTTGGATGGCGGTGGCGTTTTCGATTACTTCATCTCTCTCATTCCGAAGGTGTTCAATAATTGTTTTCCGTCTCAATCGCTCTCCCAGTTGATAAGTCGACAGCGGTTCTCCTGCGATGTACGATTCGTTGCTACGCACAAACATTTCAGAGAATCTTCTTTGATGCAGAAGCATCTCTGATTTCAGCCGGTTAATAGTGGTGAGCATGATTCGGTTGTTTTGGTAGTTGTCGATCGCCTGCCGTAGTAAACCGTAGAGACGTTGTTGCTCACAATAGAAACGGTCAAAGGCAATTTTCGATTTCCAACGATAAAAGGATTTGATCTTAGGCTTGGCGTATGACAACCATCATTCCATCCATGACGAAAAGTTTCGACGTTGACGAGTCCAGTATTGCCACCTTAGCTGAAACTCGTCGATGTTCTCGGAGGTTAGGAGATGGGGGCGAAGGGACCAATATCCTCGGCCATGTGACTTGTCGGGAAGTGGAAGGCAAATTCTCATCGCAACCGCTTTGTGATCTGAGAAACAGCACACATGAACATCTGTTGTTCTCAACTGATTTTCGAGGTTTTTACTAACATACAGACGGTCAATTCTGGAGGAATCAGCAGCATCAGCAGCGCTAGGTACGGCGGCTCCGAACGTAAGGAACGACTGGTTCGACGACGAATGTGAACAGTTAGTGGCCGAGAAGAATGCAGCTTGGGCGAGTAAGCTGCAACACCGGACGAGAGCAAACGAGGAGCGATACAGACAGGCGCGGAACAGACTAAACTCTGTATCCCGTAGAAAAAAGTGCCAACGAGAAGACCGAGATCGCGAATCTCTGGAACAGCTGTTCCGTGCTAATGACACAAGGAAGTTCTACGAGAAGGTGAACCGTTCGCGCAGAGGCCATGTGCCACAGGCCGATATGTGCAAGGACACCAACGGGAACGACTGTGAGGTGATCGAGAGGTGGCAGCAGTATTTCGACGAGCACCTCAATGGCGATGTGGCGGAATACGAAAGTGGCGGCGCGGTAACGAACTTGAGAACGCGTGCGGAGGACGATATACTGCCGGTCCCAGACCTCCAAGAAGTGGAGGAGGTGGTAAGCCGGTTGAAAAATAATAAGGCCGCTGGCGTTGACCAACTACCAAGCGAGCTACTAAAACACGGTGGTAATGCACTAGTGAAAGCACTGCACTGGGTCGTTACCAAGATATGGGAGGACGAGATTTTACCGGAAGAATGGATGGAAGGAATCGTGTGTCCCATCTACAAGAAGGGCGATAAGCTGGATTACTGCAATTACCGCGCGATAACTCTGCTGAACGCCGCCTACAAGGTACTCTCCCAAATCTTATGCCGTCGACTTTCACCGATTGCAAACGAATTCGTGAGACAATATCAGGCAGGATTTATGGGCGAACGCGCTACCACGGACCAAGTGTTCGCCATCCGCCAGGTGTTGCAAAAGTGCCGCGAATACAATGTGCCCACACATCACTTATTCATCGATTTCAAATCAGCCTACGACACAATCGATCGAGAACAGCTATTTTTTTAATTTGTACGTTTATTTGTCATTTTCATATATGTATAATAAAAATCATCGTCAATATTTGATCAAACTACGATTTGAAGATTGAAATTCAAATTATCTAGATCTACCCTATCATCTACAGTATTCTCGATGGATGTGACGTAGCATGTTAACAGTTTAAGTATCTTTGTTCTAATTTGTTTTTTATACTCCTTCTAGCGCGGGCCTTTGCAAATCATTGTCCGCGATGTGTTGTCCGTTAGTCACTGCTAGTAACTTTTGTTGAAGCAGTGCGTAAGCGTCTTTAACTCTAAGGCAGCCGAAGTATTTGTGCTGTATTGTTTCGACTGGTTCAGTGCAGTGAATACAGTTTTCTCCATCCGTACGTCCCATGATGTGCTGTAGGCGTCTATGCTGGAACTTTTGATTTACCCACATTTACAGGGAGCTGCGCTGTGTAGGTAGTAGCTCACGCGATGAAATGTTTCTCCATATTCGTTTCCAATTATCGTGTGGGTTAGCAGTTTCAATTCTGGCACGCTCAGTACGCTCAATCATTTGGCGCTGAATTAGATCGGTGGAGGGATAATAGCGGATGTGGAAGGGAAGGAATTGAATGTGCTCAATGAACAGTTTAAGGCAGGGAAAGTTTATTAAGGATAATGTTCTGCGAGTATTGATTTGGTTGATGCAGGAGGAGTAAAATGGAATAGATTCGAGTTCTTGAAGATGACGATTTACTAGCAAAGCCTTGCATTTTATCGCCGGAAGTTGCAGTTTTAGACCACCCTCTTCAATTTTGCGAGCTAATTGTTGCATCGATATAGTCGCACTTGATCCACGGAAAAGATACGAACGCATGGTAGCTGTCAACTTAGCCACTTGTGCTGTTGTTGGAAGAACATTTGAAGACATGTACCATATTTTTGATGAAATAAATGTGTTTAGTAATGTAACTTTTTGATGCATGACTAAGCGCGAAGTGAGTGCATCCATACACTGAGCTAAATTTTCTTTTTCACATTATATGATATTCTAATGATTTTGCACTATTAGCATTTCCAATAATAGTTACAAGATGTGTTCAACATCATGTCAAATATATGAGATAATCTTATGAAACATAAAACTCTTCTTAACGTTATTTTCACAGGATTTCCATATAACGAATGAAATTTCCAGTCTGAGTCAAATTAATTGGCGTGTCTTATAACCATTACTAGATATCCGCACAACATACATTGGAACAATTTATGAAGCACATATTATATTCACTTCGATTTTATTTAGATAGGTTCATATATACCATATGACTAGTTTTAATTTATTTATTTATATATATATATATATATATATATATATATATATATATATATATATATATATATATATATATATATATATATATATATATATATATATATATATATATATATATATATATATATATATATATATATATATATATATATATATATATATAACTTTCAATGGAGCTCATACGAATAGCAGATAATCGCCAACTACTACTTTTCTTTGAGGATTCAAGCTTTACTAGTATTCCGTTCGGTAAGGGAGCACCTCATGATATTTGCGAAAGAGAAGTGAGATCCCGAGACTGAAAATAAAAATGAATCTTACTAGACAGATAGAGTAATGAAATGTACCGGATATATATTTCATGGTCCGTTAACACATATCCTTGAACGAAGTTGGATGAGCTGTCTTGTCAGCGATTTAAAATTACATTGAGATGCGGAACTTTCTGAAAAAAAAATGGTCTGGAGCAGTTGATGAATATCGGAGACACAACTATTTCTTCAGCTTCAAGCAGTACGATTCACGACTTCCATCGGATTTCCATATAAATTATATGGGATATTTTTATAACTTTCATTATGATAACGTCCATTTAGATTTGACGTACACATTAAATAAAGATTATAAGTTTCCATATAATTTCTATGAATTATATTCTGCATATGATCCATATGACAAATCTAATGAATATAAATAAGATTTTCATTTCAGTGTACATTTTGAGAGAAGTTCGTCACGATGTTATCCCAGTTGAGTGATACCATTTGCCGTAGTGAATTAGTAAATATCACACCAAGAACTTTGATGCTACTTTCCGTGCGAACCCATGGTACTGTTATTGGATTCATCGTCACACCAACGTCGATCGCTATTGTTTTGGCTTCATTTAGACGGGCGCCTGCCGCACACTCAAATTGCCTAAATATAGCTCGCATTTCATCCAGCTGGTTTGCATTGCTGACAATGACGCTGATGTCGTTTGCGTATGCGACGATTAGGTTCATTCCGAACACTTGTTCTAGTTTCTGCAGTAATGGATTTAACTGTATCGTGAATAGTAGCATCGCAAGAGGGTCACCTTGCCGCATCGAGCGCTGAATGGGACAGGGTGAGGAGAGGTGTCCATTTATTAGTAACCTGGATGAAGAAGCTGAAGCAATATGAGCAAGTAGCTCAGCTAGAGCTGTATTGAAACCCAGCGCACGCATGGTACGAAACAGATAATCATGGTTTACTCTATCAAATGCATGATCGAGATCGAATGACACTAATTTGCCGCTTTGTTTGTTGGCAATCAATTGCGCGATTTTATCTTTCAGGGCCAATGTAGCTTGAAAAATGTTTCTGTGGGAGTTAGAACATTTTTGCGAGTTTGCTAATATATGGTTTATTTGCAGTATGTTTTCAAGACGCTGTTTTAAGATCCGAGCGAGGATTTTGTAGTCGACGTTAATAAGACTAATCGGCCTGTACGCACGTGCCGTATCAGCCTTTATTAATACAATCACTCCGTCGACGAACTGAGCTGGAAAGTTAGAGTTGATGGCTTCGTTGAGTATTAGGTTCAGCTCACGATGGATTACATCGAATGTGCGCAGGTAAAATTCTTTTGGTAAACCGTCTGGGCCTGGCGATTTTCTGGATGCGCTAGTACGAATTGCAGCCAAAATTTCGGCTGTCGTGATTTCATTCATGCTAGCTTCGTTCATGGCATCCTGTTCGGGTATGACTCTGTCGCAGTGGAATGTGTCGTTATTCCCTACTTCCTCGGTTTGTCTATGTGCGTACAGGTCAGTGAAGTATTGGGCCATATGGTTTTGGATGGCGGTGGCGTTTTCGATTACTTCATCTCTCTCATTCCGAAGGTGTTCAATAATTGTTTTCCGTCTCAATCGCTCTCTCAGTTGATAAGTCGACAGCGGTTCTCCTGCGATGTACGATTCGTTGCTACGCACAAACATTTCAGAGAATCTTCTTTGATGCAGAAGCATCTCTGATTTCAGCCGGTTAATAGTGGTGAGCATGATTCGGTTGTTTTGGTAGTTGTCGATCGCCTGCCGTAGTAAACCGTAGAGACGTTGTTGCTCACAATAGAAACGGTCAAAGGCAATTTTCGATTTCCAACGATAAAAGGATTTGATCTTAGGCTTGGCGTATGACAACCATCATTCCATCCATGACGAAAAGTTTCGACGTTGACGAGTCCAGTATTGCCACCTTAGCTGAAACTCGTCGATGTTCTCGGAGGTTAGGAGATGGGGGCGAAGGGACCAATATCCTCGGCCATGTGACTTGTCGGGAAGTGGAAGGCAAATTCTCATCGCAACCGCTTTGTGATCTGAGAAACAGCACACATGAACATCTGTTGTTCTCAACTGATTTTCGAGGTTTTTACTAACATACAGACGGTCAATTCTGGAGGAATCAGCAGCATCAGCAGCGCTAGGTACGGCGGCTCCGAACGTAAGGAACGACTGGTTCGACGACGAATGTGAACAGTTAGTGGCCGAGAAGAATGCAGCTTGGGCGAGTAAGCTGCAACACCGGACGAGAGCAAACGAGGAGCGATACAGACAGGCGCGGAACAGACTAAACTCTGTATCCCGTAGAAAAAAGTGCCAACGAGAAGACCGAGATCGCGAATCTCTGGAACAGCTGTTCCGTGCTAATGACACAAGGAAGTTCTACGAGAAGGTGAACCGTTCGCGCAGAGGCCATGTGCCACAGGCCGATATGTGCAAGGACACCAACGGGAACGACTGTGAGGTGATCGAGAGGTGGCAGCAGTATTTCGACGAGCACCTCAATGGCGATGTGGCGGAATACGAAAGTGGCGGCGCGGTAACGAACTTGAGAACGCGTGCGGAGGACGATATACTGCCGGTCCCAGACCTCCAAGAAGTGGAGGAGGTGGTAAGCCGGTTGAAAAATAATAAGGCCGCTGGCGTTGACCAACTACCAAGCGAGCTACTAAAACACGGTGGTAATGCACTAGTGAAAGCACTGCACTGGGTCGTTACCAAGATATGGGAGGACGAGATTTTACCGGAAGAATGGATGGAAGGAATCGTGTGTCCCATCTACAAGAAGGGCGATAAGCTGGATTACTGCAATTACCGCGCGATAACTCTGCTGAACGCCGCCTACAAGGTACTCTCCCAAATCTTATGCCGTCGACTTTCACCGACTGCAAACGAATTCGTGAGACAATATCAGGCAGGATTTATGGGCGAACGCGCTACCACGGACCAAGTGTTCGCCATCCGCCAGGTGTTGCAAAAGTGCCGCGAATACAATGTGCCCACACATCACTTATTCATCGATTTCAAATCAGCCTACGACACAATCGATCGAGAATAGCTATTTTTTTAATTTGTACGTTTATTTGTCATTTTCATATATGTATAATAAAAATCATCGTCAATATTTGATCAAACTACGATTTGAAGATTGAAATTCAAATTATCTAGATCTACCCTATCATCTACAGTATTCTCGATGGATGTGACGTAGCATGTTAACAGTTTAAGTATCTTTGTTCTAATTTGTTTTTTATACTCCTTCTAGCGCGGGCCTTTGCAAATCATTGTCCGCGATGTGTTGTCCGTTAGTCACTGCTAGTAACTTTTGTTGAAGCAGTGCGTAAGCGTCTTTAACTCTAAGGCAGCCGAAGTATTTGTGCTGTATTGTTTCGACTGGTTCAGTGCAGTGAATACAGTTTTCTCCATCCGTACGTCCCATGATGTGCTGTAGGCGTCTATGCTGGAACTTTTGATTTACCCACATTTACAGGGAGCTGCGCTGTGTAGGTAGTAGCTCACGCGATGAAATGTTTCTCCATATTCGTTTCCAATTATCGTGTGGGTTAGCAGTTTCAATTCTGGCACGCTCAGTACGCTCAATCATTTGGCGCTGAATTAGATCGGTGGAGGGATAATAGCGGATGTGGAAGGGAAGGAATTGAATGTGCTCAATGAACAGTTTAAGGCAGGGAAAGTTTATTAGGGATAATGTTCTGCGAGTATTGATTTGGTTGATGCAGGAGGAGTAAAATGGAATAGATTCGAGTTCTTGAAGATGACGATTTACTAGCAAAGCCTTGCATTTTATCGCCGGAAGTTGCAGTTTTAGACCACCCTCTTCAATTTTGCGAGCTAATTGTTGCATCGATATAGTCGCACTTGATCCACGGAAAAGATACGAACGCATGGTAGCTGTCAACTTAGCCACTTGTGCTGTTGTTGGAAGAACATTTGAAGACATGTACCATATTTTTGATGAAATAAATGTGTTTAGTAATGTAACTTTTTGATGCATGACTAAGCGCGAAGTGAGTGCATCCATACACTGAGCTAAATTTTCTTTTTCACATTATATGATATTCTAATGATTTTGCACTATTAGCATTTCCAATAATAGTTACAAGATGTGTTCAACATCATGTCAAATATATGAGATAATCTTATGAAACATAAAACTCTTCTTAACGTTATTTTCACAGGATTTCCATATAACGAATGAAATTTCCAGTCTGAGTCAAATTAATTGGCGTGTCTTATAACCATTACTAGATATCCGCACAACATACATTGGAACAATTTATGAAGCACATATTATATTCACTTCGATTTTATTTAGATAGGTTCATATATACCATATGACTAGTTTTAATTTATTAATATATATATATATATATATATATATATATATATATATATATATATATATATATATATATATATATATATATATATATATATATATATATATATAACTTTCAATGGAGCTCATACGAATAGCAGATAATCGCCAACTACTACTTTTCTTTGAGGATTCAAGCTTTACTAGTATTCCGTTCGGTAAGGGAGCACCTCATGATATTTGCGAAAGAGAAGTGAGATCCCGAGACTGAAAATAAAAATGAATCTTACTAGACAGATAGAGTAATGAAATGTACCGGATATATATTTCATGGTCCGTTAACGCATATCCTTGAACGAAGTTGGATGAGCTGTCTTGTCAGCGATTTAAAATTACATTGAGATGCGGAACTTTCTGAAAAAAAATGGTCTGGAGCAGTTGATGAATATCGGAGACACAACTATTTCTTCAGCTTCAAGCAGTACGATTCACGACTTCCATCGGATTTCCATATAAATTATATGGGATATTTTTATAACTTTCATTATGATAACGTCCATTTAGATTTGACGTACACATTAAATAAAGATTATAAGTTTCCATATAATTTCTATGAATTATATTCTGCATATGATTCATATGACAAATCTAATGAATATAAATAAGATTTTCATTTCAGTGTACATTTTGAGAGAAGTTCGTCACGATGTTATCCCAGTTGAGTGATACCATTTGCCGTAGTGAATTAGTAAATATCACACCAAGAACTTTGATGCTACTTTCCGTGCGAACCCATGGTACTGTTATTGGATTCATCGTCACACCAACGTCGATCGCTATTGTTTTGGCTTCATTTAGACGGGCGCCTGCCGCACACTCAAATTGCCTAAATATAGCTCGCATTTCATCCAGCTGGTCTGCATTGCTGACAATGACGCTGATGTCGTTTGCGTATGCGACGATTAGGTTCATTCCGAACACTTGTTCTAGTTTCTACAGTAATGGATTTAACTGTATCGTGAATAGTAGCATCGCAAGAGGGTCACCTTGCCGCATCGAGCGCTGAATGGGACAGGGTGAGGAGAGGTGTCCATTTATTAGTAACCTGGATGAAGAAGCTGAAGCAATATGAGCAAGTAGCTCAGCTAGAGCTGTATTGAAACCCAGCGCACGCATGGTACGAAACAGAAAATCATGGTTTACTCTATCAAACGCATGATCGAGATCGAATGACACTAATTTGCCGCTTTGTTTGTTGGCAATCAATTGCGCGATTTTATCTGTCAGGGCCAATATAGCTTGAAAAATGTTTCTGTGGGAGTTAGAACATTTTTGCGAGTTTGCTAATATATGGTTTATTTGCAGTATGTTTTCAAGACGCTGTTTTAAGATCCGAGCGAGGATTTTGTAGTCGAAGTTAATAAGACTAATCGGCCTGTACGCACGTGCCGTATCAGCCTTTATTAATACAATCACTCCGTCGACGAACTGAGCTGGAAAGTTAGAGTTGATGGCTTCGTTGAGTATTAGGTTCAGCTCACGATGGATTACATCGAATGTGCGCAGATAAAATTCTTTTGGTAAACCGTCTGGGCCTGGTGATTTTCTGGATGCGCTAGTACGAATTGCAGCCAAAATTTCGGCTGTCGTGATTTCATTCATGCTAGCTTCGTTCATGGCATCCTGTTCGGGTATGACTCTGTCGCAGTGGAATGTGTCGTTATTCCCTACTTCCTCGGTTTGTCTATGTGCGTACAGGTCAGTGAAGTATTGGGCCATATGGTTTTGGATGGCGGTGGCGTTTTCGATTACTTCATCTCTCTCATTCCGAAGGTGTTCAATAATTGTTTTCCGTCTCAATCGCTCTCCCAGTTGATAAGTCGACAGCGGTTCTCCTGCGATGTACGATTCGTTGCTACGCACAAACATTTTCGATTTCCAACGATAAAAGGATTTGATCTTAGGCTTGGCGTATGACAACCATCATTCCATCCATGACGAAAAGTTTCGACGTTGACGAGTCCAGTATTGCCACCTTAGCTGAAACTCGTCGATGTTCTCGGAGGTTAGGAGATGGGGGCGAAGGGACCAATATCCTCGGCCATGTGACTTGTCGGGAAGTGGAAGGCAAATTCTCATCGCAACCGCTTTGTGATCTGAGAAACAGCACACATGAACATCTGTTGTTCTCAACTGATTTTCGAGGTTTTTACTAACATACAGACGGTCAATTCTGGAGGAAGAGTTTGCTGTGATATATGTGTATTCGATTTCATGCGATCGAAGTAGTTGCCATATATCTCGTAGGTGCAAGTGCTTAACGGTTGCTTGTAAAGTAGCGCTAGAGTTGAAGTAGCCTCCGAGGATAGTGTGCGTGGTGCGATGACGTAGGTAATATGCAAGCGTTGTGTTGAAGAAGCGTTCTCGCTCTGCGCGACGGACGGTACCGGAGGGGGCGTATACATTACACAGCGTTATATCGTGCACACGTAAGGCAACTAGTCTTCCATCCATTTTTCTATATGCGAAAACTTAATGTGTTCCTTCAATGCTATCGCTGTTCCTCTTCTTGAGTGGTCTACATTGCAAATAACGTTATAGCCGGTAATGTTAATTGTTCGTTCTCGACCTCCTGCAGGAACACAATACCAAGGTCCATTGTGCGAATAAACATCCGGAGAGCGTTCAATTTGGTTGTGTTGGTTATCGTGTTAATGTTGATAGTTGCGATATTACAGCTTGCGTATTCGAATATTATATATCTTCATCGGTTAGCTGGACTTGTCCGTGTTCTGTAGATGGAAGGTCTTCCTCGGTGTGACGCATTTTTTGGTGGTTGTCTGCGTGAGCTGCGTCGACTGGCGATAGATGCTTGTGAGCTGTCTGTTTCGTTTCCGTCGTTTTTGCGAAGAGTAGGTTGGGGCAAGTCTACTTGCGTAGTGATTGGTGTTTGCTGGATGGGTGCAGCGGGGAGAGCCATGGTTGTCTTTTGATGGACAACACGACTGTTGAGGTTTCGAGGCGATATTTCAATCTTCGAGTTTTGCGGTAAGGGCTCTAGTAGTGGCACAGGTTGATTCGGTGAAGTGTTGGGCCATATGGTTAGCGTTATTGACCTTTGCTGGTTTCCTTTACTTTTTGTCGTGAATACGACTTACTTTACTATGGGGCGCCTTTTCAAAATTTACCCTCTGAGAGAGTGATAAGCTTTTGATCGTGAATATCTCCTGTTATATCTAATGAATCAACATAATTCTTGCTACATGCCATCGGAAATATGATCACAATTTTATGATAAAACTTTCAGTTGTGTGACATATTCTCAAATAGTTCAAAATTAAACTTTTCTGAAATGTTTGGTATAAACGAGTATCAAAGGGGATAATCCATAAGGCGCGTTTGCCTTTCTCGTATTTTGGAAGCTCATAGCTCAGTGATCTGTAGAAGGATTTATATAATCTAACTACCAATAGAATCGAAAATTTTCAACTTGAACGTGTATTACAACAATATTGAAGTTTTTTCAATAGTACACTATTGAAAAACCTGTTTGATTTAACCCATGACAGCACCAGCCAATCAGAACGCGAGATGTCTGCATCTATACAAGAGCATCCATATAAAAGTTGAATGGTTCATTTTTCCTACTATTTGCTGAGCAACTCTTCCCGAAACAAGACACGAGAGCAACATCGAAGGCCTGTCGTCTCACTGTTTCCCGATATGAATGCACGAGACACCGTCAGCACAATGACACCGAAAATCGGTAGAAAGGTAGCCAAAAAGTCCAGCAAGGCCCATTGCCGAAACAAGACACACACGAGAACCATCTCAGATCTCAATATTTCCTACCAAAAGATTCATCAAGATGGAAGCTAAATTAATTTGCACCGTCACTAACACATTCAATTACGAACGGCAATGCGAAAGCGAAAGTGATGATTTTGAACACATCTTTATACTAGTATACAAATATGCCGTGACAAAACAGAGTTGAACAAATGAAAGAGATGAACAAATGTTTCCACTTGATTTGCGCATTCTACTTTCCAGGCGTATCAGAACTGGCTAAACTTAAAGCAATCCTAAATATTTCTTTATCACAGTGATGTGGTCGTCCTGGAAAGGACGGGGTTTTCAACGGATGTCGTTACGGATGGCCAGTTGCAGATGGCGAGGGATGATTTTCATTTTCTTGTTGTCACGGGCAGCGTTACCGGCCAATTCCAACACTTCGGCAACCAAGTACTCCATCACTGCCGCCAGATAGACCGATGCACCAGCACCGAAACGCTCGGCGTAGTTCCCCTTCCGAGGCAAACGATGGATTCTGTCGCCAACTGGGCATTTCAGACCAGCACGGTTTGAGCGGGACTTTGTCTTGCCCTTAACTGTTCCTCCTGTGTGCGTGTTTCTGCGTAAAAATTCCACAAGATGCTGTCAACAGCTCGACAGCCAATTCAGTATTACTGGCTGCCGCTTTGCTAACTCTCTCTTTTATATCGTTTCACTGTTTCCCGTTCTGCGTATAGGAAAGGAATTCTAACAAAGGGGACGTCCGTCCACCGCTACCACTAGCAGGTATAAAATGAAATGTGATGTGGGAAATAGCGTCAATAAAATAGCAAATCGTGTCCCAAACGTGCTGAGTTCACAAAAATTCGACAACAGGCGTCCCGCAAACAATCAACGCGCAAGAATGTTCCACAGAAGGATGAAGTTAATTTCCCACGGCTCTCACCGAAGAGGGATATTCCGAATTTGCCGCCACTTCCTCGCAGCAATCCAAAAGATTCAGCCGCTGGATCACAAAAAGAATCTTCCTCAAAAAACCCTCCTGGATGGGGCAATAATCAACCACAAGCAAAGGACGACTCTGATGACTTATTCTCTGCTGAACAACTGATCGTCATTTTTGAAACAATGACAACAAAACTACGAAACTGCAGAACGCGGTTAGATCAAATCAACGCCTTAGGCAAATTCATCATCGAATATGCAATATAATGAGTTGGTTATAGTAAATTGGAATGCTTGCTCACTCAGGAGCAAAACTGCTGAATTGTCCGACTTTCTTCAAGAGAAGAATGCCGATATTGCTGTTTTAACTGAAACTCATCTTAAACCTAAAATTTCTGTTTTTATTTCCAATTACAGGATTCACAGGCTCGACAGGACAACTACCAGAGGAGGGGGAGTGGCCATTGCCGTAAAACGATCCATTCAGCACAGGCTTCTGTCAGCCTTTAAATTGCAACTTATAGAAGCCATCGGAATTGAGATTACAACGACGATGGGACCCATCATCATCATTGCAGCGTACTGCCACAAACAAACCAATCTTCGAGATGGTACGTGTGCATCATTGAAGCGAGATCTGGCTATGCTCACTCGACGACAGAACAAATTCATCATTGCTGGGGACCTGAACGCACGGCATGAGCTGTGGGGAAACAGAAGACAGAATCGAAACGGATTCGTACTTGCCGAAGATTACGAAGCTGGACAGTACAACATACTCGCTCCGGATCAACCAACGCGACTTTCCAGATCGGGAGTTCATTCCATTTTGGATATATTCATCAGCAACATCGCCATAGGCAGCTCTCCGGTTGTCTTCAACGAGCTATCTTCCGACCACTTTCCAGTAATATTGACGTTGGGATCTTCACCAGAAACAGTGCCTATTCAACCTCGGAGGAACTATTATCGCACCGACTGGGTCCAATTTCAACAAATCGCCGACCAACTTGTTAATATCGATTTGCCACTTGATTCCCCGATGGAAATCGATGCAGCCCTATCTTCCTTCCAGCATTCAATCACAGTCGCTCGTGATAGGACGGTTCCAGTACAACATATGCTGAGTTCCTCTCTTCAAATTGACAGTGTCACCAAGAAACTCATCCGACTTCGAAATATCTACCGGAGGCAGTATCAACGAACTGGCATCCTAGATAGGAAGACTTCTTATAATAACTTAACTAAGATAATCCAGGAAAGGATATCTGAGCTTCGCAACAGGAACTTCCAGCAAAAGCTTCGAGAAATTCTCCCACATTTAAAGCCCTTCTGGTCTTTAACGGAGGTGCTTAAGAAAAAACCGAAGCCTATTCCTCCTCTGATGTCACCCCAGGACGCAACTGAAGGAATACCTTTAATCACACCAGTAGAGAAAGCAAATGCGCTAGGTCAGCAGTTTGTGTGTTCTCACAATTTAGGACTCAACATTGCTAGTCCACATGAAAGAGCCGTTGCTGATAGCGTAGCTGAGGTTGACCAATCATACAGCTTGGTTCCTGAGGAAAGTAGAGTCACTGCGAATGAGCTGATGGCTATTGTGAAAAAATCCAAAAATATGAAGGCCCCCGGTTTCGACAACACATTTAACATTGAGCTGAAACATTTGAGTATTCGCTCATTTGTCTTCTTAGCTAAAATTTTTAACAGGTGCTGGGAGCTTGGTTACTTTCCTTCAAAGTGGAAGTTAGCTAAAGTTATCCCAGTTTTGAAACCGGGGAAAGATCCTTCCTTTTCCAAGAGCTATCGGCCCATCAGCTTACTCTCTGCCTTATCCAAGCTGTTTGAAAAGTCAATACAAAGGCGAATTCTTGCTTTCGCAGATGAACAGAATATATTACTGGAAGAACAGTTTGAGTTCCGGAAAGGAAGATCCACCATCCACCAATTCACAAGGGTTAACAACGTCATCCAGCAAAACAAATCAGTGTCCAAAACGACTGCCATGGCAATATTGGATATTGAAAAGGCATTCGATAATGTGTGGCACGATGGCCTGGTGTTTAAACTGCATCGCTATAATTTTCCCATGTATTATATTAAAATTATCAAAAATTATCTTGCAGATAGAGCATTCCTGGTTTCTCTGAATAATGCACTTTCAGAAAGATTTACTTTTCCTGCTGGTGTACCCCAGGGAAGTATCCTAGGTCCCATTCTATACAACATTTTTACATTAGACATCCCACCTATTCCGGGTGGTGGTGTTCTGTCACAATTCGCTGATGATACTGCCATTCTTAACAAAGGTCGTGTCATTAATGCTCTGAAGAATAAACTACAGACAGGTCTGGACGCTTTAACGGAATATTTTACAAGCTGGAAAATTGTAATCAATGCAGCAAAAACTCAGGTCATCTTGTTTCCACATTCAAGATCTCCAAAACTTGTTCCATCAGACGAATGCAGAATACGATTAGGTGAAGAGGTCATTCAATGGTCCGATGAAGTTATCTATCTAGGACTCACCTTTGACAGACATCTGATATTCAGGTCACATGTTGACAAAATAGTTCAAAAATGCTGCATACTCATTAGGTTTCTGTATCCGCTGATTTGTAGAACATCTAAACTGTGCCTGAAGAATCAGATGGCTGTCTATAAACAAATCATCTACCCCGCAATTGAATACGTAGTCCCTGTTTGGCGGGGCTGTGCACGAACACACAAACTTAGACTTCAGCGCATTCAAAGTAAGATCTTAAAGATGATTCTAAATCTACCCCCTTGGACAAGGACTAGTGAAGTACATGAGATGGCCTCACTGGATATACTAGAACAAAAATTCGAACAATACTGCACGAAATTTGAAGAGAGGTGCTCAATCTCTGAAATACAAATAATTCAAAATTTGTACGTATTAGGTTAGGGATAGTTATAAGTAGGTAGACATTTTATAAATAATTAAAATAAATATTATGATTAAAAATTAGTATGTAAAACAAGAGTAACTAAAACACCTATTATTAATAACGAATCGTATGAACAACAAAGATGAAAGGCCAAAGGGTCTATAAAATGAAAATGTAATACACAAAAATAAGATTAATAAACAGATATTTATGCAATGCGAAAAATTTATGCGAAAAAAAAGAGAAATAGCGTCATTTGAGTTAAAGCAGCTACTCTGAACGTACGAGACGCCGTCAGCACGATGACACTGAAAAGATGGCAGATTTGTACCGTCACTAACACATTCAAGTACGAATGGAAATGCGAAAGCGAATGTTGAACACATCTTTATACTAGTATGGGGTCGTGTGAAAACATGCCATGCGAAACAGGGTTGCCATATATACAGGTTAATCTGTATTATTATTATTATTACTATCATTATTATTATTAGAATCACTCTTGCATACCGAAGGTCGTAGATACATCTCAGACCAGGCCATTGCAATTGTCTCGTACTGAAATTTCGAGAAGAATCAGATATCTTCGAACTTCATAGCTTCAATAAAAATAAACTACAAATTTGTCGTACCTAGCCTCCTATATTAGCAAATTAAAAAGGAATTGTTTTAAGTTTGGAATATATAGTTGTAGAATAGTATCTGTTTAATGTAACTAATCTGTACTTTAATGTAGGTGTATCGCTTCAAATTCTATTAGTGAAAAGGAGGAAAGCTTGCACAATTCATACAATCAATCAACTAACTGATATTCGGAAAAGTGATGGGAGCGTGTCAGTTTTTTCGTATTCACGACATCCAGTTATGTCTCTGACATTACTCACCCGGCTTTTTTTGGATTGCTTTTTGTTACACCAGCGTACGATTTATCTGCTTCGAGTTTCTGTACGAGCAGTTTTTTGTTTTGCACGCATGGTATGCCGATGTGCACATATTCGCGACAGTGAAAACAAGTTTGTCGTTGTCCCTTGTAACCTACAGCTGTGTCTTCGCCTTCGATTGTTACAAGAGAGGGGATGTTTTTTTTAACTATCATTCGGGCAACCCGAACCCCTGTCTTTATGCCTTCAAATGTGCCGTAGCGATTGTCCCATAAGAGGTCATGAATACTTATAACGTGACCGTAGTCTGCTAAAAAGGCAGTGTATTGTTCGTTGGTAATGTCTTCGGGAAGGTCGAAGATCTACACCTCCACTTCACCATCTTCCATTGTCACCCGAAGTTTGTGCACTTTTCCGTCGAAAACGAATTCGTGTTTGTTATCGTGTTCTTCTACTATTTTTTCTGCCACGACAAGACTGTTGACCTTCACGAAGGTACATCCAGGCCTTCTGCTTGGTTGAATTTGGAGCACATTTTCGCGAGTAAGACCGAGTTCTTTACCGATGAACTTCAAGATCGCGTCGTGGGAAAGATGTTTCGGGAACTGTGAATAGTCTACAAGAAATGTATTTTCCCGCATCACGGAGAAAACAGTACCGTAGTCTCGATACTTGATACTGAACGAAAGCGGCAAATAACACTGTACTGAATGTTCGCTAGCGAATTTTCGTTTCTCGAGCTTCCGAAAGAAATGGACCGATCGATACGAAAGTTGTCTGATAACTTGCTATGGAAAATAATGCACGACTACGGATTCCCGGACAAACTGATACGATTGGTCAAGGCTACGATGGATCGAGTGATGTGCGTTGTTCGAGTATCGGGGATTCCCTTCGAAACTCGCAGAGGACTACGGCAAGGTGATGGCCTTTCGTGTCTGCTATTCAACATTGCTTTGGAGGGTGTGATAAGAAGAGCGAGGATAGACACGAGTGGCACAATTTTCAGAAAGTCCGTCCAGCTACTTGGTTTCGCTGATGATATTGATATTATAGCACGCAACTTTGAGAAGATGGAAGATACGTACATCGGACTAAAAGCTGAGGCTAAGCGGATCGGACTAGACATTAATGTGTCAAAGACAAAGTACATGAAAGGCAGGGGCTCGAGAGAAGATAACGTCAGCCACCCATTACGAGTTCTGATTGGTGGTGATGAAATCGAAATGGTGACTGCCGATAATGACACCAGCAGAGAAATTCAGAGACGCATATTGTCAGGAAATCGTGCTTACTTTGGACTGTGGAGGACGCTTCGATCGAGCAAAATTCGCCGTCGTACGAAGTTAACACAAAACGCTGATTAGACCGGTTAGCCTCTACGGGCATGAGTCCTGGACAATGCTTGCGGAGGATCAACGCGCACTAGGTGTTTTTGAACGGAAGGTGTTGCGAACCATCTTCGGCGGAGTGCGGATGGAAAACGGTACGTGGAGAAGGCGAATGAACCATGAACTGCACCAGTTGCTGGGAGGACCAACCCTCGTCCAAACGGCCAAGGTCGGGCGGTTACGGTGGGCCGGGCATGTTGTTAGAATGTCGGAGAACAACCCGGTTAAAATGATTCTCGATAATTATCCGACCGGTATAAGAAGAAGAGGCGCGCAGTGGGCAAGATGGATCGATCAAATTGAAGACGACCTGCGGACCCTTTGCAGCTACCGAGGCTGGCGGCGAACAGCCATGAACCGAGTTGAATGGAAACGTCTCCTGTATACAGAGACCCGCGTGGTCTACGACTGAAAGAGTAAAAGTAAGTAAGCTGACGAATGGATGAAGCCTCTGCTCCCTTTTTTAATTCCGTTTTGTTTCCCGTTTTACAGTTCATAGTGTGGGTATTATATTCTATCTGTAAATTTGTACAGCAGTAGGTAAGTAAGTTTATATTTCAGGTATAGGCAAATAAAATTACACATTAAGTGTGAGCCGTAACAAAGATTGATAATTCAAGTCCAAAGACGCAGAGATTTTAATAAATTCCAAGTATCTCAAAGAAACATTCGGTTATAACGTATGTGTGCCTACTAGATTTAAAGAAACTATCGATATTGTTACAACGGGTTTTCGGAGGTAATCGTAAACACGCCGTAAACGAATAAAACTATACTTATTAGACGCATATTAACAAGTATTAAAAGACTGACTGTCCAGTCTGTATATCGCCGGAAACACAAGTGGCATCATTTACTATCATCGCGTGAAATGTCAGTGACGAGCCCAGTGTTGCCATTCGTTGAATATGACCGACGACACGACCAGGCACTTCGAAGAAAAATCGCAATAAAAAGTGTTCATGCGCGATCACTATCAGTTATCGAAGTAATAATAAAAATATATTTTACAAGCATCACTGCTGTGGTTGCTACGAAATAGTTACCATGCACCGCATAATAAACAAACAGGTAATACTTTAAAAGATGTATCATAAGTAAAACAGTTTATTTCAAGTTAGGCTAATTATATTGATTGCAGGAATAAACCAGTTTTCATGGCGTTAACAATATGGCGACGTAATGGTGATCTAGCAAAATGGAACATATCCGTATATTTGCCACTGAATTTTTCGTTTGCTATCTACGTATCTATCAAAAATATTTGAATGACAACAGGAATGATAATGTCGTTTCGGGATTTTGGTCTTTTTTCTTAACGTGCAGAACCGCGATTTTGCATTTCATTCTAATAATCAAAATACCCTGTCAAGTCGTTCTCACTGATTGTCTCGTCTTCTACTGGCGTTTAAAAGGAGTTTCAGGCCCTGATAACCGTTCTCACTTCCACTTACACTTCACACATATCACTTCACTTGATTTTCCCTGTTACCAGTATCACACACACTGAAGTAGTCACTGTAGTAAAAAAAATGATTTGATGTTCGTAATAACCACAAGCTCATAAAAGTAATTACTTTTTCCTCCAAAGCGACTTTCGTGATAAATACCTACATTCACTTCACTTGATTTTCACCGTGAAGTGATACCTATAATAAGGGTTTTCACCGTGTAGTGATAACGGTAATAAGGGCCTCATTATATGAATTCGATATAAGGGAAGAATTAAAAAGGGACACTCCGTTTCTGCATTATAGCGTAGGCCACTCGACCTACGGATTCGTCCACTTCTTTTGGTTCCTTCACACAACGGCATGTAGTTACGTACATATATCATTAAATGCAATTCATATCAGCGAAGCGCAGATCACAGTTGATTGAAATTGTAATCGCAGCATATTTCACCGGTAACTAAACATTTATTTTGTGTAGGACTTTTATATAATTGAAATATTGGTGAAGAAGTCATATAAAATTTGTGAATGCTGATTAGTACATTTGAAAGTATATAAATAATTGCAATCACGATCGAAATGATTCTAACAAGTAGCAACATCATCAAAATTGCAGCATAACACCAACATTCGCGGTCATACTGTTCATCTGAGTACTACAATGCAATTGGTTGAAGATCATTCTGGTCTCACGGTGAGATTTTCTTCACCCTCTGAGCATCAAGCCGTAGATAAACGCAAAAGGGTTAGTTTACGCACTTTGAAGAGAGGCTACAAGAATACATATTATCAGTGAACGGAATATATAATTAAATACAAAATTAACAAGCCATAAAAACTCTCAATTCCGATTTAGATCCGCAGTCGACGATGAGAACTTCTGAGATGCTCTAGATTGGGCATGTGCAATAATGAAACCGAGAACGATTAACTTGAAAAGATAAACAATGGTAACTAGGGTTACTGTAACTGTTATTTTGAAAACAACAATTTCTCTGACCGCGTTCCCAATTTTAAACATTTTTCATAAGATATTATTTTGACATTACCAGTTACTGAGGGGTAGCTCGATTTGCGATACAGTTTTAAAAGCGAGTGGCAGGTCGTGTCGGTCGAGATTCTTACTTAAAACGAAACCACTGAGTGTAGTTGGCCCGCTGGCAGGTATTCAATTTATTCTTTCAGAGATCTGCCATAGCGATTGTGTCGTATGCCGCTTTGAAGTCAATGGCGCGACACTTCTGGAGTACTTGTCTCATAACGAATATGTAATTCGTAGTGGCGTACCGTATCGGCAACGCAAATTATTCACTACCAAAAATTTGATTTCGGTTGTTTAAGGCAATAAAAAATATCTCGTGTGTTATCTTCAGAGGGAATATATTCATCTAACTAAGCATTTATCACTTTCATAACGTTCCCAGAAATACATTCCTCGTTTAAATTTTCAACTTTTTATGTCATCTATTTTGAAGTCCAGCCTGCAGATTTAATAAAAAATGTATCTGTACTAGAACATTTTTACTTTTGCGTTGGGAATCTGAATGACATGTAAATGCTTACCTTAACGCAAGAATTGTCCGCACTTCGCTAGGTGTCAGAGGCCATGTTGTTGAAGACGAATCCCAATACTCAGGTAATTCTGAAACGCTCTCTAGATTCAGAATTGTAGCTATTTGTTGCAATCTGGCAAGCTTACCGCGAACGGACCAGGATGTAGCTCCCGTAAGGAATGAAGCCAATCCTCGAGCTTCCTGGTCTAAAACTAGTCCATCAAGCCGATTGAATGTCGACTTTTTGATAACTCGCTCCAGACGACTTCACTTCACTAGTAATGATACTAACCAATCCATCATAATTTCTTTTTTCGAGATCGAACTAAAAACACAAAGCGATTAGAAATCCATTTATACGAAGATAATCACTCACCAAGCATCGGCGTTTGACAAACTTTATATACAATTCAGCCGTCGAATGAATTATTGTTATTTTTGGCAGTTTTTTGTAAATGATTTTGAATAATCATGAAATGTGGAATTATTCCACAACTGTTTCAAACTGTTTGTTTATTTATTCTGGTGCTTCTTGGTAACTAGCTCATAGCAACTTAAACAGTGTTGCTCGAAAAGTTAGTTTTTGTTATTTTCAAGGGGTTGCTATATTTATGGTAACTGGTGGTAAATCGCTCACGAACACTTTTTATTCCGATTTTTCTTCGGAGTGTCTGGTCGTGTCGTCGGTCTAACACTTAAAAAATCATTTATTTTTTTCTTTGTATTTTCTCCTAGTAAAACATTCCAAGAATATTCTGTGAAATTTTCAAGCCTATCGGATAAAAACTCGGCAAGTTGTGGGCCTTTATCTTTGCGAAGAAATAAGAGCTCGGCACACAGGTCCAAGATTTCTGCTTCGATCGACTTAAAAACTTGACAAAACATCCTTGAAATGTTTCATAACAAAAAATACAAAAGAAAAATATGATTTTGTGAAAATGTTAGACCCTACGTGCTTCCTTGAGTAATAAATTGTTTCCATTGATTTTATAGACAAAAAACTTTGAACGCGTTTTTCTCGAAAGCAGGTTTTGAAAGTCCGTGTTCACCGTCATTCAAAACCTACTGAACCATTTTTGCAAATTTTTCACACACTTTCTACATATAAAAACCAGACCCCAACGTTTTCCTTTTCCATGTTCGTTACTTTGGGGAGGTTTTATAGCTACAAAATGGCGAATGTTTTCCTGAAAAATCGTAGTTTTCACTTTGAACAACCACCAAAAATTGAATAAACTAAAACAAAATCAAACAGAAACGTTGGGGTCTAGAAAACCATCTACTCTATCTATGGTACTTTGATTTGTTGACTTCTTATCAGTCTGCGCTGAGATACAGTGGACACCGCAAATCATAATTATTAAGAAGCGTTCTCAAAAATACCTCTTCACCTACTTATTTCTCAATATGTTTCCACGAAAAAATTACAAAATGTTGTTCGAATGATGCTTTTTATCATGCAAAAATTTGAATTTATTTTGCTGCACGATAACTCTGAAAATAATTCTTAAAAATGATGATATTTTTCATCGTTTCAACCCTACCCCTTTTAATTGCCCGCTTGAAAGTATCAAAGTACCACCCCTATTCTGTACGTCGATCGATTCGAAATATTCCGATCGAATGTGCAATTTCCATTCTGCATTCTGTTCGAGTTGGGTATGAACTCGAATATCATTCGTTCGAGTTGTTAAACTTTCGAACATTACTCGATCGACTTGCGTACGTATTACTTCTGTTCGGTTTAGAATCGTTCTAATTTGTTTATACAAGTGTGACGGTTTCGTTTACCAAGAAATGAATAATATAAATAATATAGAACGTGTAAGTAGTGTTGACAGCTTTGATGGTTAGTGTTCGAAATTTCAAGTGTTCCCGGACGAGAGTCGATCGAATCATACAAGTCGAACGGAATAAAGAATGCAAAACTCGAACGAAAGTGTAGATTCGTTCGTATCACAAATCCTTCGGATTGCAGAATCGGGGTGTATATGTCCCGGGTTGGCGGTTCAATGCATAGGACGCTGGTCTTACAAGCCAGCTGTCGTATGTTCGAGCCCCGACCTGGAAGGATTCTTAGTGTCAGTAGAATCCATAGTACTAGCCATGCAATGATTCTGTACGCTAAGAATCGGCTGTGAAGTCTGTTGAAACAGAAATGAGAAATTTCACGAAAGGAAGGTAATGCCAAGACTTTGCTTTACGCTTGAAAGTATCGACGAACCGTTCAACCTGACCATTTGATATACCGTTTTCAGCACACAACAGCTTGAACTCAATACTGGTGAACTGGGTGCCGTTGTCGGATACTAGCTTCTCTGGCATTCCCAGACGTGCAAACAGGCTACGAAGAATGTTGCTCGTCGCTGTACTTGTGATTCAGGTCACTTGCAGTAAGAATCGACGACTAGTAGAAAATATTCACCATCGTTGGGTCTGGCATAGTCAATATGGACCCCCTGCCAGGGTTACTGGTGAAATATGGGCTGGTGATTTGACGGCTGCTGCGCAGTGCACACACGTGCGTAAGAAATCGGCAATTTAAACGTCAAGTGAAGGCCAGAACGCGTAACGTTGAGCAACCGATTTCATCCGTCCGATTCCAGGAAGGCCTAGATGAATTAAGTTCTAAAATCGCTTGTGAAGCAGCGAAGGTATTACCAGACGAGTACAGAATGCAACCTTGCACTGTTGTGAGAGAATCTCATTGATTGAAATAACATTGAAACTCACGATCTGTGTTGGCTGGTAGTGCCTTTCTGAACGACTCCGTTAATTTTGCTGAGGACCGGATCTCTGTAGGTGCTGTATCGTACTGTTCTGAAATTGAGAGGTAAAATATCGGAGGATTCGAAAACTACTGACCTGGCGTCTTTTTAGTGTCACTGCTGCTATAACATACAGCCCTATTCTGTATTTCGATCGAATCGGATTTTTTCGAACGAATGTAAAAATTTGCATTCTGTAATTCGATCGAGTGATGCTTTTGTATGGAAAACTCGAATCGATTGAGCTACAAAGTGCGGAATTTCGAATTCGATCGAAACAATCCGATCGAACGAAATAAAGAATCGGGGTGATAATCTTCGTCGGGCTTTACATGGCGGTTGATTAGCCTTGACAGTATATCAGCATGCCCGAATTTGTCTGTAGCCACATACTCTATTTCAAACTCGTGCATAAGTAGTGTGACGACTTAGCGCTGTAGACTTGCAGTGTATACTGAAATAACCTTGGTTGAGCCAAAGATTCATGCATCGATCCCACTACAAATGCAGCAATTAAGGGCTGAGGTCACTAGGTCGCGTAAAACCACGTGGCTCGCTGTGCGTATTCCATTTCTCTCCATGCTCTCTCGCAAATGTGTAAAATGACTCGATGTGGCCGGGTGGCCAAGAAAGTTTTGATATTTTCGGTTACAAGTTTGACTACATCACATAAAATCCAAGAAAGCTGCCACTTGTTTGAATGTACGTGTTTCGATGATTGTACATCAATTTATATGAAAATAGCAATCTATTCTTTTCAATGAATATGATCGGGAAAGTGTTTAAAATATGTATAAGAAAATTATCAAACATTCATACACCTTTTTAGACGATTTTAATCATATTGATGTTTTAATTAATCTAAAAAATCTTGAAATAAATTTTTCTTCAATATTTTCCAATATGGCATCGAGGGTTACAGTGTGTTGAAAAGAAAATGGCTCACCCAACGTAATGATTTATTTTGCCTAAATAAAAGGAAATATAAACATCTAAATATTTTATTTTTATGTAAAAGTATTTTATTTTTACGAAACGTAAAATAATCAAACAGTCATGTGCACTTCTGCACAAATCGGTACCCACGAGGTACCAAAACCAAAATGATCTAAATATTGAAAAAATAAATTTTTGTTTTTATTTTTATCAAATTAGTTGACTTAAACAACAATACACTTTAGTCATTCATCTTAGTGAACCCGACATTTGTGATACGCACTGTAAGTATTATTTTGGTGAGCCCATGTGCTTTAGTTGCAAGAACAAGTTGCTCAAACGGTAATATATAACTATGAGAGTAACTATGATGAACTTAACTTTTCGTTCAATATCTTTGAAAAGTGATATCAGGTCTGTTCATTTTTTTCACGAGATGAAAACCGAATACAAATTATTTGATTGATTTTTGTTTTCATTGCGTATGTAATGCTGTATTTCTGGAACTTTTATAATATTCTCATGTCGGCAAGTTTATATATTTTAATATATTTAAAAATCTTTTTGAACTTATCTAACATAAAAAAAAAACAATTATAAGACAATTGTAGGACCTCTTGAAATTTCAATAAGTTACATTTGCTACTTGGGGAGCTTCTTTTCATTCTCGTGGTGATAGACGTTTCGGGTTTAGGTACTGAATTAAGAATGATCGATTTATTTTCCGGATTATAGTTTTGTTCAATTTACAATTTTTATTTGTATGAGTGTAAGATTACCGAGAAGTCTTGAGACTTGACAATTACATGTATCAAAGAAGTTTTGGAAATAATTATTTGGAGAAGACTAATGTTTAATAAACATCGCTTGACCCGCGGCGATGGAAAGAACAAGTTTAAGTTTTGTTCTTCGCGCGAGGCGGAAAATCCACGCGAGCGGCGCGCATGGTTTAATGTGTTCATATTCATTGCGTTACTTTGCTTGTGTGCTGTAGCATTTCAAGTATTTAGGCGAGGAGGACCGTTTTTGGGACCGAGCATAACTTCGGTCACATCAGTCAAACTCATAAAATATTTAAAGTTTATGATGTGTAAAATGCCGATGCATCAAATCATAATACTGAATGTGCTACAATGTATGGCTGGATTCCATATTTATTTATATTTATATATTTTATTGTAAATCAGAATGTTCAATGTAACTAATCTGTATTTTAGTTTAGGTGTATCGTTTCAAATTCTAAGGGGAAAGCTTGCTTCAAATGTTTTGCATGATAAAAAGCATCATTCGAACAAAAATCCGCCATTTTGTAGCTGTTAAACCTCCCCCAAGGAACAAACAAGGATAAGGAAAACGTTGGGGTTTGGTTTTTTATATGTAGAAAGTGTGTGCGAAATTTGAAAAAAAAATGGTGCAGTAGTTTTTGAATGACGATGGACACGGACTTTCAAAACCTGCTTTCGAGAAAAACGCGTTTAAAGGTTTTTGTCTATAAAATCAATGGAAACAATTAATTTCTCCAGGGAGCCCGTAGGGTCTAACATTTTCGAAAAATCATATTTTTACTTTTATAATTTATTATAATGAAACATTTCAAAAATGTTTTGTCAAGCTTTGTAACCAATCGAAGTAGAAATCTTGGGCCTGTGCGCCGAGCTCTTGCTTCTTCGTAGAATGAGATAACCATGGATAAAGGTCCATAACTTCCAGAGTTTCATTCCAATAGGCTTGAAAATTTCACAGAAAACTCTTAAAATGTTTTACTATAAGAAAATGTAAAGAAAATAATAAATGATTTTTCAAAAGTGTTAGACCATACCCGCCTGTTAAGTTTTCGATAGAGTCTGTTGATTCCGACGTGTCCGCCAATTGCAGAGTCGGGGTTTTCTTGGATAGTTCTGTTAATTAAGTTTTTATTATCTATCTCGCATTGCGGTTGATAGAGTATGATTTGAAGTGATTTCAGATGTTTATTACATGCTGACTTAAAATTATTAATACTAATAAAATTGAAAATTTGATTCGAGAGCGTTAGAGCAATTTTTCCAATATTCAATTTATTAGCTTTTTGCCTTTCTCATATAGAAAAGCTATGCAATCACTGTGAAAATCGACTTTTTAACCGAGGCCAAGAGGGCCGAATGTCATATACCATTCGACTCAGCTCGACGAACTGAGCAAATGTCTGTGTGTGTGTGTATGTGTGTGTGTATGTTACAAAAATATGCACTCACTTTTCTTAGAGATGGCTGAACCGATTTTCCCAAACTATGATTCAAATGAAAGGTCTCGTAGTCCCATAGCCTGCTATTGAATTTCATTCCGATCCGACTTCCGGTTCCGTAGATATAGAATGATATGAACCAAAAAAGTGAAAAAAATATGCACTCGCTTTTTCCAGAGATGGCTGAACCGATTTTCACAAACTAAGATCCAAATGAAAGGTATTATGGTCCCATAGCTTGCTATTGAATTACATTTAAATGTGACTTCCGGTTCCGGAGTTATATGGTAATATGTGAAAATTAGAGAAAAAGTTTACACTCAATTATCTCTGGAACAACTCAACCGATTTTTGCAAACTAAGATTCAAATGAAAGGTCTTATAATATCCTAAAAATTTGTGGAACATTTTATTAGGATCTGACTTTCGGTTTCGGAACTAAAGCGAGATAAGTGGAAAATTTCCAATTTTATTAGTATTTTTTCACGAACGATGGTTAAAAACAGGTACAAATCCCATAAAACTGTCTGATATATTCTTCTAGTTTGCAGAGCTTATTAGTTTGAGGACATGAAAACTTAATTCGGTACTACTGGTCCCCTCTTTTCCTGTTCCGAGAGCACCGAAAGTGGAGAAGAAAAACTCCTAAAACTAAAATCACTTCGATTTCTCTTCGATGCTTGAACCGATTTTCACAAATCTTGATTTGAATTAAAGTTCATACTGTCTTTAAGCCTACTGTGAAATTTCATCCGGATCCGACTTCGGGTTCCGCAGTTGCAGGGCGATGAGTGTCAAAGTTTTCAAATCGCCATATAGAGTGACAATATGTACAACACCGAAAAAAGAAGAAAATACATAACGAACAAGGCGTACTTTGTTCTATTTCGTGCACGTTGTATAGTGATTTCAATAATAATAATAATAATAATAATAATAATAATAATAATAATAATAATAATAATAATAATAATAATAATAATAATAATAATAACAATAATAATAATAATAATAATAATAATAATAATAATAATAATAATAATAATAATAATAATAATAATAATAATAATAATAATAATAATAATAATATTATCCTATTACATGTTTTATGCTGTTTAGCTTGACTTACATATGCAGAAGTAACAGAAATGCAGGTTCGTTTCGTTTGTTAGATTTCGTTTAATTGATTTAATCGAAATAGAGCATGAGATAGTAAGTATAGGTTTAACTACGTTCAAAGCTGTTCCAATTTGTAGGTCATATTTGTTGGTAGTAAACGAACCAACTTAGGCTATTCCGATTATCTGAATCCGGTTTCGGAAGAATTTGAAATAGTGATCAAAAACTGCAAAAAGGATCTCACTTACTTTTCTTGGAGATGGTTAAATCGATTTTCACAAACTTATGGGTTCAAAAGAAAAGTTTTACAGTTTCATACGGATTTCCTCAATTTTTTGTGGATACTACTTTCGGTTCCGGAACTACAGAATAAACAGGTTTTATAGAGTTTGTGAGATTAGATCCGAACAAATTATCCTATTTCTATTCAATAAACAGTTGTTTTTGCGAATTTTACGATTATATTTATGATGTAATGAGTAATATGAGAAAGGCATCATTACACCACTAGGTGGATTAAAATAGGTTTTCTTCAATAGTGTTTGAAATTCTCTCGTGAGTTTCATCTATATTTGTGATTATACAACGGGTAAATGACGTCTTTTTGTAATTTTTATTTTGAATTGAAATTTTAGGCATTTATATTATTTGTCGACGATTTTCAATGCTTAATTTTGGCGTGTTATGTACTTCATTTATATTGATTGATTCAAATACTTTGAGTTGATCAGGCTTAGTATGTAAAGAATCAAGAAGGTTTTTCTCTTGCTGAATAATATTTTTATCTTTTTGCCTTTCTCATATAGAAAGGCTACGCAATCACTGTGAAAATCGACTCTTTAACCGAGGCCCGGAGGGCCTAATGTCATATACCATTCGACTCAGCTCAACGAACTGAGCAAATGTCTGTGTGTGTGTATGTATCTGTGTGTGTATGTGTGTGTGTATGTTACAAAAATATGCACTCACTTTTCTTAGAGATGGCTGAACCGATTTTCACAAACTATGATTCAAATGAAAGGTCTCGTAGTCCCATAGCCTGCTATTGAATTTCATTCCGATCCGACTTCCGGTTCCGGAGATATAGGATGATATGTACCAAAAAAGTGAAAAAAATATGCACTCACTTTTTCCAGAGATGGCTGAACCGATTTTCACAAACTAAGATTCAAATGAAAGGCATTATGGTCCCATAGCTTGCTATTGAATTTCATTTAAGTGTGACTTCCGGTTCCGGAGTTATATGGTAATATGTGAAAATTAGAGAAAAAGTTTACACTCAATTATCTCTGGAACAACTCAACCGATTTTTGCAAACTAAGATTCAAATGGAAGGTCTTGTAATATCCTAAAAATTTGTGGAACATTTTATTAGGATCTGACTTTCGGTTTCGGAACTAAAGCGAGATAAGTGGAAAATTTCCAATTTTATTAGTATTTTTCCACGAACGATGGTTAAAAACAGGTACAAATCCCATAAAACTGTCTGATACATTCTTCTAGTTTGCAGAGCTTATTAGTTTGGGGACATGAAAACTTAATTCGGCACTACTGGTCCCCTCTTTTCCTGTTCCGAGAGCACCGAAAGTGGAGAAGAAAAACTCCTAAAACTAAAATCACTTCGATTTCCCTTCGATGCTTGAACCGATTTTCACAAATCTTGATTTGAATTAAAGTTCATATTGTCTTTAAGCCTACTGTGAAATTTCATCCGGATCCGACTTCGGGTTCCGAACAAGGCGTATTTTGTTCTATTTCGTGTACGTTGTGTAGTGATGTCAATAATAATAATAATAATAATAATAGTAATAATAATAATAATAATAATAATAATAATAATAATAATAATAATAATAATAATAATAATAATAATAATAATAATAATAATAATCGTTCGAAGAGATCCCAAAAATTTTTAATAATAAATTTAAAGAAGTCGACTGTAATAAAATGTTTTACACTGACGGATCATATCTAGACGGGTCCACTGGCTTCGGTATATTCAATGTAAATTTCACCGCTTCCTATAAACTCAGTGATCCAGCTTCAGTTTACGTCGCAGAACTAGCTGCAATTCAGTATACCCTTGAGATCATTGACACTCTGCCCACAGATCACTACTTCATTGTATCGGACAGTCTCAGTTCCATTGAGGCTCTCCGTTCAGTGAAGCCTGGAAAGCACTCACCGTATTTCCTGGGGAAAATACGGGAACAATTGAGTGCTTTATCTGCAAAATCATACCAGATTACCTTGGTTTGGGTCCCCTCACATTGTTCCATACGGGGCAATGAGAGGGCGGACTCGTTAGCGTTAGGTGGGCGCACTAGAAGGTGATATCTATGAAAGACCAATCTGCTTCAATGAATTTTTCAGTTGCTGTCGTCAGAAAACTCTAGCTAGCTGGCAGAATACATGGAATAGTGGAACTCTGGGACGATGGTTACACTCAATAATCCCACAGGTATCGACGAAAGCTTGGTTCCGGGGGTTAGACGTGAGCCGAGACTTTATTCGTGTAATGTCAAGGCTCATGTCTAATCATTATATGTTCAGCGCGCATCTCCGTCGTGTGGGGCTCGCTGAGAGTGGTGTCTGCGTTTGCGGTGAGGGTTATCATGACATCGAACATGTTGTTTGGACATGTGACGAGTATTGTGATGCCAGGTCCCAACTCATAGGTTCCCTTCGGGCCCGAGGTATACCACCCTTCGTACCAGTCCGCGACGTCTTGGCAACTCGAAATCTTCCTTATATGACTCTCATCTATAACTTCTTGAAAACTATCAATGCTCAAATTTAGTGCTCTCCCTATCTCTTTCTCGTCTATAGCTCTACCGCACTCTTCTTTACGTTGCTGGAAGTATGGCCTGTGTAAACGATGCTTCGGAGCATGCACCTGCCTTGAACTGACTGAGTTTCTGGAAGCTACCCAAAAACGTCACATCAACGTCAGAACACACCAACGAAGCATCCCAATCCAGAATAATCTCTTCATTGCTACAAGCTGAAAAACATGAAGATTCATCGAACGCAAAATGTGTCTAAAAGATGTATGCCACAAACCAATGATGTATTCAAATTTCAATTCAATACTGTGTAGGTCCCACCCTCCCTATGTCCCCTTACTAACTGGGGAGTATGCCGCCCCGTAATACGGCATCCCTTTCTCTCTCCCTAACAACAAGACAATCGGCCACGTTAAGCTAAAGCAAATGAGCCTAATAAAAATTTTATTTGGAAAAAAAAAAAATAATAATAATAATAATAATAATAATAATTTTAGCTTGACTTACATATGCAGAAGTAACAGAAAGGCAGGTTTGTTTCGTTTGTTAGATTTCGTTTAATTGGTTTAATCGAAATAGAGCATGAGATAGTAAGTATAGGTTTAACTACGTTCAAAGCTGTTCCAATTTGTAGGTCATATTTGTTGGTAGTAAACGAACCAACTTCGGCTATTCCGATTATCTGAATCCGGTTTCGGAAGAATTGGAAATAGTGATCAAAAACTGCAAAAAGGATCTCACTTACTTTTCTTGGAGATGGTTAAATCGATTTTCACAAACTTATGGGTTCAAAAGAAAAGTTTTACAGTTTCATACGGATTTCCTTAATTTTTTGTAGATACTACTTTCGGTTCCGGAACTACAGAATAAACAGGTTTTATAGAGTTTGTGAGATTAGATCCGAACAAATTATCCTATTTCTATTCAATAAACAGTTGTTTTTGCGAATTTTACGATTATATTTATGATGTAATGAGTAATATGAGAAAGGCATCATTACACCACTAGGTGGATTAAAATAGGTTTTGTTTCCTTGTATCGCCTTTTAGTTTGAAACTTTAAAATAGACATATTACATAACATGTCTGTGTTTATTTTATTCCTAGACAGCACGTCCGCTCCTACGTTTAATTTACCTTGTACGTATTCTACTTCGAAGTCGAACTCTTCGAGGTCTAAACGCATTCTTGTTAATTTTGAAGAAGGATTTGTCATAGAAAACAGATAAACCAATGGTCTGTGATCTGTTTTGGAAAGAAACTTTCTATTCTGTTGAACTCGAAAATGCTGTGTATTTTTTGAGTTTTCTTGTAATTCAATCTGATGAAAGCCTGACATCAGGTTGAGTGTCGTAAAATACTTTGCTCGACCTAGATTATCAAGTATCAAGTACTAATCGCCATTTTTTGTCTTCAGTGTTTGAATTTTTCGGTACTAGCAAAAGAGGTGAGTTGTACGGGGTAAGGAAGGTAGGATAATACCTTCATCAAGCATTTTATCAATTTGGTTATTTATTCCTTTTTTGTGATTTATTTTCTGAATTAATTTCCTGTTGGTAGAATTTGTTTGCACGTAATAATGGATCGTCCTTGAGTGCGAAAATGTCGTTATAACTGTTGCATAGGTCTATCATTTTATCTTGAGCATTGATTGGTATATTTTTAATATTAATCAGCAAATTGCAAATTCAGTATTCGTTGCTTAAGTTTTTGTTTAGAATTTTGATTTTTGTTTCCGGCTGCTTCATAGTTGCTAGCGAGGATTACTTCAATTTTTTCTAGTAAGTCATTTAAAGAAATCTGTGCAAAACTATCGTTAGTATTCATAATATTTACATATTGGACACCAGGACTGATTAGAGCGTTTGAATAATTCACTCCTGGCTTTATTTCACCGGATAGGGTAACGCTATCCTTAGTGATGTTTCTTAGTTTAATTTCCTTTATTACTTGGCATCTAGGTGGTATAATGAATTTTTATTGAATTTATCTGTAATGGGTATTTCAAAAATTTCATTATTTATTTCGAAAATATTTAGCCATGTTTTTATGCATATGTTGCATTTGTAGTTTATTAGGAAATCTTCACCTAGAATTCCGTCTGTAAAAACAGGTAACTTATCATTAACTATTTGGAATTTATGTGGTATTAAATTATTATTTAGTTTAATATTAGCATATGTGCTACCTTCGGTTTCCATTTTACCTTCGGTAACACCATTTATAATACAGTTCTCATTCATGTGAATAAGCATGTTAGGTTTTAGTGCGCTTTCTTTTAATGTAGAAATGTCTGCACCTGTGTCTACAATTAATGTGACGGGATTGTCACAAACATCTAATTTTAGAATTCTCGGTTAATTTATCAAGAGGGCGTATAAGCAAGTGACAGTTTCTCTTTAATCACTCTCTCTTTCGATTATTGTGATGTGATAAAAAAGATTTTATTTGATATCACTATTCTGTTTGAAAGTCGAAAGTTTCGGGTATCATTTCATGCAAAGAGTTGAGTGATAAACGTGGAAACCGCTTGAAAAGTAATAGAAGAGAAAGTAAACAAAGAGAAACTGCCACTTGCTTATACGCCCTTTTGAAAAATTAACCGAGAATTACGAAGTTCGTATAATTTATATCGCAATTGAATATCTTCATTGCTGGTTTGCTTGGTTCATTGACAGAGCCTGAATGTGACCTACATTCTGGTTCACGTTTGTTCTGGTGCTCTGATTCGTTTTGTTTGTTCCATCTGTACTCTGTTGCTCTGTTGAGAACCCGATGCCGACTCTAAGCCGTTTTTCGCAAACATAACATTGTGTTTCCAAAATTAGTATTGGAGTTATTTCTTCAGTTATTTTTGTATTGAGGTTGGTTCTGTGGATAGAATCGCTGATCCGGAGGAAAAGAAAATTGTCCGCAACCGAACATTTGTTGGGGCAGGTTATGTCACTGGTTAAATTTGGTCGCATTTGACGGCCTTGACTTTGATTTGCCTGATAAGGAATTTGTTGGTTGTTTCGATTATTCCAACCACGCTGTGTCTGGAAACGTGGCTGAAAAGGCATATTGAAGAACGGCATTTGTTGTATAAATTGCCGACCCTCGTCGTTATTTCTTTGTTGAGTGTTGGTTTTGTTTGTTTGCAGTACTTTTTCTTTGCAGGCCGGATTCACTTCCAGCACTTTATTTATTGCTGAAGCTAGGGCCGTGTATGTTCCTGCTCGTTTAATAATAGAGGTTTTTTTTCATTTTTTCGGCCCTCGACCATGTGTTTAATTGTTTCTTGGGTAGCCATTTCTTTTGCTACCTTGGCGTGAATTTTTTTAGCTGCGTACGCAGCTTCAAGCTCCGTAGCGAGAGTTTCGATTTCGTTTGTAGGGGACGGGTATAGTGTGATGGGTAAGTCGATGCCTTTCACGCAGCCCGCCTGGGTTCGATTCCCAACCCCGCACATAGGGTCAGAAAGTTTTTCTGGTCCGAAGAGGCGAATGACCTTAAGGTTAAAACCTCTATAATCGAAACAAAAAAAAAGATTTCGTTTGTAAAAGAAATTATGTCAGACTTTTGTTTGCATAATTTAAATTTAGATTGCACTGCTCCTACGGAGGCAGGTGCAATTGTTTTTAATTTGTCCACTATGGACTCGACGTTTTCAGGTTTGGTGGAAAATGCGTTTTGCGCTTTGCCTCTTAGTTTTGGTAGAATGATGCTGATAACTAATTGTTTGCTATCATTTGTCACCAATGTCTTAATAATATCCAGTGTATCGATGACAAGTGAGGTTTATTGGATTTCCATCAAACTCCGGCATTGAAGCCGTCACTGTTTTTATGGTATTTTCTAGATTAGTCATTATGGTTTTTTCGTCACGGTTTAGTTTAATTAATTTATTTGTTGCCCGTTTACATTTAGGCAATAGCGACGGTTTGGCGTAAGGGAGTTTAGTGTCTTCTATGATATTGTAAATTTTTCTATAGAGCAATTTTGCTTCTCAGATAATTAAATTGAAAAAGTCTGTGTCTAGATTGTTTTCTAGCTCGGCAAGTTTTTCGTTAATTAAATTTTGAGCGGAATTCGCTTCGCTTCTTTTCAGTTGTAAAATTTGGCTCGAATAGGTTCTATTCGGAGCTTTTCTAAAGTTACTTTCAATTGCCTGTAATGTATTCAGGCTTTCTTCAATTTCGTCCATTCATATCCATTAATTAGGTTGTTGTTAGCAAAACCGTAGAATTTACATCATTAGTATATAATATGCGTGTTTGAATTTTATTACATTAACTTTACAGATTGTTTAGGATAGACTGAGAAAAATACTATAGTAGCCTTAACCTGTTTGTTATGGTCATTTCAACTATATGCTTAAATAGCTCGAAATTCACTTGCAAGGTTGAAAAGCGAATGGTTTATTTCCGCGTTTAAACCACTTTTTCTCTGTGTTCCGCGTTAAGTTGAGTGGAGTTTCTTATATCTACGTGAAGTTCAACGCTCAGCGGTTTCTGAGTCATCATTGGTGGATTAATATCCATATGCTGCGTTAAAAGAATCTTCTCCGAAGGTTGCCATTCAATAAGTTTATTAGATGTGGTTCTATTGTTCTGTTCGGTTGGTGACCTACGAGTCAGCGATCACGGGCGAGATGTCGACAACATTACAATGCGACGCCTGTGCGAAAGCTATAAAAGAGGACAGCGATAAAGTGTTTTGTTACGGTCCGTGTAATGTAATACTGCACCTAAAATGTACTGACGATATTGATAAACAAGGGCTGAAAGCGATGGAAACTAATCCTGGCTTGAAATATCTTTGCATGGTTGTCGCAAGCATCAATCTGGTCACAATGAAATCGTAGCCAAATGTAATGGCATTTTATCAAAAATGAGTGAGAATGTTGAGCTGTTCAAGAATGAATTGATTGAAAAGGTGAAATCATTAGAATATGATGTAGGCAAGCAAATAGAAAATGCAGTAGGAAACTTATAAAGTGAAAACAGCTGCACTATTTTTGTACCATTTAATTCCACTATTTCACTGTCACGTTATTACACTTTCACAAAGTCACTATACTTTAATGAAGCATAACAAACGTTACAATACAGATACGCGTATTTCGGAATGTTACTTACATCCTTCTTCAGTGTATCGGTTTTATAAGTATAAAACAAACTTATAAAACCGATACACTGAAGAAGGATGTAAGTAACATTCCGAAATACGCGTATCTGTATTGTAACGTTTGTTATGCTTCATTAAAGTATAGTGACTTTGTGAAAGTGTAATAACGTGACAGTGAAATAGTGGAATTAAATGGTACAAAAATAGTGCAGCTGTTTGAATATATTCCGCTAACAGCTCCAGGTGAAAAATAGTTATAAAGTGACTTGTTACGGGAACTATCTGGTAATACAGAACAAAAATCATTTGCTGAAGTGCTAAAAAATCGCAACAGGAAAGATGTCACTCCGAGAGGTCCTAGTCAAAATCTTAGATCTCGAAAGCGGCCTAGAATTGACGATAATGATACGGCTATTCCAGCAAAATCTTCCAGTGATGGCTCTTGTTCGCCGTCGTTCGTTAATACACGGTGTCCTCGTGTGCCTTTGAAACAATCCCATAAAAATGCGTCATCGTTGTTCGCCCGAAAGTAGTTAACTGCCAAGAAAACGAAAAGCGATCTAAGTGATAATATTGATCGTGTTTCGAAAAAAATTCAAACTGTTCGCGAAGGTAATAATGGTAGTATCATTCTTGGTGAAAAATGTGCTGAAGCTGTAAAACCAGCAGTTGCTGCCGTTAAACAAAAGCTTGGTGAAAACTACGAAGTCTCAGCACCAAAACCGATCAAACCTAGACTGAAGATTGTTGATGTGGCTGATAAGCTCTCTGAAAGCGATCTTAAGGAATGTTTAATGGAGCAGAATGAAGCAGTTAACTTGACTGATTTGAAATTAATTGCATGTTTCAAATCAGTACGTAACGACATCACGACATTCAATTTTATAATCAAGGTGAACGCTGGTGCTAATGACTCCATGCTGAAGTTAGGTCGTGTAAACATTGGTTGTGAAAGATGTAGAGTGTTTGAATGCTTCGGGATTGTGCGTTGTTTTAAATGTTGTGCCTATTGATACAAGAGCAATGAGTGTAATCATCCTCAAATATGTTCTAAATGTGCTGGTGAACATGCTTCGGCTGTTTGTGAATCAAAAAGATTTTGCAGCGCTAACTGTACTCAGGTGAACACTAATCTGAAATTAAATTTGGACACAAAACATGAAGCATACAGTTTGGAATGCCCAGTGTATAAGAAACTTGTTGAACGGAGACGCCAATATATTCACCGCGCTGAATAGCAATCACTTGATGCCGCCATGAAGTCATCTCCAGATCCCGATACCGCCATGCCTTACTTTCTAGTTCCTGTTATCGACATGATTTTTTGAACAGATAAAACTAGCGAGGGTATATGTCCTCTCATAGCTTCACATGATACTGCTTTTCCTCAAAACAACTCCTGTTTGCAGCCATTGATTGAAATAGATGCTTCCGACTCTGTCTCCGTCTACACCTTTTTACAGTGTGAAAAAGAGGCTTCCGATTCAGTTACCGTCTCTCGCCTGTCGACCGTCATCCCAGATGATTCATCCGTCATGACTTCTTCTCTAGATCCGGATACCGCCATGAAATTTTCTCCAGGTAATGAGAGTGTATGTCCTCTCGAAGCTATACATGATACTGTTCCTCCTCAAAATTACTACCGTTTGCAGCCATTAATTGAAACAGATGCTTCCGACTCAGTCGTCAACTACTGTTTGCTATCAACGTTTGAAACATATGTCTCCGATTCTGTTCCCATCATTCGCATTCCGACTGTCATCCCAGATCCTGGTGCCGCAGTTGTTTGGTCCTGGATACACAGTTTATGGGAACGATCGCGATCCAAAATTTTTTGTTAAAACAAGAGGTGGTGGTGTACTTGCGCTGTAACTAATAGGTTAATGTCTAAAGCAAATAAAAATTGTAACATTTTTCTCGAACAGCTCTGTCTGAACAAAGGTAGTCAAGATTTCAACATATGCGTCGGTGTTGTATATATTCCGCCAGATATGGCAATTAATGTAAGCGTAGTACAACGGCATATTGACTCCGCGATGAATGTTGCAAACTCGCTTGACCCTTCAACCTCTCATTTAATTTTTGGTGATTACAATCAACCTGGTATTGTGTGGAAAGACACTTCCTATGGATTTGCGTCTGCCGATCCGTTATCCTCAGTCGTGTCGGGATCTAGTAGCACTCTGTTAGACGGGATGTCTTTATTGAACATGATTCAAATTTGCACAGAGACTAATAGATTGAATCGCACTTTGGATCTTTTGTTCGTTAACGAGGAATCGTTAGCGAACTGTCACGTGCGTCAAGCTGATGAACCACTTGTTGGTATAGATTGCCATCATCCTCCTCTGTTGGCTGAATTAACATGCTACCAAAAATCTGTTTCAATGATGTTGCCGAAGATGTAGAATTTGATTTTTTTAAAACCGATTTTCTTAAACTTAATAGTTCATTGGAGTCAATCGATTGGGAATTACTCTTGGACAATGCAAAAGACGTCAACGTATGACCTTGGTCAAATCGATACCTTCAACTAAAACGTTTAATAGCAGTTGCACTTCGGCACTATACAATTCGACGTAATGCTACTACCAAACGGGAATTCACTCATGCCAGCAATAATTATAAGGCGTATAATCGCTTCCTTTATTCGAGACATGTTCTACAGATTCAAGCCAACCTTAAACAAAACCCAAAACGTTTCTGGTCTTTTGTGAATAACAAGCGCAAGTAGAAAGGTCTTCCTTCCATGATGACTCTTGGGAATGAAAGTTCAAGTTTGTCTGGTGAAATCTGCAAGCTATTTGCTAAACACTTTTCAAGTGTTTTTGAGACTGTTCCGTCTACTTCAGCACAGGTGGAGTCCGGTCTAACAGATGTCCCCTGTGATGTATTAAGCCTTAATAACATCCAGTTCACTAACGCTGATATACTCACTGCATTGAATAAGCTTAAGTCATCATCATTGTCTGACCCAGATGGCATTTCTGCTATTATATTAAAAAGGTGTGCAAATGCTTTGTGCTCTCCTTTAAAACTTATATTCAATCAGTCACTCTCGCAAGGAATATTTCCGCAATGCTGGAAAGAATCATATATGTTTCCCGTATTTAAAAAAGGGAATAAGCAAAACGTAGAAAACTATCGTGGAATTACATCACTCTGCGCCGGATCTAAATTATTCGAGATTCTCGTGAGCAGTGTTCTGTTCAGTGAAATTAAAACATACATATCGACAGATCAATATGGATTTATCCCAGGTAGATCTACAGCTACAAACCTAGCTCACTTTACATCGCATTGCATTCGAAGTATGGAAGATGGGGCACAGGTGGACACGATTTATACTGATCTCAAAGCAGCATTCGATCGCGTGGATCACGCTAGTTTACTTGCAAAAATTCGAAAACTGAGTGCTTCCAAAATATTCACTGAATGGATCAGATCGTATCTCGTTGGTAGAACTCTCTCTGTCAAACTTGGAAATAATGAGTCAGATAATTCCTCCAACTTGTCAGACGTACCTCAGGGTAGCAACCTAGGACCTTTGCTGTTTTCTTTATTTTTTAATGATATTTGCTTTATTCTGCCACCAGGATGTAAGCTTATTTATGCAGATGATCTAAAACTCTTCCTCACCATTCGATGCGAAGAGGACTGCATTGTCTTGCAAAAACAGCTCGATGTTTTCTGTGATTTCTGTACGCGTAATCACTTGACGCTTAGTGTATCCAAATGTTCTGTAGTTACCTCCACACGCAAGAAAAAACCTGTTCTTTGAGCCTATATGTTTCCGGAGAATGTCTCGAGAGAGTATCAGTTTCTTTTATAATAAAATTTTTATTCTGGCCTTTTTGCGTAAAAGCTTTACGTGGCCGATTGACATATATATTTGTTACTTAAATTTTTTGTCGTGAATACGACTTACTTTACTATGGGGTGCCTATTCAAAATTTACCCTCTGAGAGAGTTATAAGTTTTTGATCGTGAATATCTCTTGTTGTATCTAACGAATCAACATAATTTCTGCTACATGCCATCGGAAATATGATCACAATTTTATGATAAAATTTTCAGTTGTGTGACGTAATCTCAAATAGTTCAAAATTAAACTTTTCTGAATATTCGTTTATACCAAATAAACGAGTGTCAAAGAGAATAATTCATAGAGCGCCTTTGCCTTTCTCGTATTTCGAAAGCTCATAGCTCAGTGATCTGTGTAAGGATTTATATAATCTAACTACCAATAGAATCGAAATTTTTCAACTTAAACGTGTATAGCAAAAGCATTGAAGTATTTCAATAATACACTATTGAAAAACCTATCTCATTTGATCCATGTCAAACCAGCCAATCAGAACGCGTTCTGAGGAAGGGAACAAAATATCTGCTGCTGTACAACAAATCGTTGGAGAAAAATGTTCCGAAAAGTGGTGAATATCGTAGTGAGTTCCTCAATTTGGTCCTTCTGAATGCTAGAGACGAATCCCTACAGCATATTGATAGTTTCTTTCAATAAATTATGCAAATCCGAAATGAAATAATCGACATTAAAATTCTGTATGCGGCTATCTTTATAGCCGTTAGGACCACCCATTAGTGAAAAAGCTACAAACGAAATCACGTAAAAGAAAGCTCCTAAAATAAATTGAATCAGTTTGGATTCTATCGCCAATGCGAGCAGATGTGTTTTGTGCCGTTTGCAAAGCTAGTTTCGCTTCCGACAAGAGCGATTACGTCACAGCTGCCAGTCATTAGCATTGGTGAAAAAACAACGGTGGAGAGCATTACTCCAAATCAGCCGTTCTAATGGCTCTAAAAGTTTTCTAAAGAACTATTAGGATTTGTTGTTCGCAAATCGAAGGTAAATATCCTCAGTTTAGTGCAAATCAAGAACAGTTTGATTAGATTTGAGCACTTTTCGCTGTATGCAATTCATAGTAATCAAGATCAAGTGAAGCCTTCTTTGTTTTTGCGAAAAATGTGGAAAAGGGGAATACTTGCATAATTCATACAATTGATCAACTATTGATATTCGGAAGTGTTAAGGAACATGTCAGTTGTTGTCGTATTCACGACATCCAGTTGTATCTCTGACATTACCCACCCGCCTTTTTTTGCTCTTGGATCTCGTTGTCACCCTTTTTCTAGGGGAAGATGAGTTTCCATTTCCATCCAACGAGGATCAGGGGTTACTTCGTCCGCGGCTTATCTCATCATCCATTGCTTCATCGTCGGTGTTGTGTGTGATTTCCGTTTTATTTTCGTTTTCCTTGTTGATCGTAGTCTTGGACTCGTTAAGAGTTGCTGTAGATGCGCCTTGTTGTACATTTGTTGCAGTTGTTAGTTGGCTGGAGGGTAAGTGATCTGGGTTGGGATTTTCTTAATTTTGGACACAAAACATGAAGCATACAGTTTGGAATGCCCAGTGTATAAGAAACTTGTTGAACGGAGACGCCAATATATTCACCGCGCTGAATAGCAATCACTTGATGCCGCCATGAAGTCATCTCCAGATCCCGATACCGCCATGCCTTACTTTCTAGTTCCTGTTATCGACATGATTTTTTGAACAGGTTAAACTAGCGAGGGTATATGTTCTCTCATAGCTTCACATGATACTGCTTTTCCTCAAAACAACTCCTGTTTGCAGCCATTGATTGAAATAGATGCTTCCGACTCCGTCTCCGTCAACACCTTTTTACAGTGTGAAAAAGATGCTACCGATTCAGTTACCGTCTCTCGCCTGTCGACCGTCATCCCAGATGATTCATCCGTCATGACTTCTTCTCGGATACCGCCATGAATTTTGTCGTGAATACGACTTACTTTACTATGGGGGGCCTTTTCAAAATTAGCTATATGGAAGAATGGGCAGAACTTAATCGTGAATATCTCGACTTGTATTAATGGTAGCAACATAATTCTTTCACCATTGCATCAAAAATATGATCAGGAATGTAGGATAATATTTTGAACAGTGCGAGATAACCACAAACAACTCAAAAATTAGTTTTTCTCAAAATTTCAAAATAATGCAGAAAACTCTTTACTTTTGCTTGGGTTTTTCGCGCAAGGACGACGATTTTGAGGTAGTCAGGCACATATCTTCAACTGAATGCGTATAAAAGGGGAACCGTGGTGAAAATCGATCATTTCTTTTCGTGCGTTCAATGGTAGCAGACGTGGTGGGAGTTAAACCATCAACCAGCAGTGACGGAGAGAGCACCTTCTGCGTGGTTAAAACCTCAAACGCTCAGGTAGCAACTTTCATTCGCTTTCTGGCCTTCAAGGCGAGAAGACTGCTATCGCGGGAGTTAAACCATCTACCAGCAGCGACGGAGAGTGCACCTTCTGCGTGGTTAAAACCTCAAACGCTCAGGTAGCAACTCTCATTCGCTTACTGGCTATCAAGGCGAGCAGACTGCCATCGCGAGAGTTAAACCATCAACCAGCAGCGACAGAGAGAGCACCTTCTGCGTGGTTGAAACCTCAAATGCTCAGGTCGCAACTCTCATTCGCTTACTGGCCTTCTAGGCGAGAAGACTGCCATCGCGGGAGTTAAACCATCTACCAGCAGCGACGGAGAATGCACCTTCTGCGTGGTTAAAACGCTCACCTTCTGCGTGAGTAAAACCTCAAACGCTCAGGTAGTAACTTTCATTCGCTCTCTGGCCATCAAGGCGAGCAGACTGCCATCGCGGGAGTTAAACCATCTACCAGCAGCGACGGAGAGTGCACCTTCTGCGTGGTTAAAACCTCAAACGCTGAGGTAGAAACTCTCATTCGCTTGCTGGCCATCAAGGCGAGCAGACTGCCATCGCGGGAGTTAAACCATCAATTCGTTTCTGCGTGGTTAAAACCTCAAACGCTCAGGTCGCAACTCTTATTCGCTTGCTGTCCATCAGGTTTCGCTTGCTGGCCATCAAGGCGAGCAGACTGCCATCGCGGGAGTTAAACCATCAATTCGTTTCTGCGTGGTTAAAACCTCAAACGCTCAGGTCGCAACTCTCATTCGCTTGCTGTCCATCAAGGCGAGAAGACTGCCATCATTTGCTTTTCGGTAGTCGTAACGAGAAGTTCAAATTTCAGATTTTAGTTCCGCAATATAGGTTAAGAATTCAGAGCCTGCGTGCTGAAACTGGATTCTGGAACTGTATTCCAGAACTAATTTGAGTTTCGAAATTGAAATTCTAGAATCGAAACTGGATTCTGAGTCTGTTATTGGTTCTAAATTTAGTTCTTGAACTCAGGATCTAGTTCTTTATTCCAGACTTCTTCTATTCGGTTCTTTTTAGAACCATAATAATACTCCTAAAGAATTATGCGGTAATTTACTTTACTGTACTCTATAAAACCCATTCTGGTAGTCATGGCGAAAAAACGTCTTCAAGTTTCAGAGCTTAGTTCTGGAATATGGGTTTAGAATTCAGAGTCTGCGTGCTGAACTAACTCAAATCGTCACTCTTCATCACGAACGCTTCCATAAAAATTTCTTTTCAGAGCCACCATTTTTATTATAAAGAACTATACTGCTTATTTCATAATTTTTTAATTTAATTTAATTAACATTCTGAATTTAATGTAACTAATCTGTAATTTAGTCTAGGCGCATCATTTAAATTTCTAGTAATGAAAGAGGGGAAAGTTGCACAATTCAAACAATCGATCGACTACCAATTCGAATTCGGAAGCATAAATAAGTCATATTCGTATTCACGACATCCAGTTATGTCTCTGACATTACACACCCGTGCTTTTTTCTCCAGGTAATGAGAGTGTATGTCCTCTCGAAGCTATACATGATACTGCTTCTCCTCAAAATTACTACAGTTTGTAGCCATCAATTGAAACAGATGCTTCCGACTCAGTCGTCAACTACTGTTTGCTGTCAATGTTTGAAACATATGTCTCCGATTCTGTTCCCATCATTCGCATTCCGACTGTCATCCCAGATCCTGGTGCCGCAGTTGTTTGGTCCTGGATACACAGTTCATTGGAACGATCGCGATCCAAAATTTTTTGTTAAAACAAGAGGTGGTGGTGTACTCATCGCTGTAACTAATAGGATAATGTCTAAAGCAAATAAAAATTGTAACATTACTCCTGAACAGCTCTGGGTGAACATAGGTAGTCAAGATTTCAACGTATGCATCGGTGTAGTATATATTCCGCCAGATTTGGCAATTAATGTAAGCGTAGTACTACGGCATATTGACTCCGCGATGAATGTTGCAAACTCGCTTGACCCGCTTGAGCACTCTGTTAGACGGGATGTCTTTATTGAACATGATTCAAATTTGCACAGATACTAATAGATTGAATCGCACTTTGGATCTTTTGAACGTTAACGAGGAATCGTTAGCGAACTGTCACGTGCGTCAAGCTGATGAACCACTTGTTGGTATAGATTGCCATCATCCTCCTCTGTTGGCTGAATTAACATGTTACCAAAAAATCGGTTTCAATGATGTTGTCGAAGATGTAGAATTGGATTTTTTTTAAACCGATTTTCTTAAACTTAATAGTTCATTGGAGTCAATCGATTGGGAATTACTCTTGGACAATGCAAAAGACGTCAATGTATGACCTTGGTCAAATCGATACCTTCAACTAAAACGTTTAATAGCAGTTGCACTTCGGCACTATACAATTCGACGTAATGCTACTACCAAACGGGAATTCACTCATGCCAGCAATAATTATAAGGCGTATAATCGCTTCCTTTATTCGAGACATGTTCTACAGATTCAAGCCAACCTTAGATAAAACCCAAAACGTTTCTGGTCTTTTGTGAATAACAAGCGCAAGTAGAAAGGTCTTCCTTCCATGATGACTCTTGGGAATGAAAGTTCAAGTTTGTCTGGTGAAATCTGCAAGCTATTTGCTAAACACTTTTCAAGTGTTTTTTAGACTGTTCCGTCTACTTCAGCACAGGTGGAGTCCGGTCTAAGAGATGTCCCCTGTGATGTATTAAGCCTTAATAACATCCAGTTCACTAACGCTGATATACTCACTGCATTGAATAAGCTTAAGTCATCATCATTGTCTGATCCAGATGGCATTCCTGCTATTATATTAAAAAGATGTGCAAATGCTTTGTGCTCTCCTTTAAAACTTATATTCAATCAGTCACTCTCGCAAGGAATATTTCCGCAATGCTGGAAAGAATCATATATATTTAAAAAAGGGAATAAGCAAAACGTAGAAAACTATCGAAACTAAGATCTACAGCTACAAACCTAGCTCAGTTTACATCGCATTGCATTCGATGTATGGAAGATGGGGCACAGGTGGACACGATTTATACTGATCTCAAAGCAGCATTCGATCGCGTGGATCGCGCTATTTTACTTGCGAAAATTCGAAAACTGGGTGGTTCCAAAACATTCACTGAATTGATCAGATCGTATCTCGTTGGTAGAACTCTCTCTGTCAAACTTGGAAATAACGTGTCAGATAATTCCTCCAACTTGTCGGGCGTACCTCAGGGTAGCAACCTAGGACCTTTGCTGTTTTCTTTATTTTTTAATGATATTTGCTTTATCCAGCCACCAGGATGTAAGCTTATTTATGCAGATGATCTAAAACTCTTCCTCACCATTCGATCCGAAGAGAACTGCATTGTCTTGCAAAAACAGCTCGATGTTTTCTGTATTTCTGTACGCGGTTACTTGACGCTTAGTGCATCCAAATGTTCTGTAGTTACCTCTACACGCAAGAAAAAGCCTGTTCTTTGGAGCTACACTGTTTTCGGAGAATGTCTCGAGAGAGTATCAGTTTCTTTTATGATAAAATTTTTATTCTGGCCTTTTTGCGTAAAAGCTTTACGTGGCCGATTGACTTACATATTTGTTACTTAAAATGTTTTTTTGCTCTTGGATCTCGTTGTCACCCTTTTTCTAGGGGGAGATGAATTTCCATTTCCATCCAACGAGGATCGGGGGTCACTTCGTTCGCGGCTTATCCTCATCATCCATTGCTTCATCGTCGGTGTTGTGTGTGATTTCCGTTTTATTTTCGTTTTTCTTGTTGATCGTAGTCTTGGACTCGTTGAGAGTTGCTGTAGATGCGCTTTGTTGTACATTGGTTGCAGTTGCTGGTTGGCTGGAGGGTAAGTTGTTAACTTCAGTTGGTGTACTTTGTTCTATAGGGGATACTGATGGTTTCGTTGAAGGAGATGCTTCATTGTTGTTGATGGCTGTCACAGGTGTACTGGGAATGTTTGGGGTTGGTGTGAAGGAAGTACCGTTGTCCTTTGGTGTAGTTGTCTCCTTGTCCAGTTTATCACATGGCTTACCGTAGTGAACATCTGATTGTCATAGGTAACAAGTGATTTGCACGGAATTCTTGTATCTTGACCGAAAATCACATAAGAAGGTATAGGCTTCTTCAAGTGTACGCGTAATAATCGTACGCCATTCAGAATACCGGGGAAAAAATCTTCCACTTTTCTTTTTCCATAGAGAGAATCTCTCCGTATTGGGACATAGTTTTGCGAATGTATGAATCGGTGACGCTTGAGGAAAGATCATGTACACGCACTTCTATAGCACCATCTTCCATATATACTGGAATGTTGTACGTAATGTTCTCGTGCTCCACATAGTGCACATTGTTATTGTCTTTTGCGAATTGAATTGCATCCAACTTTTTATAAAACTGGATGTAAACAAAATTATTCGTCTTATTACATTGAAGTAAATGCACACGTTTAATGTCAAGATGCATTTGCTCCTTAAGCAAACCTTCAAGTTCTCGTATCGAAGGTCGAATTTTGCACTCCCTGAAGTCAACAACAATTGTATTTTTTCGTGTCGGCGGTAGCTTTTGTTCGTTTTGTTCACTCATGTTGAGGTCGTTCTATTGTTCACTACACAATACTGTACTTCTGTATCTTCTGTCCCGAACGTAAGCGGTTTTGTTATATCGACTGACGTGGATGAGACACAGACTAACAGACAGGACACTCAAATTAGATTCTTCAATGATTTTAACGGTCATTTCGAATATTCCTTTAGTTGGGACAGTACACGCATATGTCATGATGTCGCCACGTTACCCTATCAAAAACATCCTGTCTGTCATCTAGACTGTGTTTATTTTTTTTCATTTACCAACAGAGTTGCCATTAATACAGAATTACCTGTAATGTATTGATTTGTATACGTCCATGCGAATTTCATGCAGGATACAGATTTAATACATATTGCCAAAACTATATACATAATTGTGCTACTTCTCATCGTCCAACGTAATACAAAATCGAACCCGTTTTGTTACAATATTTACTTGCTTCTGGTTTACCGCCACTTAATTTCGGATGAAAATTACCAACACAATAGAAAATAATCTAGGTGAGAAACGTTGAGAAAAATAAATGGTTACCTTCCAACATCGCTAAAAAAGTTAAATATATTATCAACGTAACCCAATAATTTATTGTGATGATTCATTTTAAAATTTTATGATGAAATCAGGCATACCTGCAAGCAGCTGATAGGTGTTGACAAACGAGGGGAAACCTACTAGTAAAAAAACTTTCACATAACACAAGGGGTGTAACGATAGTAAATAGTTCGCGCAGTACAATATAGGTGGAACTAGTGCATCACGAAAAATTATTTTTATAAGAATTTACTCATACTGTCATGTCTGTTAGTCTGTGGATGAGATGTACGAGCGAACTGAGAGTATCAATTGTCAGAGATCTTGGTGTACAACTGGATACACAGCTGTCCTTCAGAAACCACTACTGTCATATTATTGCTCAAGCTAACCGAAATCTTGGATTCATATTCAAAATAGCAAAAGAGTTCAAAGATCCATATTGTTTTCGATCACTGTACTTCACCCTTGTGCAATCAGTCCTAGAAACTTCATCTGTAGTTTGGAGTCCTTACATAGATGTCTGGATTTGTAACCATATGTTACACCGATTAATTGTTGACTCCGCCACAATACAAATGTAGCGAAGACTCACACGCTCGAGTTCCCAAATTCCTTAACCCAACTCAGATCACTATCGTTACCGTGTGAGTGATAGCCTTCCACGTCCATTCTTATGTCTGAGACGGATGGGTCACTCACCACGGAAAGTGTTGCATGTACTCAACCAGGATGTTTCATCACAACGGTTTGAAAATTGTGTTGCGTGATATGCTCCCTATGGCTGTTGGAGCTAGGAAAAAGGCTACCAATGTTTGAAAACGTAACTGTCAGTTCGGTTGGTATCGAGATAATGGTGACATTTGTCTCAATGCTACCTGAACTTAGTTGACTCGTTAAAGTGCCTGAAACGTTTTTTCGCATGTGAACACTTGAAGAAGTAAGAAGTGCGCGCGGTTTTCTGATTTTGCTAGTATTATATTATCTTAATGATGGAGTGATGTTTAGTACTAATAATGTTTCATTCCTAGAGATAACAGTAGAAAATTAAAAGTTAAATAATTAATAGTAAATGAACACAAAGTGTTAGTATGGTTAGTTAATAATTGAAAACATATTTGTCAGTGATTATAAAAATGTTATATATTTTGTGCAGTGTTAAAAATAGTTGTTTAAAATACGGAAAACACATTCACACAGATTAAAAACGTCATCAGCATCTCAGACGCCATTGCTATATCTGGCGCCTGATGCTGGCGTTGATGCGATTACGCTCTATGGCATTAACGTATTCAGGTTGCGAGTGACGCCGAGAACAACCTACTACCACGCTGGAATCATTACCGGCTAGTTCGGAAGAATCGGACCTACACCAACAAAAACCCATCAAAAGCGCAAGTAGTTAGATTATTAGGTGACGTCACTAGCCATAAGTTAAATGTACAGGGAAGGGTACCGAATAAACGATAAAAATGTCGAATGTGAACAGTTAGCTTAGTTTCTATAAAATGAACAGATTTAGTACAAAGACACTTTTCTTTTTATCATTTTCCGGGCTCTAAAGAAGTCGTCAGCCCTCGTCTTCGAGTGTTCTCCAGAAGGAGACTTTCTGGTTCCGCTTTTCAGAAATTTCATATTCTAATATTTTATCAACCTTTTGGTTGTCCATCTTGGTTGTCAACAGCTATAGGTGTTTCGGTTTCCTACAGCTCCCGTTAAAGAGTGAGTACCGTGGTGAGTAAATGCAATGCTTTAGGAAGTAGTGGTGACCGTAAGCATATTCCTTCCCAAGCAACCCACTGAGCAAGTAGTCGAGGGGCTACAAATTGGCGCCCAACATTAAAAATCCACAATATTGTTGCAAGCTGATTGGCGCATTTTCCGTGGCTGATTCAAAGCCCGGAAGCTAGAATAAAATGAACAAAAAATAATAAACTTCAAAACTAGAGTTTTGGAATCAAAATATACTTTTGAGTGGTTTGGACCCAAATGGATTGCTCCTGCATTGCATTAAAAGTCGAGAATGGAATAATATAGGCCGCAATAGATGACGGTCTCACGAATTTGGTTGTTTCTCACAATATTGAACACACTTTACCCTATAATTCCGGAACTGAGAGTCGGATCCGGATGAAATTCAGGAATTCTGTATGGGACCGAAAGACCTTTCATTTGAATCTAAGTTTGTCAAAATCGGTTCAGTCATCTCCGAGAAAACCTAGTGAGATTATTTAACACATACATACACATTCATACATACACACACAGACATTGCTCAGCTCGATGAAGTGAGTCGAATGGTATATGATACTTGACCCTCCGGGCCAATTTTCACTAGTAGGTTTTTCAAATGATTGTATAACCTTTCTTTAAGAGAAAGGCAAAAAAACAGAGTGTGCCTCCAGGTTTATCAAATTCACAAATCAATTCAGGAACTAGCAAAGAAAAAGATAATAATCCAGTGGGCTCCATTTCACAGCCACCAACAGGATTACTGAAATTTTCGGAAATTGTAGAATGGAGTTTTTCAACATTCCATATTTCTGAACCCTTAAAGACCCTCATAACGGCATTCCTTCCAATAGTTTGAACTTTTTAGAAGGAGTTATCAGCTCAATGGCTAATTCTCTCAGAGTTTGTATCATCATTATTTCTCTCAGCCCACCCATTTTCGAAACCTCGAACATAGGACCAGAAAGTTTTCCTAGTCCGAAGAGGCGAATGACCTTAAGGTTAATACCTCTTTTTAGAAAACTATTTTACCGCATTCATCCCGTTCCCTGTCTCAACGACTACAAAACTCGTACAGTAGCAGCGCTCAAAATCAGTCTTCTCGAACATATCTACCTGTATCACGCCTTTTTCGACAAACCTCTGCCCGCACGCCAACGAGGTTCTTGCCCTAACAAATGCCTTATCATGCAACAAAAGAAATTCATTCTACACTGGTTTGAACATTTATTATCAAAATATTGGTGCAATGAATCGTACTCTCAATGATTATTATCTCGCTTGTTCTGATGCCGCTTACGATATTTATGCGTTTATCGAAACCTGGCTGAACAATAGCTCACACTCAAAACAGATTTTCGACAGCTGATACTCAGTGTATCGGCAAGACCGTAATAACCAAAACAGCAGCAAGAAGAGTGGCGGTGGTATTCTGATTGCTGTTCGCTCTAGAATAAAATCTCGCTTGCTGCACCTTGATTATTGTGCCAATGTTGAACAAATTTGGATTGCTCTCACGCTTACACATTTTACATTAAATTAATGTGTTGTATACTTTCCGCCCGATCGTATTAATGACTTGAACTTGATTGAACAACACTTGAATTCGCTCTCATTGATAACAGATCAAATGAAATTGAATGACAGAATTATTGTACTAGGTGATTTCAATCTTCCTGTAATTAAATGGACTCGCAGCCCGTGCAAATATTTGTTTCCGGATGCCGACTCTTCTAAAACTCTCGCTAGTTCAAAACTCATAGATGACTATAATACCGAAGGCTTAGTTCAGTTAAATGATATCTACAACAGCAATAATCGACTTCTTGACCTTTGTTTCGTCAGTTACGAAACATCTACTACTTGTTATATAACAACCGCACCCGCTCCGTTAGTTAAATCATGTCGGCATCATCCTCCACTCTTGATCACGATACCTGAATATACTCCCACTGCCTTCGAAGTAGTTGCAGATTCTACTTATTACGATTTCAAAAATGGGAATTATGATGCTATGAACCAGTTCTTACTCTCGTTGAACTGGGGGAGATTATTTTCTAAAAGTGATTGCAATTCCGTTGCCATGTTATGGTCTCATATATTATCCTATTCTATTGAACAATTCTTACCCAAGAAAGTACTACGCGCACCGGTGCACCCTCCATGGTCAAACAAAACTTTAAAACGCTATAAACGAGCCAAGCGATCGGCATTGAAAAAGTTTACAAATCGTCCCTCATTCCAGGTGCGATCTTATTATCTGCACCTCAATAACCGCTACAAACGACTGAACCAAATATTATATAATAATCACTTGCTTCGCGTTCAAAACAATTTAAAAAAGTACGGGTGTGTAATGTCAGGGACATAACTGCATGTCGTGAATACGAATATGACACGCTTTATTTATACTTCCGAATTCGAATTGGTAGTTGATCGGTTATTTGAATTGTGCAACTTTCCCCTTTTTAATTACTAGAATTTTTAACCGATGTGCCTAGACTAAATTACATATTAGTTACATTAAACATTCTGAAACGCAATTAAATATTATGAAATAAACAGTATAGCTGTTTACAATAAAATAATGGTGGCTCTGAAAAGAACTTTTTATGAAAGCGTTCGTGATGGAGAGTGACGAGTTGAGTTCGAATTCCGATGGATGCCGTTGACTTTCGATGGATACCGCTGACTTTCTTCATCTGTTTCCAGGCTGACCAGGCTGTTGTCCGTGGGTGCGATACTGATATGGTTTGTGTAGGTATAGCGTTCGCAACCAATTACAATCTTCCAGTAAAGGAAACTTCAAATTGCTGGATTGATCAATGATACAATAAGCCTGTGATATGAAAATGGGCCGTATAGAGTACAGTAAAGCAAAATTTCGCATAATTCTTTGAAGGGATTATTATGATTCTAAAAAGAACCGATTTGAAGAATTTTGAAATTAGGAACTGGATCTGAGTTCAAGAACTAAATTCAGAACTTAGAACAGACTTAGAATTCAGTTGGATTTTAGTTCTAGAACTACAATTTCGATACTGAAATCAGTTCCGGAATTATTTTCCAGAATCCAGTTCAGCACGCAGACTCTGAACTAATCTCTAAAACTTGAAGACGTTTTTTCGCCATGACTACCAAAATGGGTTGTATAGAGTACAGTAAAGTAAAATTCCGCATAATTCTTTAGAATTATTATGGCTCTAAAGAGAACCGAATAGAAGAAGTCTGGAATAAAGAACTGGACCCTGAGTTCAAGACCAATAACAGACTCAGAATCCAGTTTCAATTCTAGAACTACAATTTCGAAACTAAAATTAGTTCCGGAATACAGTTCCAGAAGCCAATTCCAGCACGCAGGCTCTGAATTCTAAACCTATATTGCGGAACTAAAATCTGAAACTTGAACTTCTCGTTACGACTACCGAAAAGCAAATGAGAACTGCGACCTGAGCGTTTGAGGTTTTAACCACGCAGAAAGTGCACTCTCCGTCGCTGCTGGTTTAAGATTTAACTCTCGCAATGGCCTTCTTCTCGCCTTGATGGCCAGCAAGCGAATGAGAGTTGCGACCTGAGCGTTTGAGGTTTTACCCACGCAGAAAGTGCACTCTCCGTCGCTGTTGGTTGATGATTTCACTCCCACGACGTCTGCTTCCATCGAACGCACGAAAAGAAATGATCGATTTTCGACCACGGTTCCCCTTTTATACGCAGTCAGCTGAAGATATGTGCCTGACTATCTCGAAATCGTCGTCCTTGCGCGAAAAACCCAAGCAAAAGTAAAGGAGATGTCCAATCATCAACGCAGCATGATATGTATATGCAATCTCTATTACATATTTACTGCTCTGTCTACTTCCCACCCGAAAATGCGAACAAATTCTCTTTTGAATTATTCTTTCAATCTTTAGACACAATTATTTCGAATATGGAACCCGAAGTAAAGCTACATATTTTTGGCAACTTCAATCAACGTAATGCGGACTTCATTTCTGACATTGAAAATGAATCAATCTTACTCCCAGTCGTTGGAGAAAACGAAACATTGCACTACTTTTTCGACAAAATTTCTAATTTTGGCCTACATCAAGTAAACTCCGTAAAAAATCAACAAAATGCATATTTAGACCTTCTTTTCACAAATTGCACAGAAGACTTTTGTGTGAACGCATCAAGTAGGAAAAATGAAACTATACCCACAAACATACATCTAGGAAATCAACTTGTAGAAAAATGTAAAATTGTAAGAGATTTAGGCGTAATCTTAGACTCCAAGCTCACTTTTGTGGAACACTACAATACCATAATCAATAAAGCAAATAGCATGCTGGGCTTTATTAAACGCTTCAGTCATAACTTTCAGGACCCATACACAATAAAATTATTATACACTACATATGTCAGACCTATTTTGGAATATTGCAGCCTAGTATGGAATCCATACAATATTATTCACGAAGAACGCATCGAATCTATTCAAAAACAATTTCTTTTATATGCACTTCGTAAATTAAACTGGACAGCATTTCCTCTACCATCATATGAAGCACGCTGCATGCTCATCAATATACAAACACTTAAAGAACGCCGCGACCTTGCAATGCTTTATTTTATCAGCGACATTATTTCTCAACGCATTCAATCACCTTCTTTATTATCGCAACTAAATTTTTATACACCTAGCCGTCAATTACGAACCAGGAAATTATTTTTAGAAAGAAACACTAGAACAAATTATGCAAAATACAGTCCAGTCAATCGAATAATTACAATCAATACTGCGAACATCTTGACCTTACTATGTCAAAAAATCAAATCAAATCTCAGCTTTGTCGTAGAAATAATGCGTAGTATGTAAGTGAACATTGTAAACAATTTATATGTAGTCTACATTTGCTTGACGAAATAAATAAATAAATAAAGTCTGTATATGCAGTCTCTTCCGGAAACACTTCAGCAGTGTTTTCTCCGACGAAACTCGATCTAATCATCATATCTCTGAAGCCATCAAGAATGTTCCGCACCGCTCTCCTATCGGCCCTCACCCTATCATATCGACTTCTATGATTGAATTAGCGTGCATCAAGCTGAAGTCATCTTCGAACGCTGGGCCAGATGGTATTCCTTCAATAGTATTCAAAATGTGTTCGAGAAGGCTTTTAGTCCCACTATCACTGCTATTCAACTCATCACTCACCTCAGGAACGTTTCCTGATATTTCGAAGAGTTCATATATCTTTCCAGTATTCAAGAAAGGAAATAAGTCTGACGCTTCCAATTATCGTGGGATTGCGGCATAATGCGCAGTTTACAAGTTACTCGAAATTATTGTCCTGGATTTTATCACTCACAATTGCAGTAACTACATCTCCGAAACTCAGCATGGTTTTATGCCCAATCGTTCAACTTTATATTATATAATTTCCAAGGCTTCAAAGCTTCTAGGATTTATTTTTCGCGTAACCAAAAACTTTGTCAATGTACACTGCCTTAAGGCATTATATTGTGCACTAGTCCGTTCGACGCTTGAACATGGCGCTATTATTTGGTCACCTTACTATCAAATCGACGATGAGCGCGTCGAAGCTATCCAGCGAAAATTTGTTCGGTTTGCTCTACGCAATCAACCATGGAACGACCCTGAAAATCTACCTAGTTACCAAGATCGCTGTAAACTTATAGGCTTGGATCTATTATTTGTTCTTAGGAATGTCTCAAAAGCAGTTTTTATAGCCGATTTGTTACAATCACTTATCGATTGTCCCGAGAGAGAGATTACCAAATTTTATCTCCATCGGGCTTTTCCCTAAAAAATAAATAAATAAAATAAATATCTGATGCAGTAGATTTTCGGTTATTTGGCATTGATCCACAATTTTGATTGTTGAACACTTTCTTGTCGATTGCTGTTGGCGTTGTCTAAAATGTCCATTGAGGATGTGCGATGAATATTTTTAGTGGTTACGGATAGATAAGGCGAACAGTAGAGCAGGCATGGAAATATTTTATAATTATTATTATTATATGTACTGAAGTATCGAGAACTGATGGTATCAAAACTTTTGTGACACTGTGTGCCACCCGCTGATTGAGTATAAGTAAGTTTACGTTTCAACTTTTCGATACGGTGTTCGCAAGACACAATCATATATGTTATGTTGTTTATTGTTCATGTCTTCATAAACATATTTTGATTGAAGGCGCATAAAAAAACAAATAATTAAAACTGAATTCCGCTCGACAGTTTTAAAATCGTTGAGAAATTTGTACCTTGTATCAACTTTGTAATTTCAAATACTATACTGCCTTTTTAATGTTGATAGAAAAACATTATGGATTCATTCAATGTTTATAATGTCGATGGCGACAAAGTTTCAACTAGTTTACTTGAAAACAAGTTATTTTCAAGTTATGGAAAAATAAGTTACTTCAGTATGGCATTACAACGTAACGACAACTTATTTTTAACCGACATAGAAACTAGTAGAAACTGCGCTTTTTGAATCACGCAAGTGGTTAGATGTTAGTAACAATAACACAATCATATATGATGTAGCGATATTTCGCTGTGACATTTGCTAATAATAGTTCTAATAATAATAATAATAATAATAATAATAATAATAATAGTAATAATAATAATAATAATAATAATAATAATAATAATAATAATAATAATAATAATAATAATAATAATAATAATAATAATAATAATAATAATAATAATAATAATTATAATAATAATAATAAATAATAATAATAATAATAATAATAATAATAATAATAATAATAATAATAATAATTATAAAAATAATAATAAATAATAATAATAATAATAATAATAATTATAATAATAATAATAAATAATAATAATAATAATAATAATAATAATAATAATAATAATAATAACAATAATAATAATAATAATAATAACAATAATAATAATAATAATAATAATAATAATAATAATAATATTAATAATAATAATAATAATAATAATAATAATAATAATAATAATAATAATAATGATAATAATAATAATAATAATAATAATAATAATAATAATACTAATAATATTTATTTAGATAATAATTTTGTTTTGGTGCAGGGAGACCGCTGGAAATGAAATTTGGCAATCTCTCTCTCCAGTAGGTATTAAACCTCCTTATCATTTGTATCAATGGATTACAATGATCCATCAGAAACATTTATGCTTAACACTATAATTAAAACTAACACTTAAAACTTAATTTATAACACTACAACTAGTTGATGACACCAAGGTCAGTAATAGTGCTCTTGTTTAGAAGGTGATTAGATCAAATAAGTTATCAAATAGATGGTTGAAGACAGAAAAAAACGACGAGGTTAGAATCGGCATATAGATCTAATTAGTGATAAAAAAATTCATTGTGGAAGACAGAAAAAAGAGGAAAGGACGACCGGGTTAATTTAGGCGAGCGAAACTAGTTAGTTTCAAATAAAGATGATAGAGAGACGGAGTTGGGGTTGAACGAAAATAAAACATTACGGGTCCAAACAAATCCTAATCTGACAAGTGAATATGAAACAATCGTTTAATCATATATCGAGATAAATTATGGTAGACATTGGAACAGTTGTTGAACGTTCGGCACATACTGGAGAACGGTTCATTATAACCATAATTTGTTCTTGCGGTAAGTAATCTCAAAAAGGGATGGGAACTCGATGCGTCGATGAATGTCGATACTAATCAACTGCAGGAGTTCGGAACAATCGATACGTGATTGAAGCAAATCAGCAACGAAAGTTGCCTTGGAGACATTCCGACGAACAAATAACCGATCAAACCGAAGTTTCTGAGTTGAGTGAGATTTTAAACAGCATCGACAGTGGAATCAGAAGGCTGTTCGAGCACTTTTTCAATACCAAAGAAGAAACACCATTCGACCCAGCTTTAGAAGATAGTTTCATTTTAGAGCACCCTTAATAGCTGTCGTTATGATTGGATGAGGGCCAATCGTGGAACGGCGAGGAATATTTATAATGGCATTGAAGATCAGATCATGCGATAATTTTTCATTAGAGAATACATTACAGTTTAGTTATAATAATAATAATAATAATAATAATAATAATAATAATAATAATAATAATAATAATAATAATAATAATAATAATAATAATAATAATAATAATAATAATATTAAAAATATTAATAATAATAATAAAAATAATAATAATAATAATAATAATAATAATAATAATAATAATTATAATAATGACAATAAAAAAATTATGATAATGCTATTAATAGTATAAATAACTAGCTGACCAGTCGAACTTCGTTTTGCCCTAAAATTATTTGTTCAAATTTATGTTTTCAGATAGCAAAATTGTGGACTAAGTGGTTAACATTTCTCTCCATTATTTTTCTGATTAACCTACAATCAACGGAATTCGACACACATTCGCCTCAGCCCAGAAGAGAAAAATCACCAGAAATTAATGTGAAAATGTTAAATACTTCTGTTAAGCAAAAATTGAGCAAAGGTGCAGATTATCATATCATCCTTTGTATCAAAGCACTGAACAGAGATCTCTCTCTAATGGCTTCGACATGAAGGATATAAGGTGCCACGTTTTCTCTTCCACATATGATTCTTGCTTTCGGTAATCGATGAAAAAGCTCACTAACCAGAGTTTTGTATAGACAAACTTAACAATATGTTGAAAAGTTTGTTTTCTAGAGTTCTTTATTTGGTAGAGTAGGATATATTTACAATTTGTATTTAGCCAAAGTAACCAAAATTACAAAGTATTCTGAACAGTCCGTTTTTAGGGAATTACTCATACTTGAATTCACCCAACACAACAGAACTAACTTTGAATAGTTCCTTGTAAAGCTTTTAAGTAGCGACAAAGTTTTCTCAGAAATTCGTTTAAGTTGCCAAAAATTGCCACGCGTACTCTCTAGCTCTATTAAGGTAGCGCTTCGCCGTGGTCAGGTCGAAGCGAGACAACTCACTGCTTTCTCTTGCTTTGTCGCCGAAATTTCACCCTAAATTGCGAATTTCTCCAATACTATCCCGATTCACGAAAAATCAAAGACATACGATTGTAGGTAAACGATTTTACTATGCATTTGGCGAAAAATATCAGTTAGAAAGCTTTTCTTTCGCGAGATTTCGTGCGAGTTTTGTAAAACGTTTTGTTTTCTTTTTTCCTTTTCTCGCTATAAGCAACTCGCATAAGTAGGGATGTGCTACGTTTTCAACAAAGCGTCAAAGCTAGTAGCGATGAAAATCATTACTGATTTCTGGTTCTACTGAAACATGAATAGAAATTATTTTACAAAGTAGTAACACTTACTTACATTTTTTACTCATCTATGTTCAACGTTTACGCAGAGAGAATGGACAACGAAAACAAAAGAAATGTTGTTAGCGTCTACCGCATGTGGCATTTTGCACACCCCAATGCATGCGTTGACATTGTGTGCGTGCGAAAGAATAAGGAAAAACTCATTTATTTTTATAACTCGCACGAAATCTTTCGATAAAAACGTTTATCAGGCACAATTTATATACGAATCGATAGAAAAATTAATTATCTAGAATCGTATGTTCTTGGAATTTCCGTTTTCTTCCCCGTTTTCTCACAATTTTGGGTGAATTGCGTGAAACCCCGGGATAGGCAGCGAACTCCCGTGACCACGGCGAAGCGCTACCTTAAAGTGGATATAATTTAGGTACTGTGAAACTTTTTGTTGCTTGGTGAGACGACGCTTAAATTTTAATTTGATATTGATCTTACAAATTTGAACATTCTTCACAGAATAATGCATAGAAAATGTCAGTCTCTATTCATTATGGTAATCCTCTTGAACATTGATCTAATCAACACAATTCAAGGAATATCTCTTAGTTTGACCTTAGCGCTTCTACAGCATTTTCTTTTCATTGATTAATTCAAAAATATTCTGATTTGATAAACTTTCACTCACAATTGCCAATATTATTTATCTGACTCCATTACACACAATCCATCAACTGGTGAACGATATCAGAACATTTTCTCCTGGCTATTTCTAGAACAGTATACATTCCGCCAGTCGTTTATTTCGTTTTCGTTTAATTCTAAATTTAACCCAGTTTCCTCCCTAACTGCTGTCAAACCGTTTCAACATTGTTGAACTAAAAATCGAATCAGTTTCGAACCTGGTTTTTATATCAGGTTTGTTCAGATCCTCGTTGCTAAGTGCGAAACCAACACAGTTTCGTTAAAAAGTGTTTGATGAAACTACCCTGGTTCAGTTTAAGTTTTCTCAAGCGAAAACGATATTAGTAAGCAATAATGTTGATATCCAATTAAGCACGTGGCTCGGAATGACGAATAACATTAATCTAGTATGCATGCGGAAACTTCACACAAAACAACTCGTTGCGCGCCAAAAGATTCTTTCAACGATCTAGTATTTTTTCTTTCGACGGCCAAGCACTTGTGCAACTCGTTGCGCGCCAAACATCAATCGTAGATCTAGGAATCATTGGCGACTTTTTCAACGGAAAATTCCATTCTCCATACAAAACAACTTTATGGATTTTTCCAACGTTTCCGGAAAATTTTCCAAATTTTTTTTATGTACGGACCCAGCGGGAAGAAACTAATCAAACAAAAACCGAATCATGCAAATCCATCCATCCGTTCTAACGTGATGCGCTCACAAAGAATGACTTCTGCATTATATATATATATATATATATATATATATATATATATATATATATATATATATATATATATATATATATATATATATATATATATATATATATATATATATATATATATATATATAATATATATATATATATATATATATATATATATATATATATATATATATATATATATATATATATATATATATATATATATATATATATATATATATATATATATAATGCAGAAGTCATTCTTTGTGAGCGCATCACGTTAGAACGGATGGATGGATTTACATGATTCGTTTTTTGTTTGATTAGTTTCTTCCCGCTGGGTCCGTGCATCAAAAAAATTTGGAAAATTTTCCGGAAACGTTGGAAAAATCCATAAAGTTGTTTTGTATGGAGAATGGAATTTTCCGTTGAAAAAGTCGCCAATGATTCCTAGATCTACGATTGATGTTTGGCGCGCAACGAGTTGCACAAGTGCTTGGCCGTCGAAAGAAAAAATACTAGATCGTTGAAAGAATCTTTTGGCGCGCAACGAGTTGTTTTGTGTGAAGTTTCCGCATGCATACTAGATTAATGTTATTCGTCATTCCGAGCCACGTGCTTAATTGGATATCAACATTATTGCTTACTAATATCGTTTTCGCTTGAGAAAACTAAAACTGAACCAGGGTAGTTTCATCAAACACTTTTTAACGAAACTTGGTTTCGCACTTAGCAACGAGGATCTGAACAAACCTGATATAAGAACCAGGTTCGAAACTGATTCGATTTTTAGTTCAACAATGTTGAAACGGTTTGACAGCAGTTAGGGAGGAAACTGGGTTAAATTTAGAATTAAACGAAAACGAAATAAACGACTGGCGGAATGTATACTGTTTTAGAAATAGCCAGGAGAAAATGTTCTGATATCGTTCACCAGTTGATGGATTGTGTGTAATGGAGTCAGATAAATAATATTGGCAATTGTGAGTGAAAGTTTATCAAATCAGAATATTTTTGAATTAATCAATGAAAAGAAAATTCTGTAGAAGCGCTAAGGTCAAACTAAGAGATATTCCTTGAATTGTGTTGATTAGATCAATGTTCAAGAGGATTACCATAATGAATAGAGACTGACATTTTCTATGCATTATTCTGTGAAGAATGTTCAAATTTTTAAGATCAATATCAAATTAAAATTTAAGCGTCGTCTCACCAAGCAACAAAAAGTTTCACAGTACCTAAATTATATCCACTTTAAGGTAGCGCTTCGCCGTGGTCACGGGAGTTCGCTGCCTATCCCGGGGTTTCACGCAATTCACCCAAAATTGTGAGAAAACGGGGAAGAAAACGGAAATTCCAAGAACATACGATTCTAGATAATTAATTTTTCTATCGATTCGTATATAAATTGTGCCTGATAAACGTTTTTATCGAAAGATTTCGTGCGAGTTACAAAAATAAATGAGTTTTTCCTTATTCTTTCGCACGCACACAATGTCAACGCATGCATTGGGGTGTGCAAAATGCCACATGCGGTAGACGCTAACAACATTTCTTTTGTTTTCGTTGTCCGTTCTCTCTGCGTAAACGTTGAACATAGATGAGTAAAAAATGTAAGTAAGTGTTACTACTTTGTAAAATAATTTCTATTCATGTTTCAGTAGAACCAGAAATCAGTAATGATTTTCATCGCTACTAGCTTTGACGCTTTGTTGAAAACGTAGCACATCCCTACTTATGCGAGTTGCTTATAGCGAGAAAAGGAAAAAAGAAAACAAAACGTTTCACAAAACTCGCACGAAATCTCGCGAAAGAAAAGCTTTCTAACTGATATTTTTCGCCAAATGCATAGTAAAATCGTTTACCTACAATCGTATGTTTTTGATTTTTCGTGAATCGGGATAGTATTGGAGAAATTCGCAATTTAGGGTGAAATTTCGGCGACAAAGCAAGAGAAAGCAGTGAGTTGTCTCGCTTCGACCTGACCACGGCGAAGCGCTACCTTAATAGAGCTAGAGAGTACGCGTGGCAATTTTTGGCAACTTAAACGAATTTCTGAGAAAACTTTGTCGCTACTTAAAAGCTTTACAAGGAACTATTCAAAGTTAGTTCTGTTGTGTTGGGTGAATTCAAGTAATTCCCTAAAAACGGACTGTTCAGAATACTTTGTAATTTTGGTTACTTTGGCTAAATACAAATTGTAAATATATCCTACTCTACCAAATAAAGAACTCTAGAAAACAAACTTTTCAACATATTGTTAAGTTTGTCTATACAAAACTCTGGTTAGTGAGCTTTTTCATCGATTACCGAAAGCAAGAATCATATCTGGAAGAGAAAACGTGGCACCTTATATCCTTCATGTCGAAGCCATTAGAGAGAGATCTCTGTTCAGTGCTTTGATACAAAGGATGATATGATAATCTGTACCTTTGCTCAATTTTTGCTTAACAGAAGTATTTAACATTTTCACATTAATTTCTGGTGGTTTTTCTCTTCTGGGCTGAAGCGAATGTGTGTCGAATTCCGTTGATTGTAGGTTAATCAGAAAAATAATGGAGAGAAATGTTAACCACTTAGTCCACAATTTTGCTATCTGAAAACATAAATTTGAACAAATAATTTTAGGGCAAAACGAAGTTCGACTGGTCAGCTAGTTATTTATATTATTAATAGCATTATCATAATTTTTTTATTGTCATTATTATAATTATTATTATTATAATTATTATTATTATTATTATTATTTTTATTATTATTATTAATATTTTTGATATTATTATTATTATTATTATTATTATTATTATTATAACTAAACTGTAATGTATTCTGTAATGAAAAATTATCGCATGATCTGATCTTCAATGCCATTATAAATATTCCTCGCCGTTCCACGATTGGCCCTCATCCAATCATAACGACAGCTATTACGGGTGCTCTGAAATGAAACTATCTTCTAAAGCTGGGTCGAATGGTGTTTCTTCTTTGGTATTGAAAAAGTGCTCGAACAGCCTTCTGATTCCACTGTCGATACTGTTTAAAATCTCACTCAACTCAGAAACTTCGGTTTGATCGGTTATTTGTTCGTCGGAATGTCTCCAAGGCAACTTTCGTTGCTGATTTGCTTCAATCACGTATCGATTGTTCCGAACTCCTGCAGTTGATTAGTATCGACATTCATCGACGCATCGAGTTCTCATCCCTTTTTGAGATTACTTACCGTAAGAACAAATTATGGTTATAATGAACCGTTCTCCAGTATGTGCCGAACGTTCAACAACTGTTCCAATGTCTACCATAATTTATCTCGATATATGATTAAACGATTGTTTCATATTCACTTGTCAGATTAGGATTTGTTTGGACCCGTAATGTTTTATTTTCGTTCAACCCCAACTCCGTCTCTCTATCATCTTCATTTGAAACTAACTAGTTTCGCTCGCCTAAATTAACTCGGTCGTCCTTTCCTCTTTTTTCTGTCTTCCACAATGAATTTTGTTTATCACTGATTAGATCTATATGCCGATTCTAACCTCGTCGTTTTTTTCTGTCTTCAACCATCTATTTGATAACTTATTTGATCTAATCACCTTCTAAACAAGAGCACTATTACTGACCTTGGTGTCATCAACTAGTTGTAGTGTTATAAATTAAGTTTTAAGTGTTAGTTTTAATTATAGTGTTAAGCATAAATGTTTCTGATGGATCATTGTAATCCATTGATACAAATGATAAGGAGGTTTAATACCTACTGGAGAGAGAGATCATGTAAATCCATCCATCCGTTCTAACGTGATGCGCTCACAAAGAATGACTTCTGCATTATATATATATATATATATATATATATATATATATATATATATATATATATATATATATATATATATATATATATATATATATATATATATATATATATATATATATATATATATATATATATATATATATATATATATAGATATATATATATGTATATATATATATATATATATATATATATATATATATATATATATATATATATATATATATATATATATATATATATATATATATATATATATATATATATATATATATATATATATATAGTTTTTGCCTTTCTAATATAGAAAGGTTTATGCAATCACTGTGAAAACCGACTTTTGAACCGACGCCCGGAGGGCCGAGTTTCATATACCATTCGACTCAGTTCATCGAGTACGCAAAATGTCCTTGTGTGGATGTGTGTGTATGTGGGTAAGTGTGTATGTAACGTTTTTTTGCACTAACTTTTCTCGGAGATGGTTGAACCGATTTTCACAAACTTAGATTCAAATGAAAGGTCTTGTGGGCCCATACAAAATTCCTGAATATTATTTGGATCCGACTTCCGGTTCCGGAGTTATGGGGTTAAATGTGCAAACAAACTTATGTTCAAATGAAAGGTCCAGTGGTCCCATACGTAATTCTTAAATTTTATCCGAATCTGACTTCCGGATCTGGAAATATAGGGTAAAGAATGTTAAAAATTTTTTAGCATCACTGAAAAAGGCGAAAAACCGTAAAAAGTTTTCTAAATCGCCCTCAAAACTTTCCCAATTGATAGTTTTTATCAGTAGACGGTCAAACATCCCGATTTCGGTTATTCTTTCAAGAATTGAAGAAAACTATTTTAAAGAATACCACAGTATTATATACGATAGTATGATTGATATGAGAAAGGCATCATTACACCACTAGGTGGATTAAAACAGGTTTTTATCTTTATTAAAACAAATTTTAAATTTTGAAAACGCAAAAAGTATTTATTTGAAAGTAATTTTTGCACGATACTTTTATAGGAGAATTATTTAGTATTTAGATTGCACTTTCATTGCTTCAGTTAACTTCTTCAATTCGCCGTACTATTACTACGACTTCTTGCTCCACCTCTAGCAATGCGGCCTTGTGAATACCAGTTTTTCCTTCGTCTCCTTTACGTTCACGAGCCTTACGAAGAATATCTGATGCAATAGATTTTCGGTTATCTGGCATTTATCTAAAAGAGGATTTTTGAACACTTTCTTGTCGATTGCTGTTGGCGTTGTCTAAGATGCCCATTGAGGATGAGCGATAAATATTGTTAGTGGTTACGGATAGATAAGGCGAACAGTAGTGTAGGGATGGAAATATTTCATAATTATTCTTATTATATGTACTTAAATATCGACAACTGATGGTTTCAAAGCTTCTGTGATGCTGTGAGCCATTCGGTGATTGATTATAAGTAAGAAGTAGTTTACGTTTGTTCTTATTTTCAAAATTTTCAACTTTCAGATACGGTGTTCGCAAGACACAACTATTTATTTGACGTAGTGATATTTCGTTGTGACATTTGTTGTTGCTATTCTTGTGACATTTAAGAAATGCATAAATAGATTTCAAGCCCATATCAAAAGATTTAAAATTAAGTAAACCTGAATTTCGATAAATTTGAAATTTACTACTTTTTGATTTATTTTCTTGTTCATTTGCAGTAACAACTGTGGAATCAATTGACTTATTACGATCTAATTGGCGTGCATTCTTATTATAATTTATTGTATTATTTTCAATTACAAAGGTATTTTCAAAATTTCTATCTAAGCGAAAATTGGACGAAAGTGAAATCTCAAAACTGTTAGAGGATTCTATAACCTGAACATATGTTACTGAATCTGTCCTACAAATGGTTTTGGAATTATCCAAAAATATTGAACATATCGTAGAGAATTTGTTACTGTTGAAACTCCCCTGTTGTCACTGAATTTCACAAAAGCTGACTTTTTGTGATTCTTTCTGATCTTCTCCCATGCACACTTCTTCTTTTGTAGAATCCTCCTCACAAGGCACACCTGCGGAGCTTGGTGGTCCCGGAGGGCATGCTGATTGTCACCTAAGGGCAAGTGTGGAAATTGGAGGTGGCCTTACAGGTTTGTTATCTAGAATGCGTTCAATTTCCAACATAACGCCAGTTGATAATCGTGGCAAAAGCTGAAAATATAAAATTTTGGTTATTAGCAAGTAGTGAAATGATTGGAGCTAATAAGACAAAGTAGATGGGGTATAATTAGAATACAAACAATTGCTTATGGTTATTCTCACTTACAGCAAAATATAAGGCTAACAAAACTTTAAACGATGCGAATAAGAACTTCAGTACTCATGCGTAATGTTCAAGTTACTTCAAAATGGATCATGCTCGATACTGAAGAAACAGAGCCGGAATCCCACCATGTTTTGAAACATTATTCGAAACAGTTGATTGAGTAATAATAATAATAATAATAATAATAATAATAATAATAATAATAATAATAATAATAATAATAATAATAATAATAATAATAATAATAATAATAATAATAATAATAATAATAATAATAATAATAATAATAATAATAATAATAATTATTATTATTATTATTATTATTATTATAATCATAATTATAATAATAATAATCATTCCGCAAAAAACATGCAACCGAAGAGGTTGTTTCTAGTAGCAGGTAGAGTCCTGTTGGTATCAACCGTTAAAACGTATATTTTTTTTAATAAATTCGTTTATTTCTTAAGGCAGTTTACATAAGTTTTTTTTCGCCGTAGCATCACTTTTACATAATATTCTTATCCTAATTTAATTCTAACATAGTCACAACGCTTTGAATTTATTTAAACATATTCTCTTATAGCTTAAATATCATCTTAGGTAACTCGTCATTAATGATGAAATCTACTCGGAAATATTATTTGAACCAAACGATTAACTTCTATAAATTATAAAATAAGCTGTTATTTTCAGATATTTTGTTGATAATTTCATAAACTGTTTCGAGTTTGTTTGTATCATTACATAATTTTTATTCTAATTTAGCTATTGGTTGAACTCATGGACGCAGCTGGGATCAGAACTAAGTCTTAAAAGGGGCCTTTATTAAATTGAAACTCCAATTTTCTTTATAAAATGATAAATAAGTTTCATGTATGAAAGGTCACGACAAGCAAAAATGTCTCGAACTGGGATATTGGATAGTCTACCTTGGGTACGCAAAGAATTTATTAGTTGAGATCTGACATCACGATACTCCACGCATGTCCAAACGACATGATCAATATCCCGATAACCTTCTCCGCAAGCACATTGATTAGTCTCGGAGAGCCCAATTCGAAGGAGATGTGCATCTAACGTGTAGTAATTGGACATGAGTCTGGACATCACACGAATGAAATCTCTACTCACATCCAGTCCCCTGAACCATTCCTTTGTCGATATTTTCGGAATAATTGAGTGCATCCACCGACCCAGATCATCTTTATCCCAAGAAGATTGCCAGCTGGCAAGTGTTCTTTGGCGAGACGAGCTATAGAATTCGTTGAAAGCAATCGGTCTCTCATAAATTCCACCCTCAATAGCACCACGTTAGGCTAAAATATCGGCTCTTTCATTGCCAGGAATGGAGCAATGAGCCGGGACCCAGACTATAGTGATGAGATAATTATTGTTCAATATGTCGTTCAGGAACTGTTTTATTTTGCGCAGGAAAAACGGTTCAGTCTTGCCAGTCATGTTTGAGCGAATGGCTTCAATTGCACTCAGACTATCTGTGAAGAGGAAATAATGGTTTGGAGATAATGTGACGATTACACTCAAACTATAATGAACTGCTGCTAGCTCTGCTATATAAACAGATGCAGGTTCTTGAAGCCTAAATGAGGCCGAAACATTATTGTTGAACATACCAAACCCTGTCGCTTCTTCAATTCGCGATCCGTACGTGTAAAACATTTTCTCAGAGTCAATATGCCTGAACTTACTTGAAAATATTTTTGGGATTTCCGTCGAGCGTAGATGATCCGGGATTCCACGCACTTCGCGCTGCATGGATGTATCGAAAAATAAAGTTGAGTCAGGGGCACTTAGGATGCTGACACGGATAGGAATATATCTTGATGGGTTGATTTCCTGTGACATATGGTTAAAATATACTGTCATGAATTTTGTTTGAGATCGAAGCTCGACTAGTCGTTCGAAATTATTAATTACCATGGGATTCAGCACCTCACATCTTATTAGCAGGCGTGATGAAAGCTCCCAAAATCGATCTTTTAATGGAAGAACTCCCGCCAGAACTTCAAGACTCATTGTATGTGTCGAATGCATGCAGCCTAAGGCAATTCGCAAACAACGGTACTGAATTCGCTCAAGTTTGATAATATGAGAGTTTGCAGCGGAACGAAAACAAACGCATCCATATTCCATCACTGAAAGTATCGTTGTTTGATACAATTTTATTAGATCTTGCGGATGAGCACCCCACCAAGATCCTGTTATTGTTCGAAAAAAATTTACTCTTTGTTGGCATTTCGTTATCAGATACCTAATGTGTCCTCCCCACGTGCATTTGGAATCAAACCACACCCCAAGGTATTTGAAAGTCAAAACCTGTTGGATCATTTTTTCCATCATATGAAGCTGAAGCTGCGCGGGATCATGCTTTCTTGAAAAGACGACTAACTCTGTTTTCTCCGCAGAGAATTCGATACCAAGATGAACAGCCCAATTGGACAAGTTATCTAAGGTATCTTGCAATGGTTTATGCAGATCAATAGCTTTGGGTCCAGTAACTGAAACCACGCCATCATCTGCCACTTGTCTTAGTGTACATGGGGTTACTAGACAGCTGTCAATGTCATTCACGTAAAAATTGTAGAGGAGCGGACTGAGGCATGAGCCTTGCGGGAGACCCATGTAACTGAGTGTTGCCAAATCGCCATGTGAAAAATGCATGCGTTTCTCTGACAAAAGGTTGTGCAAATAATTATTTATAACCGCTGGGAGTCCATGTTGGTGGAGCTTGTCTGAAAGAACATCAATGGAAACTGAATCAAATGCTCCTTTAATGTCTAAAAATACAGATGCCATTTGTTGCTTTTGAGCGAAGGCAATTTGGATGTCAGACGAAAGTAATGCAAGGCAATCATTCGTCCCTTTATTTCTACGGAAGCCAAACTGAGTATCTGACAACAAACCGTTCGTCTCGACCCAAGTGTCGTAGAATAATTTTTTCGAACAATTTTGTGATGCAGGACAATATCGCAATGGGTCTATATGAGTTGTGATTGGAAGCTGGTTTCCCCGGCTTTTGAATTGCGATAACTTTCACTTGTCTCCAGTCAGGTGGAACAATATTTTGCTCAAGAAACTTGTTGAACAATTCCAACAAACGTCTTTTTGCGAGGTCGGGCAGATTCTTCACCAAGTTGAATTTAATTCTGTCCAACCCAGGAGCGTTATTGTTACAAGACAAAAGTGCTATAGAAAATTCCATCATTGAAAATGGGTTATTAATAAAACCATTATTTGGAGGAGATTCCCGTATAATGCTCTGCGTAGGAACAGAATCTGGGCAAACTTTCCTAGCAAAGTCAAATATCCATCGGTTCAAGTATTCCTCACTCTCATTGCCCACGTTAAGATTTTTCATTCGTCTGGCCGTGTTCCAAAGAGTGCTCATTGAGGTTTCTCTTGACAAACCTTCGACAAAATGTCTCCAATAGCTACATTTTTTGGCTCGAAGTATGCTCTTGTACTTGGTTTCTAAAACCATAAGTTTTTCAAAATTCTGAGGAGTTCCTCCTCCCCGTTTTAGAAACGTCTTGCAAGCATTTTGTTTTGCGAGTTTAGCCTCTGAGCACTCTTTGACCCACCAGGGGTTGGGAGGCCTTCTGTTAGTCGTTGGCCCAGGAAAGCGTTTAGTTTGGGATTGTTCTGCTGCCTCCAGAATCGAACAAATGAGGAAGTCATATTCTTCAAGTGGAGGGAGCTCTTCCATTGAATTCAAAATACTAGAGATACTACTTTGGTATTTAATCCAGTCGATATTTTTCGTCAAATCATATGGAATACTAGCTGAAGTAGCAATGCTATTGCTATTGCTAATTGAGATGATGATTGGTAAATGATCGCTACCGTGTAAATCAGGCAATATTTTCCAGGTGCAATCTAGTCGAATTTATATTGAGCAAAGAGATAGATCTAATGCACTTGGGCGTGCAGGAGGTCTTGGGATCCGTGTGATGCTACCCATATTTAATACCGTCATGCTGAAATTGTCACAAATGTTTTGTATTAAAGATGATCTACTATCATTGTAAACGGAACCCCACATCATTCCGTGCGAATTGAAATCCCCCAGAATCAATCGTGGAGCAGGAAGGGCTTCAACCATTTCATTAAGCTGTCGCTGTCCAACTTGTGCTTTTGGAGGAATATAAACCGAAGCTATGGAAATATCTTTGCCTTTAATGTTTATTTGGCAAGCAACAACTTCTATACTAGAAGTTGAAGGGATGTTTAATCTATTAAAGGAATAGCATTTCTTAATTCCCAAAAGCACTCCACCATACGGAGAGTCTCTATCGAGACATATAATGTTGAAATCATTAAAATTTAAAGCTATGTTTGAAGTAAGCCATGTTTCGCATAAAGCAAATACATCACATTTTTGACTATGCAATAAAATTTTAAATGAATCAAGTTTTGGCATGATGCTTCGACAATTCCACTGCAGGACAGTGATTGTATCATTTGCGGCGGGTGATAAATTATCCATCAAAAGATACAAAACCTGAGACAATTGGCCATTGAGCTGATAACTGCTTCAAAAAATTTCTAGCTATTGGAAGGAATGCCATTATGAGGGTCTTCAAGGGTTCAGATATATTGAATGCTGAGAAAATCCATTCAACAATTTCCGAAAACTTTAGTAATCCTGTTGGTGGCTGTGAAATGGAGCCCACAGGATTATTACCTTTCTCTGTGCTAGATCCTGGATTGGTTTGTGAATTTGACAAACCAGGAGGCACAGTCTTTGGTTTTGACTTTTTTTGTTTAACACGGGGATCTTTTTTTGAAGATGAAATTTTAGGTGTCTTTTTTGGTAATTTGGAAGAAGACTTCTTTCTCTTAACTGACCCTTGGGTAGTGATAAACGAATTATCTTCACTATTTTCGTCAGAGTCAGAGTCCTCTGGTTCCTCTAGATTTGAAAACCCGTTTTCGGTTTCCAAAGGGGGGACATCAATGACCGTTTTAAGCATTTCTGCATATGTGCGCATAGACCGTGCTTTTAAAGAAAGCTTAATTTTGTCATTGTGCACTTTAAATGCAGTGCATACTGAAATATCCTCATGAGGACTTTCCCCACAATAAATACATTTTTCAATTTCCTTGTTGCAATCATTATCTTTATGAGGCCCTTCACACTTAATACATTTTGGTTTATTACTACAGTAAGTAGCTGTGTGGCCGAATTTTTTGCAGTTCGTACAATTCATTACATTTGGAACAAAAAGCCGAACAGGGAGGCGAATTTTATCGACATAGACATGGGACGGCAACGCAGATCCGGCAAATGTCACTCGAAACGAGTCTGATGGGCGATAAACTTTTTTTCCCTCTTCATAAACTACTGAGTACAGTTGTTTGCACTCCAGTATTTTCACACCCTCAAGCATAGAGTTCTTGAAACGACCAACACCATGCTTGAGTAAATCATCTACCGAAAGACTCGCTTCGGTAACAACACCGTCAATTTCGACATCTTTGGAGGGTATGTAAACTTTATACTCTTTAATGAAATGTTCCGAAGAGACAATATCATTCGCGTGTTTCAAATTATTTACCACAACACGAATTTTATCGTTATTTATTTATTTATTTATTTATTTATTTATTTGTTTTGAATCATCGGACATTGCAGTCTAAATGATTTGAGTGGGAAAAAGCCCATTTGAGTTTACCAACACATCCAATGGCATAGTTCTCAAACAGGCATAAAAACCACTATCTTTTCAACTATACTAAAAATAATGACATAATACACATAACACTAATATAATTGTCGTTGATTAAAAGCAGAATACATACAAAAATTAAATAAAATAAAATATATCACAGAAGTTGTAGTCTGCGTATGATGGATGCAAATTTTTCTGATGAGTCGCCAAACTCGAAGACACTATCTACTTGTGAAAAAGTGCGTATCATAGAAGTAATTGGCTCGTGATATCCAAAACTTGTGCGATGAAATCTTGTCGATAGTAACGATACATCGCGAGTTCTCCTAGAGGTTCGTAGATCTATACGGGATAGCAGTTCGGGTACATCAATTTCACCATTCAGGATTTTCACTACTGTTACGGCTTGTTGTATACGACGACGACGTTCTAATGATTCAAGGTTTAGTAGCTGACAACGATCTTTGTATGGTGGAAGGTTCTGCGGATCACGCCATGGTAGATTCTTGAGCGCTAATAGTATGAACCTTTTCTGAATTCTTTCAAGTTTCAAGCTCCAAGTTAGCTGATGTGGATTCCAAACTGGCGATGCAAACTCAAGTATTGGCCTGACTAAAGAGCAATAAAGTGATTTCAAACAATATGGGTCAGTAAAGTCGCGGGATATTTTTGAAATGAATCCCAGTTGCCTATACGCTTTCTTAGTTATGTTAGCTATATGAGAGTTAAAATTCAGTTTGTGGTCAAAAATAACGCCGAGATCGCTGATTTCACTGACTCTATGTAGGTTTATACCATCAATGCTGTAACTGAAGATGATCGGATTGCTCTTCCTATGAAATGTCATTACGGAACATTTAGCGATGCTAATGATCAGCAGATTGGAGCGACACCACTTCACGAAACTATTTAATACGGTTTGTAATCGATAGCAGTCTTCAATCGACTTTACTACTAGATAGAGCTTGAGATCGTCAGCATATATAAGCTTGCATCCAGCACCCAAAACCGTAGCCACATCATTGAAAAAGAGAGTAAACAGCAGGGGACCCAGATTACTACCTTGTGGCACACCTGATCTATTGGTGAATGCGGACGATTCACAAGAACCTAATTTAACACGTATAATTCTTTGGGTGAGGTAAGATCGTAGCCAAGTAGTTAGCTGGTGTGTGGCGCCAAGTAAACTGAGCTTACGAAGAAGAACTTCGTGATCGATACGATCGAAGGCTGCTTTCAAATCAGTATATATAACGTCGACCTGTGCTTCCTCTTCTATATGGTTAATGCAAGTTGACGCAAATTGCAGTAGATTAGTTGAAACGGATCGGCCTGGCATAAATCCATGCTGGTCAGGTGAAATGTAACTAGTGGTTTGGCGGAGAATAAACTGGTAGACGATAATTTCAAATAATTTACTTCCGGCTGAAAGATTTGCAATTCCACGGTACTGCTGAACATTTCGTCGGTCTCCATTTTTGAATACTGGAAACATGTAAGATTGTTTCCAAACTTCAGGAAACCTTGCCTCACTAAACGATCGATTGAAAATTTGAGATAGAGGTTCAGCTAAAGCGACAGCACAGCGGCAGTACACAACAGCCGGAATTCCATCTGGACCAGGAGAGAACGAGCTTTTAAGTTTTTTGATAGCATTAAGTACCATATCCGGTGACACATAAAAGGTACTCAAATCAGCAACATTCTGCGGTACAGTAGCTAAGGCAGAAGTCAACTCAGACTCGGTTGCAGAGCAGGAAGCGAAAACAGAGGCAAAGTGATTCGCAAACAATTCACAAGCGGTCGCAGTTGAAGATGCAGTCACATCTTCAAAGTAGACATTAGGAGGTATTTTTGATGTTTTCCGTTTAGAGTTAACGTAATTCCAAAAGCCTTTAGGATTATGTCGCAAGCCTGCTTGAACTCGCAGAACATAAGATCTGTATAGGACAGCGTTAAGGTTCCGATAAGCAGTGCTGGCGGCATGAAAATCGTGGGTAGTAACAGTCGAACGTCTACGGCGAAGTTTGCGCTGGCATGCATTTCGTTTTCGGCGCAATGAACGCAAAAGTGGCGTACTCCAAGGCGGGGAGATCGGTCTACGTGTGACAGGAAGATTAGCTCCAAGCCAGTCTTGTAAAATACTACAAAACATAAGTGCCATTGTATCAGCGTTAGATGATCCTAATAATGATTGCCAATCAAGGCTGAATAAATACTCTGCCAACTTTGAATAATCAATTTTGCGGTAGTTCAGCGGCTGGACTTCACTAACTCCCACACTTAATGAGGGTGCTGCAGTAGGTTGTTGGAACGAAATAACCAATGGAGGGTGGTGAGCATCAATGGGTAGAAGTGGAGCAGCTGATTCCTCAATACATAGTTCCTGTTCATCAGAACCGAAAACCAAATCGAGCACACGCCCTAGGTGATTAGTATGTAGATTGAACTGCTTTAGATTTAAGAAATCCATTCCATCTAACAAGGCAGAACTGGCAGGCGATAGCTGAGATATGTTGTCAGGAAGGATGTTATCATCATCAGATATCCAAATTAACCGTGGTTGATTGTAATCTCCGCAGACCAAAACCATGTCGTCAGTAGAGCCACTGTCGCATAACTCTTGGACTGATGCAATATGAGAGTCAACAGTAGGAACATCTCTACTTTTATCCGGTGGAATATATATTGCACAAAGTAGCAACTTCCGGCTTCCAATACAAACCGAGACACAAACCTGTTCTAAAGTTGACTCATGAGTTACATGTACACGTATACTAGTGAAGCGATCCGATACAGCAATTAGAACTCCTCCAAAGCTAGATTTAAGGCTGTTATTTTCGTTCCGGTCACAGCGGAATACGTTAAATGAGCTGCCAAATAGACTCAATCCGATCGTCAAGTCCAGTTTCCGTCAACACAATGATATCGAAGTTGCTGTCGCATATAGCTACAAAAGCAGCATCAATTTTGGAGCGCAAACCACGAACATTTTGATAATACAGCCAGATACCGTTTAGGTTGTTGTGTGATGCAGGCTGCAACGGTTTAATTCTTTTTAACTTATGTGCAGTATCAAGGCTAGCTTCGGGAAGACATATACGTTCTTGGTTTTTACCTGACAAACCAGGGTTGGCACTGGCTTCCTTATTACTCTCAGGAAAATCGACAAATACTCCTGGACGAAGTGAACAGTTTTGTGGTAACATCTGTAATTGAGACATCTCTTTCAGCGATGGTGCAGTATCAATCCTAACTTCGGGGGGACATATACGTGCAAGAGTTTTACCTGACAAACCAGGGTTTTCACTGGTATACGAACATGAGGAGTCCAGAATATCGACTAATTGCTAAGAATAGTCAATTCTCAGCTTTGCCATTTTTAGGCGCTTCAGGAGAAGCGGGCATTCCATGCTCCATACAGGGTGGCAAGCTACAGTTGCTTCGACGGTAGATTGTGACGATTCGATAGATTTTATACAATTAACACATTTCTCGTAATTAGAGTTGCAATCCTTAACTACGTGGTTTTCGGCACATTTTGGACAACAAATAGGCTTATTGCAGGTGGACGCTTTATGACCATACTCGGAGCAATTGTAACAACGGAAAACATCGACATCTTCATAAATTCGGCAACGATCCCAACCGATGAGCACATATTGCATTTTCAGCAAGCAATTATAGGTGCGGGCGTCAGTTTCAAAAACTACTGCAACAGAATTATTCCGAACATGCTCTCGTTTATAAAATTTAATGATTTTTATAGTACACGATTCAGGCAGACTGTTTTGCTTTTTTATTTTTTCAGTAAATTCATTTTGGTCGAAGTCTTCAGATATTCCGATAATTTTTATCCTAGGCTTCAGTGGTTTTTGAATTTCGATGTCATACTTCTCTGATAACAGATCTCTAGAAGTAGATGCAAGTTTTGAGGCATGGTCACTGGAGATACACCTTACGGCCACCGCTCCATGATCTTTGAGCTTCACGTTGGTTACAGAAAACGTGGTTGGATCTAAATTGCTTCGAATGTCAGTTTTGGTTATGTCAGCAATCTGTGATGTCTTAGGTTTAAAAATAACAGTTTGTTCCAGTTTTTTCACCACTTTTGATTTTGAACTGGATGTTTTCACAGTGAAATCGGAGCAATTGGAATCAAATTCAGGGTCGTCTGCAACATCTCGATCAATTCTACGGCGTTTTCCAGATCTTAATAGACCACCTTCAATAATTGTCGGAAAACCATTATTGCTGTGCTTTGTTAAGTTGCCAGCTACTGTTTTCGTACTACTTCGTTTCGGTTTAGAGCAAGATAAATCAGTATCACCAGATACTACATTAGCATACGAATTATTTGTCTTGGAGATATCTGTTTTGGTGGCACTCACTTCACTTTTTACTGCTTTCTTGATAGCGGATTTCACATGCGTGAGCAGAGATCGTTCAGCCTCTGAAATACCAGCTTTTACAACATTGTGAAGCTTATTTTCGAAGCCACCAACAGCATCACCAAGAACTTTGATCATCTCAGTTAGTTCAGCACACTTTATCAGAACATCATTCAGACTAAGTTGTTGTTTACGACACTCGAAACACATGAATTTTAGAGCAACGTTATTTTTTATTGCATTAACTCCTGAATTATTCAGATCGGAGCATTTGGAGTGCAAGATACGCATGCAACCTCCGAAACAGTATACACGATCAGTTTCGGAGGAGATCCGCTGCGAGCAAACATCACACTGTACAGTAGCCATGGCTATTGTAACGACCTAGCTTCACACTTATTGATTCGCCCGAGTGCGGGCTGATAAGTAAACAAAAACCGCACTGCTTGAGGCTTTTGTTCTCTGGAGCACGCACTAAAGTAATATTTTTAAATCGATTTATCAGGATAAGTGAGCTGAAGCTGATGAAATATGCACGACAATATTAATGCACTCGTCACAAGTAACAATTGGACTATAATTTTACAGTTGGGCGATCAATGATTCACCCAGAAATTAATAAATTAGTAGGATCAAAACAAACAATGCAAACAATTGATACTTTACATTACGTCACTTTTTTACTTTTATGATCTCTTTGATTGAAGAGAATCGTGATGTCAAACCTTTAGAAATTTGTAAAATGTTTAATGGCTTTGATTTGCGTCTAAAAAAGACTATCCAAGGCCCAGAAGAGCTCTCCTGATATTTTTTCGTTCGTGGGGGTATAGGATTCATGCTAGGATTTACGTCCATGGATTCATCCATCACATTAAAATTTTTAATCAAACTTTAAAATAAAAAATGAAACCAACACTACACAGTACTCAATCAAAAGGAAAAGAAAAAACTTCTACCTTGAAATTGTTGTCTATCTCCGTTGCATTGCCGTGTAGATCCTCGTTGCTCTAGATGTTCTTGTTGGATGCTGATTGTTGGATGTGATGCTACTGCTACCTGACATCCAGCACCACTCGATTTCCGATTTACTTTTGTCTTCGCCAGCTGTAACCAGCGCAGGTCACCGGTGTATACCTGCGTGTTGTATGGCAGTGGAAAGACCGAGTTGTCTTGTCTCCTTCTTCCTTGTGCTCCGCACCGATATGCTTCTGCACCGAAGTGCCTTCGCACCGGTGTGCCTTTGCACTCTCCTGCTTCTGTGTGCCTTTGCACTCTTTTTCTTCGATGTGCCTTTGCACTCTCCTGCTCAGCACTTGTGGCTGTATATTGTGGCCTGGGTAGAGCTTAGGAAACGCCCTTTGTTGTTTCCTTCACCAGCTTGGCCCAGCACTAGGGCTCTCTTATGCAGCACGACTATACGTTTTAACGGCTGCTGCCAACAGGTCTCTACCTGTAGTTCAACCGTTGTCGTATTTAACGCGTGTAAACTAACCAGCGTTATTAAACTGTACGCTACTATACACAACCTTCTCGATTGAACGACTATTACTGAATCTGAATTCTTGTTTTTCAATTAAAACGTATAGTCAGTTTGGATTTAGACACCGATCGATCCACACTCATCTTAACGTATCTCACTGACTTCGATCAGAACAGTTAATATAATTCCCGCATTTAAGTGACAACAATGTCGAAATGGCGACCGTCCCAGGTGGTGGAACGCCACCTTGGATGTCCGGTAACTCGTTTGGAATACTTTCAAGCCATATCCAGAATACAAGCCCTACTCCACCGAACTCAAAAAAGACCAAACAATCAAAACGAACAGCTCAACGTGATACAGTAAATGAATTCCAATACACCAAACAACAGCGAACCGACGGAACAGATAACGGAGGAAAGTACTTAGTAGTCACTAGAACCGACCAAGCAAGACAATGGATGAACTCAACCCGTTTGTGATTAAAAAATGTGTTGATAATATCTCCAAGGGCGTAGAAATTTCTATATCGAGAGACGGAACGTTACTCCTAAAATCAATTGATCGTCAACAAGCCGAAAAGATAGCGAAAGTGACTAAATTCTGCGATGGCGTCAATGTCACTATCACCGATCACCCCACACTAAATACAACCAAAGGTACAATCTTTTGCCGCGATCTGAAATACTCGAGCGATGAAGAAATTCTAGAAAATCTAAATATTTTTGGAGTCACGCAAGTTACAAGAATGCAACGGCGAAATAAAAACGGCGACCTGGAAGACAGCGGGATGTTTATCCTAACATTCAATCTAAGCTATTTACCGCCAAGCATTGATGTTGGTTTTTACAAATGTAAATTACAACTATATATTATAAAGCCAGGCGAAAGCGTAGACTTCAAGTCCCACTACCACTTCTGATACCACAACCGTTTAGTCAGTCGTTCGCAACCGTCTTAGGAACTCACCCATACACCGAGCATCCCTAGACGTAACCCATCAACACAACAAAACACATCACCTATTGGACCCAAAGCCAACAATAAGAATGAAAAGCCGTCACAAACATGTTCGTGCGGAAACAAGTCAACCAGTACACTCGTTCAACCATCACAACAACACAGTACAGAAACAACGATCAAAGCGAATACCAACATACAACTTCCAAAACAAACACTTCTAAGCAGTAAAAGAGGACAGGTAACAACAGAAACCAAAGAAAATACATATATAAACCAAAATGATAGCAGAGAAGTAACTCATGACCCTATTATAACTTCAAATCTCCACTCTAATCTCACACAACTAACCATGTGTGGGAGAACAGATAATAACATTAACGAACCAACACAATATGCCCTTGACCAACAAAGTGAAAACAATTTCTTATCTCAAGCAGTTAGAACATCTAAGTTTGTAGATGACTTTAATAGTGATATTTGAACTGTACATAATACAACGAGTGCTTTAAAAAACTCTTTTCTCTACAGTGTATACAATCTTACAGTGGAATTGCAATGGTTTTCTACAACACATGCAAGAACTTAAGATACTTATAACAAAATATAATCCGTACATTTTAAGCGTTCAAGAATCACATTTCCAAGCTCACGCTACTCCTTCCTTAAAAAACTTTCAATCATTTTGCAAAAATGATCATTTCCATACAAGAGCATCAGGAGGAACAGCAATATTTGTTCGTGATGGATTCGCAGTCAAGCTCGATACTACCTTACAGGCAGTCGCCGTGACATTATTCTACCCAACCGAATACACGTTATGCAATCTCTATTTGCCTCCAGGAGAAGCAATCACTAAAAGTGACCTAAAAGCTCTAATAGAACAACTACCACCCCCCCCCCCCCCCCCTTCCTTAAAACTACCGACAGTAACGCTCACAACATATGCTGGGGATGTAAAGACAACAACAGTAGAGGTAAAATGCTAGAAGAGCTTTTCGAAGAACTAGATCTCAACTGTCTCAACGACGGGTCACCCACCCACTATAGCACCGCACATAACTCATATTCTTCCATAGATCTCTCATTTGGTAGTCCAATAATGTCAACTAATTTCAACTGGGAAGTTCACGATGACCTCTGCTCTAGTGACCACTTTTCTATCATAATAACGCCATTAGGAAGGTATTCCAAAGACACAAAACGTCCACGTTGGATTATCGGTTCAGCAAACTGGGAAAATTTTCAATCCTTAGTTACCACCAACTTAAATATTGGAAAACCTGTTTTAATCCACCTAGTGGTGTAATGATGCCTTTCTCATGTACATATAATATTGTGGTATTCTATTCAAAAATTTTCTCTTCGATTTTTGAAAGAAACCAAGTGATTGTTTATGCATAACATACAGAATAAAACAGTGCTTTGATTGCGTAAGCCATGCTTAAGAGAACGACACTTCCGGCACCGGAATCCAAGAACCGGTATAATCGAAGTCGGTTCGTACGGCCACCAACTAACATGACACACAAACTCTTCTAGTACGCACCCTATAACTCAGGATTCGGAAGTCGGATCCGGGCGAAATTCAGGAATTTCGTATAGGATCGCAAGACCTTTCATTTGAATCTAAGTTTGTGGAAATCGGTCAAACCATCGCTAAGAAAAGTGAGTGAGATCCATTTTGGTGTATATGACCACTATTTCTGGTACTTCCGGAACCGGATACTGGGAACCAGGATAGCCGGAATCGGTTTGTTTAGTTGCCTACTGATAATGACTATCGATTTGTGTAGTTTTGAGACCAGTTTAGAAAAAATTTCACGTTTTTTGTTTCGCCGGTTTAAGTGACGGTGTACAATATTGAACACACTTTACCCTATAATTCCGGAACCGGAAGTCGGATCCGGATGAAATTCAGGAATTCCGTATGGGACCGGGAGACCTTTAATTTGAATCTAAGATTGTGGAAATCGGTCAAACCATCACTGAGAAAAGTGAGTGAGATCCATTTTGGTATATATGACTACTATTACCGGTACTTCCGGAACCGGATACCGGGAACCAGGATAGCCGGAATCGGTTTGTTTAGTTGCCTACTGATAATGACTATCGATTTGTGTAGTTTTGAGACCAGTTTAGAAAAATTTTCACGTGTTTTGTTTCGCCGGATTAAGTGACGGTGTACAATATTGAACACACTTTACCCTATAATTTCGGAACCGGAAGTCGGATCCGGATGAAATTCAGGAATTCCGTATGGGACCGGGAGGCCTTTAATTTGAATCTAAGATTGTGGAAATCGGTCAAACCATCACTGAGAAAAGTGAGTGAGATCCATTTTGGTATATATGACTACTATTACCGGTACTTCCGGAACCGGATACCGGGAACCAGGATAGCCGGAATCGGTTTGTTTAGTTGCCTACTGATAATGACTATCGATTTGTGTAGTTTTGAGACCAGTTTAGAAAAATTTTCACGTTTTTTGCTTCGCCGGATTAAGTGACGGTGTACAATATTGAACACACTTTACCCTATAATTCCGGAACCGGAAGTCGGATCCGGATGAAATTCAGGAATTCCGTATGGGACCACGAGACCTTTCATTTGAATTCTAGTTTGTCAAAATCGGTTCAGCCATCTCCGAGAAAACCTAGTGAGATTATTTGACACATACACACACACACACATACATACACACACACACACACAGACATTGCTCAGCTCGATGAACTGAGTCGAATGGTATATGACATTTTTCACTAGTCGGTTTTTCAAGTGATTGCATAACCTTTCTATATGAGAAAGGCAAAACCATCAAACCCACTAGTCCAAGTTGAACATTTCACCAAAGCCATTTTATAATCCGCAACAGAAACTATCCGCAAATCATTAGCCACTAATAAACGGTTCAAGCCTCCATGGTGCAACCAAGACATTGCTCGATGTATTAAAGAACTTAGAAAAGCACTCAAAAACTATAACTCCTATATGAACACTGAAATAATACTTCAGTACAAACTAGCTAAAGCGAAAGCAAGAAGACTAATTCGGTAAGAATCTTCTGATCAGTGGAAAAAATTCGTGTCAACTATCACACCTTCCACCCCAACTACTATTGTCTGTAACAAGGTACAAAATATGCGCGGGTAAACTAAACCAAACACAAAACCCTCACTTAAGGTAAATGGTACTCTCATAACATCTCCAGCGGAAATTGCAGAAGAACTAGGTAAACAATTGGCACATACATCAAGCTCCTCGAACTATTCTCGAGACTTTCTCCAAAAAAGTACACAACCTTGTATTATCGATTTTGAAGAAAAAGAACATAGCGACCTAAACGTCCCGTTCAGTATGATAGAATTGCATATGGCTCTCGCCACTTGCAAAGGATCTTCTACAGGAATAGATGATATTCACTATCATATGCTTCAGCAACTGCCTATCGATGGCAAGTATTATCTCCTCGATGTTTACAACAACATTTGGAATCAACATGTTTTTCAGGAAAAAGGAGGGAATCAATTGTTATAGCAATTCTGAAACAAGGTGCCAATCCACTTAATCCAGGAAGTTATCGCCCAATCTCATTAACGTCATGTCTTTGTAAATTGTTAGAGGAACTTGTAAACCGAAGATTATTATGGTTCCTTGAAACTCACCAAATTATCGATCCTTCGCAATCTGGGTTCAGAAAATATAGGAATACGATGGATAACTTAATATCATTAGAATCCGCTATTCAAGAAGCCTTCAATAAAAAAGAACACTCAGTCTGCATCTGTTTCGATCTTGAAAAAGCATACGACATGACTTGGCGCCCCCAAATAATTCAAATGCTTTCCTCAATCGGTATCCGCGGAAATATGTTACATTTCATCTACAACTTCCTTCAAACTCGCACATTCAAAGTACATGTAGGTAACTACTCATCAACCCATTTTGTTCAAGAAAATGGCCTACTTCAAGGATCCGTCTTAAGTACCACCTTGTTTTTGATAGCAATAAACTCAATGCAAATCTGTTTTCCTGTTACTATAAAAGGATTGAAATTCGCAGATGACACCGTAGCATTTACATCGGGCAAATCCTTGTCAGCAATAGAAGAAAAATTGCAATATTTCTTAACAAGACTAGAACAATGGTGCGAATCTACTGGCTTCAGATTCTCAACTACAAAGACCAAAGTCATCCATTTCTGTAGAAGAACATATTGCTCAACTGACCCAAAACTGAATCTTAATGGCGGACCTCTCGAATTCGTGAATGTACATAAGTTTTTGGGAATGATGTTCGGTCTTATCACATAAAAACTTTGAAATAAAGTGTTAACCAATCAACCAACATTATTAGAATACTGTCAAACATAAACTGGGGATCTCATCGAAAAATTTTACTAACTAGGTACAAATCACTCGTGTTGTCAAAAATAGACTACGGTAGCATAATCTTTAGTACTGGTAGAAAAACTATCCTTCGCCAGCTAAACACAATTCAACATACGGGAATTCGACTACAGGGTGGCAAGTGAATTAGCGATTTCAATTTCCCGGTTTTCCCGGTGCGCGAGACTAAAAATTCCCGGTTTTTTTACATGTCCAAAAGAACATCGAGAGTTGAGAAATAAGTATTTTTCGGGTATCTCCTTGGAACTACGATTAAAACTCTCATCCACAGTTTGTCCAAACGTTTATCTTCTGAACTAACAGTACCATCCAGCCCAATGTATTCCATCTTTATTGTGTATTTTACTTCGCCAGTAACTTCGATGTAACAATAGGATTAAAACAAGAAACATATCTGGCCAACGGTGATGAAAGTGATCAGTCTTGCATTTCACGAAGGAATGAAGCATCAAAATTATTGCAATTTTCTTGAAAAATCAACACGCAGCTTTCACATCATATTCGACGATTATAGGTGGTGTTTTGTAGTTTTCCAGAAATATCATCAGTTATTTGAAAGCCTAATGATGAAAAATTAAATTTTAAGTCTTACAATTGAAATAAAATAATTATTTTTCGAATTATTCAATCTTTTTCAAGACTACCACCGAATCAGTCTTTTAAAGGCTATCTGGAAAATCAGTCCTTCTTAAAACTTGTGCAAGTTAGGAGTGTATTCTAGAAATGGGCAAAACCGTTCATTTCAAAGAACTGTTGAAAACTTGATAGTTGTACCGAAAGAATTAGTTCTATTGAACCGTTCTTTCGTTTTTCTGAAACTTTGTATGTTTCTTCGAAAATATGAGAGCTATAAATTAAATTTTGTAGTAAACAGATTCAATAATAATAAAGTCTTTTTGCATGTGTTCTACCAATAATCATTCTCTTTTGTATACATTTTCATAGTTCACGAACTTCTACCAGATTCCTCAAACTATCAAACGTTTCGAAAGACTATTGTATTGAGAAAAATAGAGAGCTATCGTTCTTTAATAAAGAACTCCAGTACACTCAATCTTCGAGGAAAACTAGGAACTTTTGGACCGTACGCGGACTGACCATCTCTAGTATATTCCAATACTTTTTTAGCCTGGTATAGTATACGGTTAAAAATTAAAAATGAATGAACTAAAGCACAACACTCCTCCCTCAAACCCGATTACTTCTAACAACCAGTGGCGTCTCATGACAAAATTTACGGGTTGTGCACTGCTTATATGGTATGATATCAGAACCGTTTCGACGTTGCAACTGAGACAGCAATTTTTTTTCAACTGACATAAGCATAAGCCACGAACGCCTCTCCTGAATGTGTGCATACAAGTTCTCACAGAGCCTATTTGGCCAGTTGTGCAGTGCACGAGGTGCACATGAGGACGAAAGGCCATTGCTATAAACATATACGACATTCTTTCAGAGTTGGGTTCTGGCGAGAGAACAAAATCCTTCTAGAATTCTTAAAATGTACGCTTGTCACTTTGGAAAAACAACAACAATATATGCCTCTAGTGACTGAGATGATCTAAATTTGACTCTCCTATCATCGACACTGAACAAGCTCTTACGAACTCTGAAAAACCAATTTCAGCTGTTAAAGAAGGAAATCAAATATTCCTTGCAAACGGTGGATAAAATGAAAGTCGACAGCTTTGTCGATTTAGCGAATCCTATTGAAATCAATACCAAGATTACTAAACAAGTATTGTCACAATTTGACATTACTGAGACAAATTTTGGTGAAATTAGGGAGATCATCGGCTGGCAACTAAAAACACGGCTCCTAAAAATTCTTTAAAAAATTATTAAACATGTTACCTGATCCTACTTTTACCATTATGCAAACTTATTCTGAAATTTGAAGACAAACACTAAAAAAAACCTAAGTACAAATGACAGTTCCTTTATCTTTACTCTTTCTTCCGATTATTACGGTCCTATCGGCAGTCCTTCTATCTTACAATTTGCAGAGAATAACGACTGAAATTATCCTTATTTTTCATTATGAGAATGGATTATGCTGTTATTGATGACAACTAAGAAAGCTCTTATTGATTTAAAATTGCTGAGGTGTTGGCTCCATTTTCAATGGATTGTGCACCATTGAACCTGTGTGGGACAATAAGATGTTTCAAAACTTGTACTGAACTTCTAGTTCAAATTCAAAATGGCCTTCATCTTTTCATTTGTTGTATCATGAAAATCATGACAATCAGAGTACAACGATTTCAAATTAATATTTACTGACGGATCTAAAACAGATGATGCTGTCGGACTTGCTGTCTTGGGACAACCGCAAAACATAGTAAAACGACTACCCTCCCATGCTTTTTCATTCACTTCAGAACTACTAGCCATTTATGAAGCAGTCAACCTCGCACTAAAAGCCGAGTTCCAGTACAAATTTCTCATTCTTACGGACTCTCTAAGCTCAATCCATTCCCTTCAAAATCCATTTAGTGACAACCCAACAGTCCAAAATATATTAGATCTTATTAGAATGTCTTCAATAACTATTGTATTTGCATGGATTCCTAGCCATACAGGGATTCAAGGCAACGAAAGAGCCGACATATTAGCACGATCCGCAGCTGACAAACCTATCTCCTCCACACAACCCACCTCCCATGACATGATATCAATAATCAAAAGAAACGTTGAAGATAAGTGAGAAGAAATGTGGAAAAGCCTTACTGAAAACAAACTTAGAAACAATCAAGAAACCACTACCGAATGGAAGGGCATCAACCATTACCCAAGAAAAGACGCTGTCGTACTAACCCGTATACGTATTGGCCACACAAGATTGACACACAAGCATCTCTTTGACCGCGAACTAGCTCCGACATGTGACACTTGCTGTTCCCCATTAAATATTATTCATTTATTCACTAACTGTAAAAAATATGCAGATCTTAGAATAAAATATCATATAACCCCCAGCTGCCTTAAAAAGGACGGAAATCATAAAGACCTCTTGAAATTTTTGAAAGAAACTGGATTATATAAAGAGCTATGATCAGTAATCTGATCTTAAGGCCATCGTCCAAGTACCATGCGCGCGGGTGGTTTTAGGAAATTTTCGATGGAAATTTCGAAAAAATTGACAAAACCAAAAACATACAGACCTTTGAAATACTTTTATCTATCTACAGGGTAAAAATGACTGAAAAATTCGGAGGATTTTACGAGTCTTATCAAAAATAGCGCTGAAAAAATGAGCTTTTTTTGTAATTTTTCACAATTATTTGAAAAAATAATTCGATGGAATGAAATTTTTTTTTCAAAAAAAACCTCATGCTGGCAACAAGTATCACATTCGAAAACATTTTTGGAAAACCTTTTCACGCTTTTCATGGAAAATCAACGAATTTCATATAACCGATTTCGTGGAAATTTTTGAAATTCGTGGATTTTCTATGAAAAGCGTGAAAAGGTTTTCCAAAAATGTGTCCGAATGTAATCTGTGTATCCATAATAAAGTTTATTTGAAAAAAAAAGTTTATGTCATCGCTTTATTTTTCCAGATAATTGTGAAAGATCACAAAAACACTCATTTTTCAGAGCTATTTTTGATAAGACTCGGAAAATCCTCCGAATTTCCCAGCCATTTTCACCCTGTAGATAGATAAATGTATTTCAAAGGTCTGTATGTTTTTGGTTTTGGCAAATTTTCCGAAATTTCCATCGAAAATTTCCTAAAACCACCCGCGCGCATGGTACTTGGACGATGGCCTTAAATGAAATCAAGTACTGAATTTATTGTAAATAGTCATTACTAGTCTTAAGATTTAAACATTACTTAATAAGTTCTTTATAAATATTTCTTGAACTACTGCTAACCTAAATAACTGTTCTTAAATTTAAGGCTTAACAGTATATGATATAGTACGAAAATCGAACCACTAAACTCACCCAACCGAATTAATACTGATAGGTAAAGTGATAGAAAAGGAGAGAATTGATTTAAAGCGATAGTACCGAAATTGTATTGTACCACAATAGAACCAGTAGCAAATATACCTTTGAAGTGTTCGCACATACCGTTTGTGAAACAATTAAGTCGTTTTCAATACATGTGGTTCATCCAAGATCAAGTGCGAACAATGCGTTTCAATCACGAAATGACCCCGAAGTCCATTGCATAAATAGTGAATTGGTGATTTAAGTTAGGCAAGCAAGTAGTTTGCATTTACGAAGGGATTGGTTCAATTGGACACTCGTTAGTGCAGTTAAGAGCTTATCCTGGTCTTCGGTGAAGAAGGTGGAAAGCATAGTGACAACCTAACGTGAAAGACCTCTCCAGTGGTTTTTGGTGCCGTTCTAGAGGAACGGGAAGAAATACCTTCGATATCGGCAAATACGGCTTCTACGGCTCGTTCATTGGTCCTTCGAACCGGATTCGCAGGACAAACACAAGCCAGAAATCAAAGCGCGTGAGAAAATCCGCCATCGTGGTAAGTGGTACGGCGCGTACCCAGAAAAAAATTTCGGGGGTGTTTCAGAACATGTTGATCAATTTCCATACAAATGGAACTTTTTATATAATTATTTGAAATTTTTTTATTGTGGAGTCGTTTGTTGAAAATTATTCATTTTATTTTTCACTTATTTGAAAAACAGAGTTTACATAATATCATACTTTTTTGAGTTTCGGAGGGGGTTTGAACCCCTAAAACACAGGGGGGGTGATCACACGATAGGCAGTGTACAAGTCAAATGAATATATATATATATATATATATATATATATATATATATATATATATATATATATATATATATATATATATATATATATATATATATATATATATAACGTAGTACTGATTCAAGAGCATTGAGTATAATTGCTAAATTAACAGTTACACTTGGCACGTGCACATACCGCATCGAACGAAAATATTTGCTCAATATGAGGGGGTGACTTAAATCGGTTTGCAATCTGTTTTATTCTGACGATTGCTAGGTGATGTTTTTAGCGGATTCGCGTATTGTTGAGAAGATACGTCGGCCTTCTTTCGCGTTCGTGTAGGAATAACACAGCGCGACGGGAAGGATTTAAGCGAACGAATTTTGTGTTATCCTCGTCGTCCGTTTCGCGTAGAGCACACGTATCGCGTCGGGAAAGATAAAACGATCTCGAATTCACGTGTTGTCTCCGTTATACTCGCGAGTGATTCGAGTGGTGAGTGAAAATGACTAGCAAGGCGGAAAAGAAGTTAATTGAAAATCTGCTGATTCGTAAACGAGTGTGCGCTGTTCGAGATGTGGTGGAGAGTTATACAGCGGAATATGATCATGATCGAGATTCCAATCAAATCCACGTAAGACTGGATACACTGGATAGAGTCAACAAGGAATTTCTTGAAGCACAAACGGAGATAGAGATGTTAGACAAGCCAGATAAGTTTGAGGAGCACGTTCAGATTCGCGCCGATTTTGAGAATCGCTTTTGTATATTGAAAGGATTTCTACTGTCTAAGATAGACACCAATCAAGCTCTTCTAAGTTCGACAATGACGACTAACTTCACTCATCATCCGACCTCAGTTAGTTTTCACCATCTGCTACCAAAGATAGATCTACCAAAGTTTAACGGTGATGAATCGCGATGGATTTCTTTCCGTGATAACTTTCTGTCTATGATCCATTGCAACGACGACATTCCAACAGTCAACAAGTTGCATTATTTGTTACAAGCATTGGAGGGTGACGCGAAGAAGCCATTTGAAACCGTCGATGTGCAGTCGGATAACTACGCGTCGACGTGGGGTGCACTGTTGAAGCGATACGATAACAAAAGATATTTAAAAAAGGAGCTGTTTCGAGGCTTATTCGAACTCCCACCGGTGAAACGCGAGTCAGCACAGGAACTAAACACGTTAGTTGACGACTATCAACGACATGTGAAAGCTTTGGAAAAGCTAGGAGAACCTGTCACAAATTGGGATACTCCGCTCATCTACATATTGACCAGCAAGTTAGATTCCGCTACTGTTCGAGCATGGGAGCATGAAACTCGCCAGAAGTTACATACGAGGAACTTATCGAATTCTTGATTCAACACATTCGTATGCTCAAATCAGTATCCAGTGATCTTCATCACCGTTCACAAGCGGGTTGCGTCAAGGTGGGCGGACCAAGCCAAAAGAAAGTTTTCACTGTTAAGTCAGTAGTTAATGCAGCAACCACAGAGTCCAAGATGAACGCTCCACAATGTCCTGCGTGCACTGAAAAGCATTTACTACATCAATGTTCGAAGTTTGTCAAACTATCTATTCCTCAGCGCCGAGAGCTAATTAGCCAAAGCAGTTTATGTTGGAACTGTTTTCGATCAAATCATCAAGCACGAAATTGTAAATCTAAGTTTTCTTGTAGAACTTGTAATGCCAGACACCATACGTTATTGCACAGTGAAGCTGCAAACACAAAGATATCATCAACTCCTACTATCACAACAGATATACCCGATTCGCAACCTGCTCCGTCCTCGTCAGTGTGTGCAAAGGCATCTGGATCAGCGCATCCACCAGAAGTTAATTTATCCATCCAATCGAATCATAGCACGGTCCTACTGGAAACGGTTGCACTGCATGCCGTTGATAACCACGGTAGAGAAACTCCAGTGAGAGCTCTACTGGATTCTGCCTCCATGTCCAATTTTATCACTAAGAAACTGGCAAACACTCTTGCTATCCGTCCAAGTTCCGTAGATATCTCAGTAGCTGGAATAGGAGAGTCCGTCAAGCAAATCAAGCGGCAAATAACAGCCACAATCAAATCAAAAACTACTGCATATTCTACGACACTACAATTCCTTGTGTTGAAAAAACCAACCGCCAATCTGCCTACGATACCAATAAACACTAGTGCGTGGAAAATGCCAGATGTATGTTTTGCTGATCCACATTTTAATATACCAGGTATGATTGATATAATCATCGGTGGGGAGTGCTATCACGAAATTCATACTGGAAATCGCATATCCATCGGGGATGGTTTTCCACTCTTAGTTGATACACTTTTCGGGTGGACAGTGTCAGGCAAGGTATGCACGACTTCCGCTAACGCTCCACCGTTATGTTATATATCTACCGTCGATCGTACTCTCGAAACTGCGTTGCAACGATTTTGGGAATTCGAAACCATAGATCATGGCTCAACGTACTCCGCTGAAGAAAGAAGATGTGAAGAAGTATATGCTAGCACCACCACTCGAAATCACACTGGAAGGTTCGTCGTACGCCTTCCTCGGTCCGAAGATCCGCAAGTCACCCTCGGCGATTCGCGCGCGATCGCTACTAGAAGATTTTATAGCCTTGAAAGACGCCTCGAGAAAAATGCCAGCATAAAAAACGATTACCACAAATTCTTGGAAGAATATGCCCATCTAAATCACATGAGAAAGATTGAGCGTATTGATGACGACAAGCCGCATTATTACCTCCCTCATCATCCGGTATTTAAGGAGACAAGCAGTACCACCAAGGTTCGCGTGGTTTTCGACGCCTCATGCAAGACCACGTCCGGGTTTTCGTTGAACGATACACTTCTCGTTGGTCCAGTCGTACAGCAGGATTTGCTCTCGATTGTGATACGTTTCCGTACTCGAGCTATAGCTATTGTGGCGGACATGGAAAAGATGTACCGCCAAATTGAAGTATATCCTGAAGATCAATGCTTTCAACGCATTCTTTGGCGCACAAGCTCTATCGAGCCTATCGAAACGTACGAACTTTGCACGATCACCTATGGAACAACCTCCGCCCCATTTCTCGCTACAAGAACGTTGCAAAGGCTTGCACAAGAAGAAGGAAATTTGTATTCAGCAGCAATTGAAGCCGTCACAGAAGACTTTTATGTCGATGATTTACTCTCGGGTTCGGATGATCTTCAAGCCGCTATACAAAAGCGCCAACAAATATCCGCCATGCTCGAATCAGCCGGTCTTCCAATCAAGAAATGGACATCCAATGTGCCAGAAGCTCTTGTGGGTATTGATCAAAAGGATCTAGCTATTCAAACACTGCACGACCTGCAAGCCGATCAGTCGGTGTCCACACTGGGGCTCGTTTGGGACACAAATCCAGATATACTTCGATTCAAGGTCCAGCTTCCACTTCCAGCACCGATTCTAACGAAGCGGAAGGTAATTTCATATATCGCCAAAATTGTCGACCCTCTAGGCCTTGTTGGTCCGGTTATCGCCACTGCCAAGATGTTCATGCAGAGACTCTGGAAATTGAAAACCGAAGATAAGAAACCCTTTGAGCGGGACAAGCCGCTCCCGCAAAAACTGCAAGATGATTAGAAACGATTTCACGCCACACTTAACGTTTTAGACCAACTACGAATACCTCGTTATGTCGCACTTCCAGGCGTTTCCATAGTCGAGCTTCACTTCTTCTGTGATGCGTCAGAATCCGCATACGGTGCTTGCTGTTTCGTTAGTTCCGAGAACGCAGATGGTGTGAAGGTCCAGTTACTAACATCAAAATCCAAAGTAGCTCCCATCGCCACGAAACATTCGATTGCGCGACTCGAGCTATGTGCAGCTGTATTAGCAACGAAATTGTATCAAAAGGTTACTCAAGCCATTAAAACTCCATCTAAGACATGTTTCTGGTCGGATTCTACCACAGTGCTTCAATGGATCAAGTCATCACCGAATCGTTGGAAGACATTTGTAGCCAACCGCGTGTCTACGATTCAAACATCCACAAACGGGTGTACATGGATGCACGTACCGGGTACTGAAAACCCTGCTGACGAATTGTCTCGCGGACTACATCCTGCAGACCTCTTATCTCGATCAAGATGGTGGAATGGGCCAGTCTGGTTGTCTCTTTCTTCGAGTTACTGGCCAAACGCATCAGTAGTTGATAACGAGTCTGTAACTGCATTAGAAGAAGCCCGGAAGGTAGCCTTAGTCTCAATTGCTCCAATTGAGCCCAATTTTGCGGATCGTCTGTTTGCACGTTATTCATCTTACACGAAATTACGTCGTGTGGTAGCATACTGCATAAAATATATCCGCTCATTGCGATCTGTAGCACAAGAATCGACAATAGATGCATCGATTGTCCTCACCACAACAGAGCTGTTCGCAGCTGATCAGGCACTAATTCGCTTAGCGCAATCTCAGCTATACTCTGAAGAACTAATCAACCTAAGTAGCCCGTCCAACGGAACAGAAACGTTGAAGTCGTCTCCTTTAAAATGGTTGAAGCCATTCTTAAGTACAGATGGTATAATTCGCGTAGGAGTACGCCTATCGAATGCGGAAATTCGTGAAAGTGTTAAGCATCCCGTTGTGCTTGCCGCTAAGCACCCTCTAGCTGAGCTTATAGCTAACCATTACCACAAGGTTCTTCTACACGCTGGCCCACAGCTAATGCTTTCAACAATTCGTCAAAGGTACTGGATCCTTGGATGTAGAAACTTAGTTCGTCGTACATATCATCGGTGCATCAAATGCTTCCGACAGAAACCGATGCTTATTCAACAATCCATAGCAGATTTGTCTAAATCGAGAGTCACACCCGCACGTCCCTTCTCAATAAGCGGCGTTGACTATTGCGGCCCAGTATTCCTGAAATCTCCAATACGCAATCGTTCACCGACCAAATCGTATATTGCCATCTTCATATGCTTCGCGACGAAGGCCGTCCACATTGAGTTGGTATCGGATCTGTCTACACCGGCGTTCATTGCAGCTCTTCGTCGATTCGTTGCTCGTCGAGGCCTGGTTAGTGAAATTCACTCTGACAATGGTACCGCATTTAAAGGAGCCGCCAATAAGCTTCACCATGTATATGAGATGTTGAAATCAACGGATGGCAACCGAAATCAAATCTTCGACTGGTGCGTGAACAATGAGATCCAGTGGAAATTTATACCTCCACGAGCTCCACACTTTGGTGGGCTATGGGAGGCCGCTGTAAAGTCTGCCAAGCAACATCTCTTGAGAGAGATAGGTCACATCAGCATCAACCAGGAAGATATGCTAACGTTGCTGGCACAGATTGAAATGTGTCTCAACTCAAGACCTTTGACTCCGATTCCATCCACTCCTGTTGATCTCGAAGCCCTAACTCCGGGGCACTTTTTAATTGGCTCAAATCTACAATCGATACCTGACATAAATGTAGCCAACATTCCAGATAACCGCCTGGATCATCGGCAGCGTACACAGAAGCTGTTCCAACGTATATGGGCTCGCTGGTATCCGGAGTATCTCACTCAGTAACACTCTCGAGCAACGAAGGGTTGCAAACCTGCAGTTCAAATTTAAGTAGGACGAATTGTAGTCATCAAGGACGACAGTCTGCCCCCACTAAAGTGGCCTCTCGGAAGGATCACTCAGACACATCCTGGGAAAGATGGGATAGTACGGGTCGTTACATTGAAGTCTGCAGTAGCGGAAAATGTAGTGAGACCAGTCGCAAGGATTGCCCTGTTGCCAATTCCTGCAAATGAGGAACAACCAGTGCAGTGCAGAACCATCAAGACCTGTAGACAGTTCAAAGATCGGTAGAGTTGTCCGTAACTAACTCAATGTACATCTGGACGGCGAGCAGGTGATTATCATTCCAATTACCTCACTGTTTCTTGTTCGTTCTACCGGATCTTTTGTTGCTTACAGAAAATAACCGCAGTATCCACGGTCATCGATAGAACCAGACCAACAAACTGTTCACACCAGCATACAAGGTCGATCAGCTAGTGTTAAAAATTTACGACACTTAATCTCCTTATATATATATATATATATATATATATATATATATATATATATATATATATATATATATATATATATATATTGATAATCCTATAAATGCCATATAAAATAAAACAAAGTCAACGTTAAAATATTTATTAATATAAACATTACATATTACCGTTTTATTATCATATCACCTAATCATATATCACTTTTATTATAATCCTTTCCGATGTTCGCCAACTCAAATAAACCGATACCACAACCTGATTGAAGTGAAAAACTATTATTGAGTACAAAATATATACGAAGTAAAATACATACCACTCAAAAAGTCTAGAAAATGTTGCGGAAATCCCAACTCGAATAAAACGCGTTGTTCTCGGGTAGCCATCATTATTTTTTCCGTATTTCCCGTCATGACGTCATGCCCAAAATTGAATCTTACACTGTTAAATTTTGTTATATACATGTCATTGAACATTCATACAGCTCATATATGATATTCCCAATATTTTCACCATGGCTATGGATATTTGAAAGTTATTGTATATTATATAAATTTCATATACACTATCAATTATAGTTATATGTTTCCATATGACTTCTATAATAAATAAAAAAATGATTCATATGACACATTTAATGAATAGAAAAAAGATTTTCATTTCAGTGTACATATATAGTGATAAAAAGAGAAACGTTTCATTGAACAGTGCAGAGAGAGACAAAAAGCAGTGCTTTTTCCTCAAGGAGGTTTTTGCACTTCATTGAAAGGAATATTCACCGATTTCCTAGGACCGGGCCTTGACGGCCGTTCGCCGTTTGAGAACTAAAGCTAAGTATTTTTTTCTTTCTTTTCCTTTGACCTATAATCTCTACCCACACGGACACTTTTCGTGTCATGACTACAGGCTCAAAATTGCCTGACCTCCCTCCAGATGACGAAATTGAGTCATCTGATAGCAATAAGTTTCTTATAAAAATTTATCCCGATGGCTTGCACTTCCGGCCGTACGCGGTTTACATCCGGACCAAACGGAAACGGAAAAAAAATTAACATACTTAGATTATCTAAAGACCTGACCTCGCGATATTCTACAATACAAAAGATTGAAAAAGTAAGCTTAGGGTCTTGTTAGCCAGTGCAAAACAGGCTAATGAGATCGTTTAATGTGAGCTCTTCCCGCGGGAGTATCGCGTATACATTCTAGCTCGCGAAGTCGAGATAGACGGCGTGATCATGGATCCGAGTCTGACATGCAGGGACGGTTTAAAAAACCGCCAACCCAAAAATGTTAAGATACTAGCCTGCAGGCAATTACGCTCAGTATCGACCGCTGAGGATGGGACTAAGTCCCATATTCCATCAGACTCGTATCGGGCGACTTTCGTTGGCTCGGCTTTGTCTAACTACGTCCTCCTGGACCGAGTTCGTTTACCTGTTCGCCTTTTTGTACCGCGGGTCATGAACTGCACCAATTGCAAAAAAAATGGGACATACAGCATTTCATTGTTGCAATAAATCCCGTTGTATCAAGGGTGGAGGAATTCATGCGGATAAATCCTGCGGAGGCGATATTGAAAAGTGTCTCTGCTGTAAGGAGGGACCGCATGACCTCTCAGTATGCCCCGCGTACAAATTGCGCAAGGATAAGATGAAGCGTTCACTTAAGCAACATTCCAAGCATTCTTTTGCTGAAATGTTGAAGAGTGCTACGATTGCAGTAAACCTATATGCTTGTTTGTCAGCAGAAGAGAGCGATACTGATGACCCCATCGAAGGTACATCTTCGGCTGTCCCTCTTAGCTCATCATATAGAAAGAGAAGAAATAAATCCTCTCAAAAGCTCCCTAGTAAGGGTTCGAAGGTGTCCTCTGATGGGTCACAGAAAATTACAACTGGAGGTGATGGCAAAAAAACAGAGAAAAAAGCTCCAGGCCTTGGAAAATTAAATTCCGAGCAAGAATTTCCATCACTTGCAGGGACTTCAAAACCCCCGAAGATCAAATTCCTAGTCAACAATCGGAAATGTGACGCATTTGCATTATGCGAAACTTGGCTAACTTCTGGAACACCCTTAACCTCCACGATTTTAACATTATTCGTGCTATTCTTTCTATCGCATTAACCTCCCCTCGATACCAGGTATTGAAGTTGTCATGTTACAAAGGCAAGGACCTTTGCATTGTTTCCATCTACATTCCCCCAAGAGCCTCGGTTGGGTATTAGCGGCTCAGTGATATCATTGAGCTCCTTCCTGCACCGACGTTGGTTTTAGGAGACTAACTCACACGGTACGGGATGGGCTGTCTTCTCGACGATAACAGATCCATGATATTTGCGACAACTTCAATATGACAATACTGAATACGGGAGAACGACACGAGTTCCTGCACCACCAGCAAGATCAAGTGCGCTGGACTGATCCCTTTGCTCGACATCTCTACGGTTGGACTGCACGTGGAAGGTGATCCTTGATCCTCACGGCAGCGATCTACCTATCGTAATTTCTATCGCCTACGGATTAAGACCATCGGAGACAATCAATGTTTCGTATGACCTTACACGAAATATTGAATGGAAGTGCTACGCAAGTTCGATATATAAGAAACTAGAAACAACACAAGAACTTCCTCCGGAGCTGGCTGGCTTGTTTCTCGACTTTTTGATTGGCTGTCTGGCTTGATTCTCGACTCCGCGATTCAAGCTCAGACGTGTACCCGGCGCGAGAACAAGCATCCGTTCTCCAAACTCCTGGTGGAACAATGAGTGCTCAGAATTAAACGCGAACAGGGCTTCATCATTTATCAAGTTTAGGAAAAACGGAACACCTGATAATTATAGAAACTATGCGGCATTAGACGCTAAAATGAAAAGCTTGATTAAAGCGAAGAAAAGCGGTTATTGGCGTTGATTCATAGACGGATTTTCGAGAAAAACATCAATGAGCACTCTTTGGAACACAGCCCGACGAATGCGCAACAAAAACACCACGAACGAAAATGAAGAATATTCTATTCGCTTGATATTCGATTTCGCCAAAAAAGTATGTCCTGACTCTGTTCCGGAACAGACGATCATGCGCGTCGCCTCATCAAACAGAAACGAAACACCGTTTTCGATGGTAGAATTATCACTTGCGCTCTTGTCGTGTAACAATAATGCTCCGGGGTTAGACAAAATCAAATTCAACTTGTTGAAAAATTTGCCTGACTCTGCCAAAAGGCGCTTATTGAATTTATTCAATAAGCTTCTTGAGGATAATATTGTCCCGCATGATGGGAGACAAGTAAAAGTTATCGCCATTCAAAAACCAGTTAAACCAGCCTCCGATCACAGTTCGTATCGGCCGATTGCTATGCTTTCCTGTATCCGGAAATTGTTCGAAAAAATGATTCCGTTTCGTCTAGACAATTGGGTCGAGACTAATGGCTTACTTTCAGATACACAATTTGGCTTCCGCAGAGGCGAAGAAACGAACCATTGTCTTGCGTTGCTCTCAACCGAAATTCAAATGGCATTTGCTCGTAAAGAACAAATGGCGTCAGTTTTTCTAGACATCAACTTTTTGTATAATCTATTGTCCGAGAAATACATGTATTACGAACGTGTTCACGGGACTCGTGTCGCAGTATATCGCGCGCGTATATTTTTTATTTTATTTCAACTTTTTTAATTCGACCCATACGTGCAAGTAGGCACTCTTTTTTAAATAGTTATCATTTTTTAACATGCCGTCGCGTAAGCATGGAGAAGTGCGGAATTAGTAATTGTACTGTCTACGACAATCGCTATCTCTGGAAGTGTCACGGAAAGTGCAATCGGAAATTTCATGCAGCCTGTGTGGGAACACAGAAAACCCACGAAGAATTATTAAGGACCTTCATGGTACCTCTCTGTATTGACTGTCAGCAGGAATTTGTCGAAGAACTGCAAATCACAAAACTTATATATCAACAGCAGGAATTGAACCAAACAGTTCGTGCCCAAATTGAAGAAACCATGCTTTATTCGCACAAATAAAAAGCATGAAAGTATCACATGACGCTCTCGCCAGCATGGAATCTCTTATGCTGAAGCTAGAAACGGACATAAAAAATGTAAACCTTACTACATGCAACGCGGCCAGTAAAGTCATAAATCGCATTTCATCACTCATAATCGCATTTCATCACAAATTATAACAGCAAATTACCTGTATGGTTCAATTTACAACTAGAACATTTGAAAAATAGACAACAAAAAGCACACAAAAAATTGACGCTCATCTTCAAAATTACTGAAACTTATGCAATCAACTCAAAATAGCCATTAACACAGCACATAATGAATATAACACTAAAATTGAAAACGAAATAAAGACTTGTCCTAAAAATTTTTTTAACTACACAAAAACTAAACTAAAAAGCAACAATTTTCCATCTCAAATGCACCTCCACGAACATGTAGGGCAAAATAGAACTGAAATCTGCAATCAATTTGCAATTTTGTCGTGAATACGACTTACTTTACTATGGGGTGCCTTTTCAAAATTAGCCATATGGAAGAATGGGCAGAACTTAATCGTGAATATCTCGACTTGTATTAATGGCAGCAACATAATTATTTCATCATTTCATCAAAAATATGATCAGGAATTTAGGATAATATTTTGAACAGTGTGAGATAACAACAAACAAATCAAAAATTAAGTTTTCTGAAAATTTAAAAACAACGCTGAAAACTCTTTACTTTTGCTTAGGTTTTTCGCGCAAGGACGACGATTTTGAGGTAGTAAGGCACATATCTTCAACTGAACGTTATAAAAGGGAAACCGTGGTCGAAAATCGATCAGTTCTTCTTGTGTGTTGAATGGAAGCAGTGGTCAGAGCGAGAAGACGCATTCAAACAGCGGCTACGGAGAGCGCACCTTCTGCGTGGACCAGTTTCGGATCATTTGACACTGCGTGCGGATGTGTCGGTTTGTACGCAAAGCTAGTTTCAATTCAAGCAAGAACGATTGCATCAGCTGCTGGTGCTTTTGCATTGGAGAGAAAGATAACAAGAAACGACAAGTGGACATTATATAAATACAGTCGTTCTAATGGCTCTAAATGTTATCTAAAGAACTATTAAGATTACTTCTTTGAAATTCGAAGGTAGAAATCATCAGTTTAGTGAAAATCCAAAATAATTTGATTTGGTTCGTGCACTTTTCGCTGTGCGAAAATCGTTCGAGATAAATGTTCCGAACTGTACTAAATATCGTAGAGAATCCCACAATTTGGTCCTTCTAAAAGTCAGAAATGAATCCTGTACAGCATCTTGATCGTTTCTTTCAATGAAATATGCAAATCCGAAATGAAATAATCGACGTCAAAGATCGTTGAAAGTTTTAGTAGTGAAAAGGGGGAAAGTTTCGCAATTCACACAATCGATCAACTATCAATTCGAATTCGAAAGTGTAAAGAAATCGTGTCAGTTTTATTCGTAGTTCAGTTATGTCTCTGACATTACACAACCGTACTTTTTTTTCAAGAAGTGTATACATCTTATTCAGAAACTAACCGTGAAAGTGAATACTTCTCTTTCATACCTGCATTTTCCAACTCAATCTCTGTAAACTATCTATCAGAACATGACATTTCGACAGCACTGAATAACTTAGACGCCTCAAAAGGGCCTGGACCTTACAGTATACCACCAATAATCTTAAAAAATCTTGCTGAAGAACTTACACTACCACTACAACTACTTTTTAACTTATCACTTAATAAATGTACTTTTCCTAAAGCATGTACCAATATTTAAATCTGGTGCAAAATCTAACATCCGGAACTACCGTGGAATTGCCATTATCACATGCATTCTAAAATTATTTGAAAAAATTGTAACGGAAAACTTTTTCATCAACTTAAAAATGTAATAACAAACAAACAACATGGATTTTTTAAAGGCCGCTCAACTACAACAAATCTCTTAGAATATATGACAATGCATGAATGCAATGGACACCGGCAACTACGTAGAAACTCTTTACATTGACTTAAGCAAAGCCTTCGACCGTATTGACATACCATTACTTCTACACAAACTACAAAAGTATGGCATAAATCATACTCTTCTGGAATGGTTCAAATCATACTTAACGAATCGTGTACAGGTAGTCCGCTTCCAAAACATACTGTCTGAACCAATTAATGTAACTTCTGGCGTACCTCAGGATTCTCACTTAGGGCCTCTCATTTTCATATTACATATAAACGATATTTCCTTCATACTCAAAAATCTTAAATATGCAGACGACATGAAAGTCTTCATGAAAATTAAAAATATCAACGACGCTGTAATATTCCAGAACGAAATCAAGCTATTCCACATTTGATGCTGCAAAAGTGTACTCCAACTCAATGTAAAAAGGCGGGTGGTGACACAACTGGATGTCGTGAATACGAAAACAACTGACATGTTCCTTAACACTTCCAAATATCAATTTGTTGATCAATTGTATGAATTATGCAAGTATTCCCCTTTTTCACATTATTCGAAAAAAAAGAAGGCTTCACTTGATCTCGATTACTGTGAATTTCACACAGCGAAAAGTGCACAAATCTAACCAAACTGTTCTTGATTTGCACTAAACTGAGGATAATTACCTTTGATTTGCGAACAACAAATCCTAATAGTTCTTTAGAAAACTTTTAGAGCCATTAGCACGGCTGATTTAGTGTAATGCTCTCCGCCGTTGTTTTTGTCGTGAATACGACTTACTTTACTATGGGGTGCCTTTTCAAAATTAGCCATATGGAAGAATGGGCAGAACTTAATCGTGAATATCTCGACTTGTATTAATGGTAGCAACATAATTCTTTCACCATTTCATCAAAAATATGATCAGGAATTTAGGATAATATTTTGAACAATGTTAGATAACTACAAACAACTCAAAAATTAGGTTTTCTCAAAATTTGAAAATAATGCGGAGAACTCTTTACTTACGCTTGGATTTTTCGCGCAAGGACGACGATTTTGAGGCAGTCGGGCACATATCTTCAACTGAATGCGTATAAAAGGGAAACCGTGGTCGAAAATCGATCATTTCTTTTCGTGCGTTCGGTGGAAGCAGACGTCGTGGGAGTTGAACCATCAACCAGCAGCGAAGGAGAGTGCACCTTTTGCGTGGTTAAAATCTCAAACGCTCAGGTCGCAACTCTCATTCGCTTGCTGGCTATCAAGGCGAGAAGATTGCCATCGTGAGAGTTAAACCATCAACCAGCTGCGACGGAGAGTGCACCTTTTGCGTGGTTAAAACCTCAAACGCTCAGGTAGCAACTCTCATTCGCTTGCTGGCCATCAAGGCGAGAAGACTGCCATCGCGAGAGTTAAACCATCAACCAGCAGCGACGGAGAGTGCACCTTTTGCGTGGTTAAAACCTCAAACGCTCAGGTCGCAACTCTCATTCGCTTGCTGGCCATCAAGGCGAGAAGATTGCCATCGTGAGAGTTAAACCATCAACCAGCTGCGACGGAGAGTGCACCTTTTGCGTGGTTAAAACCTCAAACGCTCAGGTAGCAACTCTCATTCGCTTGCTGGCCATCAAGGCGAGAAGACTGCCACCGCGAGAGTTAAACCATCAACCAGCAGCGACGGAGAGTGCACCTCAAACGCTCAGGTAGCAACTATAATTCGCTTGCTGGCCATCAAGGCGAGAAGACTGCCATTGCGAGAGTTAAACCATCAACCAGCAGCGACGGAGAGTGCAACTTTTGCGTGGTTAAAACCTCAAACGCTCAGGTAGCAACTCTCATTCGCTTGCTGGCCATCAAGGCGAGAAGACTGCCATTGCGAGAGTTAAACCATCAACCAGCAGCGACGGAGAGTGCACCTCAAACGCTCAGGTAGCAACTATCATTCGCTTGCTGGCCATCAAGGCGAGAAGACTGCCATTGCGAGAGTTAAGCCATCAACCAGTAGCGACGGAGAGTGCACCTTTTGCGTGGTTAAAACCTCAAACGCTCAGGTAGCAACTATGATTCGCTTGCTGGCCATCAAGGCGAGAAGACTGTCATTGCGAGAGTTAAACCATCAACCAGCAGCGACGGAGAGTGCACCTTTTGCGTGGTTAAAACCTCAAACGCTCAGGTAGCAACTATAATTCGCTTGCTGGCCATCAATACGAGAAGACTGCCATTGCGAGAGTTAAACCATCAACCAGCAGCGACGGAGAGTGCACCTTTTGCGTGGTTAAAACCTCAAACGCTCAGGTAGCAACTCTCATTCGCTTGCTGGCCATCAAGGCGAGAAGACTGCCATTGCGAGAGTTAAACCAGCAGCGACGGAGAGTGCACCTTTGGCGTGGTTAAAACCTCAAACGCTCAGGTAGCAACTATCATTCGCTTGCTGGCCATCAAGGCGAGAAGACTGCCATTGCGAGAGTTAAACCATCAACCAGTAGCGACGGAGAGTGCACCTTTTGCGTGGTTAAAACCTCAAACGCTCAGGTAGCAACTATAATTCGCTTGCTGGCCATCAAGGCGAGAAGACTGCCATTGCGAGAGTTAAACCATCAACCAGTAGCGACGGAGAGTGCACCTTTTGCGTGGTTAAAACCTCAAACGCTCAGGTAGCAACTATAATTCGCTTGCTGAATGAACTATACTGCTTATTTCATAATTTTTAATTACGTTTCAGAATGTTTAATGAACCTAATATGTAATTTAGTCTAGGCGCATCGTTTAAATTTCTAGTAATGAAAGAGGGGAAATTTGCACAATTCAAACAATCGATCAATTACCAATTCGAATTCGGAAGCATAAATAAAGCGTGTCATATTCGTATTCACGACATCCAGTTATGTCTCTGACATTACACACCCATACTTTTTCACCAATGCTAATGACTGGCAGCTGTGACGTAATCGCTCTTGTCGAAAGTGAAACTAGCTGTGAAAACGACACAAAACACATCTGCTCGCAGTGGCGATAGAATCCAAACTGATTCAATTTATGTTAAGAGGTTTGAATTGAAATACTTCAATGCTTTTGCTATACACGTTTAAGTTGAAAAATTTCGATTCTATTGGTAGTTAGATTATATAAATCCTTTCACAGATCACTGAGCTATGAGCTTCCATAATACGAGAAAGGCAAACGCGCCTTATGAATTATCCTCTTTGATACTCGTTTATACCAAACATTTCAGAACAGTTTAATTTTGAATTATTTGAGATTGTGTCACAAAACTGAAAATTTTATCATAAAATTGTGATCATATTTCCGATGGCATGTAGCAGAAATTATGTTGATTCGTTAGATACAACAATAGATATTCACGATCAAAAACATGTCACTCTCTCAGAGGGTAAATTTTAAAAAGGCACCCCATAGTAAAGTAAGTCGTATTCACGACAAAAAAACGAAATGTAAGCCAATCGGCCACGTAAAGCTTGCACGCAAAAAGGCCTGAATAAAAACTTTTATTTAAAAAAAACAGACTGTGCCTCTAGGCTTGTCAAGTTCACAAATCCATTCAGGAACTAGCAAAAAAAAGATGATAATCCAGTGGGCTCCATTTCACAGCCACCAACAGGATTACTGAAATTTTCGGAAATTGTAGATTGGAGTTTTTCAGCATTCCATAGTTTTGAACCCTTAAAGACCCTCATAACGGCATTACTTCCAATAGCTAGAACTTTTTTGAAGGAGTTATCAGTTCAATGGCTAATTCTCTCAGAGTTTGTATCAATTGAGGGATAATTTATCACCCGCCGCAAATTTGCTTTGTGCGAAACGTGGGTTATTTAAACATATCTTAACAATTTATACGTCTCGATAGAGCCTCTCCGTATGGTGGAGTGCTTTTAGGATTTAAGAAATGTTATTCCTTTTATAAACTAAACATTCCTTCGACTTCTAGTATAGAAGTTGTTGCTTGTCAAATGAACATAAAAAAAGACATGTGTATAGCTTCGGTTTATTTAGCTTAATAAAATGATTAAAGCCCCACCTTCTTCACGATTGATTCTAGGGGATTTCAATTCGCACGGAATTATCTGGGGTTCCGTTTATAATGACTATAGATCATCTTTAATAAATAATATTTGAATAACATTCAGTGAAGACTACGACGGTAGAGCAACGGAGATAGAAAGCGAAACCAGAAATCCTTGGAAACGCATTCTAGGTACAGCTTGAGCTTTAATTCAAATCAAGATTTGTGAAAATCGGTTCAAGCATCGCAGAGAAATCGAAGTGAGTTCTATTTTTATAGTTTTTCATCACCATTGTTTTCTATTTTTGGAGTTTTTCATCACACCTGTTGCTTCCGGAACAGTTTTTATCCATCGTTCGTAAAAAAATACTCATGAAATTGGTAATTATCCACTTATCACTCTTTAGCTCCGGAACCGGAAGTCAGATCCAGATAAAATATTTTTCAAAGTTTTAGAAAACTACAAGACCTTTCATTTGAATCTTACTTTATTTATTTACGAAAATCGGTTGAGTTGTTTTAGAGATAATTGAGTGAAAAAAAAGATTTTTCACATATAACTCCGGAACCGGAAGTCAGATCCAAATGAAATTCAATAGCAGGCTATGGGATCATAAAATCTATTATTTGAAGCTTAGTTTGTGAAAATCGGTTAAGCCATCTCTGGAAAAAGTGAGTGCAAATTTTTTCCATTTTTTTGGTACATATCATCCTATATCTCCGGAACCAGAGGTCGGATCGGGATGAAATTCAATAGCAGGCTATGGGACCATGAGACCTTTCATTTGAATTTTAGTTTGCGAAAATCGGTTCAGACACCTCTGAGAAAAGTGAGTGCATATTTTTGTTACATACATACACACATACACACACGGACACACACACAGACATCTGCTCAGTTCGTCGAGCTGAGTCGAATGGTATATGACATTCGGCCCTCCGGGCCTCGGTTAAAAGTTGGTTTTCACAGTGATTGCATAGCCTTTCTATATGAGAAAGGCAAAACGTGGACATAAATCAGTAGCTGCCTAACCGTTTTTTTAATGCATATAGTTGTTTTTAATGAATTATTTATAAACATATACCGCGTAATTTGATTCTATCACTAATTGTTTATGGCCTACTTTGACAAAAAAATATAACCATAACTTTTTTTCTGAAGAGATAGAAAAAATTTTTCTTCCACTAAGTTTTAGAACTATTCACAATAATTTACTTTGTCAAATATACCAAAAGTCTAGGTCGCACCGTTTCGGATATACAAAGCGTTTCTATGGCAACCCCCTTAAAATCAGTTTTTTATTCATAACTTGTTTCGAGTTATTTTGTTATGCATACTTTGTTTGGAATAATTGTAGAAAATAAGAGATCCCATATTTTTGTTGAAGGTAGTGCATAGGTTTGTTCTTCCCTGGCAAAGTAATACAACATTTTACGTTTTTGGCTTTCTCATATAGAAAGGTTATGCAATCACTTTGAAAACCGACTAGTGAAAATTGGCCCGGGAGCCAAGTGTCATATACCATTCGACTCAGTTCATCGAGCTGAGCAATGTATGTGTGTGTGATTTTGACTAACTTAGTTTCAAATGAAAGGTCTCGTGTTCCCATACGAAATTCCTGAATTTCATCCGAATCCGACTTCCGGTTCCGGAGTTATAGGGTAAAGTGTGTTCAATATTGTACACCGTCACTTAAACCGGCGAAACAAAAAACGTAAAAAAAATTCTGAACTGGTCTCAAAACTACAGAAATCGATAGTCATTATCAGTAGGCAACTAAACAAACCGATTCCGGCAATCCTGGTTTCCGGTATCCGGTTCCGGAAGTACCGGAAATAGTGGTCTTATATACCAAAATGGATCTCACTCACTTTTCTCAGCGATGGTTTAATCGATTTCCACAAACTTAGATTCAAATGAAAGGTCTCCCGGTCCCATACGGAATTACTGAATTTCATCCGGATCCGACTTCCGGTTCCTGAGTTATAGGGTAAAGTGTGTTCAATATTGTACACCGTCACTTAAACGGGCGAAACAAAAAACGTAAAAAATTTCTAAACTGGTCTCAAAACTACACAAATCGATAGTCATTATCAGTATGCAACTAAACAAGCCGATTCCGGCTATTCTAGTTCCCGGTAATAGGTTCCGGAAGTACCGGAATTAGTGGTCATATATACCAAAATGGATCTCACTTACTTTTCTCAGCGATGGTTTGATCGATTTCCACAAACTTAGATTCAAATGAAAGGTCTCCCGGTCCCATACGGAATTCCTGAATTTCATCCGGATCCGACTTCCGGTTCCGGAGTTATAGGTTAAAGTGTGTTCAATATTGTACACCGTCATTTATACCGGCGAAACAAAAAACGTAAAAAAATTTCTAAACTGATCTCAAAACTACACAAACCGATAGCTATTATCAGTAGGCAACTAAATAAATCGATTCCGGCTATTCTAGTTCCCGGTATCCGGTTCCGGAAGTACCGGAAATAGTGGTCATATATACCAAAATGGATCTCACTCACTTTTCTCAGCGATGGTTAGACCGATTTCCACAAACTTAAATTCAAATGAAAGGTCTCCCGGTCCCATATGGAATTCCTGAATTTCATCCGAATCCGACTTCCGGTTCCGGAGTTATAGGGTAAAGTGTGTTCAATATTGTACACCGTCACTTAAACCGGCGAAACAAAAAACGTAAAAAAAATTCTGAGCTGGTCTCAAAACTACACAAATCGATAGTTATTATCAGTAGGCAACTAAACAAACCGATTCCGGCTATCCTGGTTCCCGGTTCCGGAAGTTCCGGAAATAGTGGTTTGACCGATTTTCACAAGCTTAGATTCAAATGAAAGGTCTCCCGGTCCCATACGGAATTCCTGAATTTCATCCGAATCCGACTTCAGGTTCCGGAGTTATAGGTTAAAGTGTGTTCAATCTTGTACACCGTCACTTGAACCGGCGAAACAAAATACGTAAAAAAAATTCTGAACTGGTCTCAAAACTACACAAATCGATAGTTATTATCAGTAGGCAACTAAACAAACCGATTCCGGCTATTCTAGTTCCCGATATCCGGTTCCGGAAGTACCTGAAATAGTGGTCATCTATACCAAAATGGGTCTCACTCACTTTTCTCAGCGATGTTTTGACCGATTTCCATAAACTTAGATTCAAATATAAGGTCTCCCGGTCCCATACGGAATTCTCAAATTTCATTCGGATCTGACTTCCGGTTCCGGAGTTATAGGTTAAAGTGTGTTCAATATTGTACGCCGTCACTTAAACTGGCGGAACAAAAACCGTAAAAAATGTTATAGACTGGACTCTAAACCGTTATTTCCAATCTTATGGTCAATTGAAAGGTCTTATGGTCCTACCAAAATTTACTGCATATTTTCGGATACTACAAACATTTAAATCGAAATTTAGAGTACGTTCTAGTA